>NC_062544.1:82470193-82809360 GCF_016906955.1 Phacochoerus africanus | reverse complement strand
CAAGTTAAGTGCCTTTGCTCCCTCCTGGTTCTTTGTGTGGGGTGTAAGCTGGTTCCTTAGATGGGATGGGGGTAGGGCAGGTCCAGGGGTCATCCCTGGGGGTGGCTTGGGTGTTGCTGAGTGCAGGGATCATGTGCGGTACTGGCCTTTGCTCTTTACTCTTCAGAAGTGGCAGGTGGGTTTTTGGTCTTTTTGTACCTTGTTGCTCATAATGTGCTCCAAATGTGCCTTATGCAGTTATTTTTAGTCCCTTACAGTTACTTTATTATCTGTTGCTGGAGGAGAAGGTGAAAGGTACAAGCACCCTAGTCAAAGGTCCCAGGTCCCAGCCTGTCTCACTCTGTTTCATCTAACTATTTAACTTTCAGCTGCTGGGATTGAAAGCTATCAGACCAATTCTTCAAGAGGATGCTCCAGGAGCTGGTTTTGATTCTAACAAAAATGCGGTTTGTGATAGGACAAATGAGGATATAGGAAGGGTGGGATGATGGATGAACATCTGGGGAAAAAACAAAGACAGACCATCCAAAAGACATGCAAGTAAATAGCCCACCTATTTATTACATGCAAGTAAATACCCCACCTGGTCTTTTGAAGGATTCTCTGGACTCCTAACTATTGGCCTTGAAGGTGTCCATAAATTAGAAGAGCTCCAGGAGCTAGAATTCGGCAGAGGATTTGCATACACTCAACCTCTAAGCATCACACTGCAATCCCTCCCCAGCATCATACTGAAGCAACTTGTAAGTTTTTGTTTTTTTTTTTAAACATGATGCTTCACTAGGTCTGCTCATTCTAATAATTTTAAAAACCTTGAGGGAATTTTGTTTTAGTATGTAATGTGGTGTAGGATAATAGAAATGAATCATATGTGATATCTGTTTTTAGGACACAATTGTGGAAAGAACATGCTGTAATATATATGCAAAGTGCTTTGGAGAAGATGGGCACAGAGGTGATGGTGGGGGCCCAGGGAGGAAGGTGAGAACTTGCTGGGTGTGCGTGGTTGGTGGGTGAGAGAGATGACATTTTGTATCTACTACATACCAGGCTAGTGTTATGTCTTAAATCCACCTTTTCTACCTCTGTCCTCTTAACAGACCTTTGAGGTAAATTGAGAATTGGAGAAGAAACACCACTTCAGACAGTTACAAATGTGCATTTCAGGATTTAAGCCCCTATGTCTGCCTGACTCCTGGGCTCACCTTCTTTCCTCTATGTTATGCTGTCTACTTATATTTATTTGACACTTTCACACACTGTACCACTGCACAGGAGTTGTCACTTTTTCACAAAGTTGTCAGTTGTCTAACATCTGTTTTCTTGATAGTATTTGATGCCTCTTTCTCTCTGATCTAATATTCTGTTTTATGGTATTAAACTCTGAGGATGGATTCACTCATTGGTTTACTGGTTGTTAATATGCACCTCTCTGTTAACTCTAGGGTTGAGTGACAGGAAAATTACTACCTCGTATTTTTAAGGGCAGATATCTCAGTGGAAACAGTTCTCAGATATCCAGGGACACAAGGTTCTGTTCCCACTGGGCTACAGCTTTATGATGGGGCTATAATCACAAATCCATGTATAAGGTTGAATAAAACCCATTAGCTTTTACATTCTCTTTTTGTAAGATTTTCCATGAGGTGGTTGAAATGAGGTCTTACTTTGCAGATCAATCTGAATTTAGAACGGTGTATAACTATTTTTTTGAAAAATAAATTGTAATTATGCCTTAGCATTAGATTTTTCTCCTCTCTTGTTTTTCTTAAATATGGAATTGGAAGATCAGAAAATCAAGCTTGGAAACCTCTTAACATGTTTTTTGGAAATTAAAATATCCTAAAGGCCAAGATGGGAGTGTCTTGTTCTCTATTTTTTTCTGTCTGTTAGAATTCAGGGCTTGGTTTTGTTACTTTTGTATCTGTTAATTACAGATAGACAGTGGCTCCCATATCTTGTTGACCAATTTTTAGATTAAATAGACACCTGTGGCTATAAAATGGTTAGCAAGACTTCCTTGAGAGGAAATGATTTGTGAGTATCTAATAAGAAATTAAAAAAGAGAGAGAGTGAGAGACTAAATAGCCGAGTCATGCAGAAATAAACAGCCATTTCTCATAAATACTATGGGCTGTAACATCTTTGTTTACTGATGTTTTGTAAAACCAGTTCACAGCCCTCTTTCAAGTTTTTCTTAACGTTTAACTAGAAGCTAGTTTTTGGCTTGGATTTTTTGCAATAGCATGGCTTTAAAAAGGTATTTTAGAAAAATAAAACTATGTTGATGTACTGGGCTATAAAGACAAGCATGTATTCAAGTTTTCACTTCCATGCAGACCAAGAGTATTGGTTTTTATATGCCTCTGTTCTTTATACTTGACATTTAGTAGATTCTCAATAAAATGTCAACTCAATGAGACAGGTCTTTATTAATAACAGTTTTTATTTCATGTAGATTTGGGAAATGAATTTGGAGTCCAAATTGTTTATGTTTTTTCTCTTCTTCTCAGGGAGAGAGGGGTTTGGATGGGTTACCTGGTCATCCTGGTGAAGAAGGTGGTCATGTAAGTACCGACTCTTACTTTTTTTTTTCTTTGAAGGAATATGGTAGAATGCATCAAATATTAGCCATACTTATTTGTGCTTAACCATGAAGGTTTTTCTCATCCATGCCATTTAAAATGGGTTTAAGATATCAGTATAAAAATAACCATTTACTGCAACAAGTGTCCTGTGGATACAGTTTGTGAAGATATAATCTCTGGAAGGTGTTTAATGATGAAATATGGTCATTTGGCTTTTTAATCAGTGATTCTGGGCTAACTGTAAGTGTGGTCTAACATGCATTTATATAAGATTATTAATTTGGGAGCAAAATTGCAGATAATTTGTTACTATTAATGAAGCATCCATGCTTGTAAATAGCTTAACAAAATGAATTAAAGAGAACCATTCTTCCAACAGAATCACTCAGATGCCTTCTGAGTGGCTGAAGAGGCAATGGAGTTACAGTGGGTTTTGCATATAACCCTAGATATATCCTTGAAAGGAAAAGTTATCTATCATGTGGTCATGGAGAAAGATGTGTATTACAGAAAGAATTGTTAGCTTGGAGACTAGAATGTGGTGGGGACCATCTTCATTACAGCATATATATACCAGGAGTATTTAAAACCTCATGATTTTCAGTTAATTTTTTTTTTGTCTTTTGTCTTTTTAGGGCTGCACCCAGAGCTTATGGAGGTTCCCAGCTAGGGGTCAAGTAGGAGCTGCAGCTGCTGGCCTACACCGCAGCCACAGCAATGCCGGATCCTTAACCCACTGAGCAAGGCCAGGGATCGAACCCTCATCCTCATGGATACTAGTTGGGTTCGTTAACCACTGAGCCATGACGGGAACTCCAGTTAATTTTTAAATGATGGAAAATCACTCAGCCGTAGGTGTCTGTTTAAAAGTTCGTATGTATAAACTACTCATTTTCCTCCTTTTTGGTCTCAAGATACCTTTGCACTCTCAAAGGTGATGGCAAACCCTGAAAATATGATTTCTAACTACCAATGTTTACCACATTAGAAATTAAAACTGAAGTAATTTAAAATAATTGATTTTATTTCAGAATAACAAAAATAAACCTACAACATAAATGATACCTTATTCTTTTATAAAAATAACTATATTTTCTAAAACAAAATGTTTTAGTGAGAAGAGTGGCATTGTTTTATCTATTTTCAGATGTCCTTAATGTCTTACTTATTGAACGACAGCTGGATACGTATATCTGCTTCTGTACTGAGTCTGTTGTCATATCTTTTGTTGTGTGCTCTTAAAAACTCTGCTGTATACTGAGAGAGAATACGAGTGAAAAAAGAAAACATTTCAGTGTAATTGGGAAAACAATTTTAACTTTGTGAGTACTCTCCCAAGTGGTCTCCGGGACCTGAGGAGTCCTGGGCCCCATTTTTTCATAGTACTGGCCTATGCAAGCATTAACATTATAATGCTCCTCTTAGAGTAGCATGTTGCTTTATTATTCTGAACATTTAGGCTTCTTGAGCTTGGAAAATAGCAGAAATTAGAGAAAAATGCAGCTGTTGAGACCTATGTTAGCTGATCTGTTTCTTTGATTATATTTATGGGAGAATTGCTCATCTTTTTTATTTTCCCTCAGTTAAGTGTAAATTCCAATGTTAGGGGAATTGTGAACTTTCGCTATTTTGTTTAGGAGTGGTGAAAATATTCCGTCCTGGTTTTAATGATGATTTAAATTATCCTTAAGTGTTATTTTTTTCTTTTTGACCTGTGGTTCCATAAGCCTGGCCAAGATTAAAAGAATAGTTTAAGGTCTGAGCAACCCACTAGGATCATTGATGCCAATTTCAGACAAATAGGATAAACAAGCCTTCTTTTGTCTAGGGCAGGAGATTGATTTTGTGCCCTGTCTGCTGTCTTTTTTTTTTTGTCTTTTTGTCTTTTCTAGGGCTGCACCTGTGGCATATGGAAGTTGCCAGGCCAGGGTTCTAATTGGAGCTGTAGCCACTGGCAATGCTGGATCCTTAACCCACTGAGTGAGGCCAGGGATAGAACCTGCAACCTCATCATTCCTAGTCAGATTGTTAACCACTGAGCCACAACAGAAACTCCCTCTTCTGCTGTCTTAATGCCCTAAAACCAAGATATATTATAAAGATCTTTTATTACAGAGCTAGAAATATAATATGCATTACAGATATAATTTTATATAATTAAAAAACTTTCTACCTTAAAAAAAACTAAAAAAACAAACAGGTGAAGTCAATTTTAATAATATATTTTATTTAACCCAATATATCCAAAATGTAATCATATCAATGTGTAATTAATAGAAAAGTTGATGAGATAGCTTACTTTTAAAAATAGGGTGTCTGAAATCCAGTGAACATCTTATACTTAGAACATGTCTCAGTTGGACCAGGCACACTTCAAGTACTCAATAGGTACTCACACCAGTAGCTACCGATGTGACAGCACAGCTCAGTAGGGCTCATTTTTTTTTGTCCTGCATCTCTCATGAGAGAGGTGGCTTCAAAGTATGTCATCCTCTGAATGGCTTGTAATGTTGCTTCCTTGCAAAGGAGGTTAGATTGGTCTGTTCAATGGTAGAGACGGTGCTTGCAGGTGCATGGGTTTCAGAACGTGCCCAGGATTTGCACGTTCAAGTTCAAAGTATACAAGTGTTATTGAGTCCAAGCTGTACTGCTTACTGCACAGCAGGCCAATAACTCAAGAGAAGGCATATTGGGATAAGGAGTATGGACTTTATTTGGAAAACCAGACCGAGAAGATAGACTCATGTCCCAAAGAACCATGTGTCCAGGGTTTGGATGCTAGTTCCTTTTCTAGAACAAAAAGGGAGAGGTGAGGAGGTAAAGCAAAAAAGATAAGTTATTTAGTTATTTCTAATATTTCCTGGTTCTAGCCAGACTTGGGAGAGGATCTGTTAATTTCTTCTTTCCTGCAGCCATTCAGGGTGAGCCTGATCAGGATGTTTCCTGTGAGCTAAACAAATGTTATTTTAATTTAATACTCAGGTGTGGGAGGCAGGGTTCCTGGAGATGGGCTATTGTGTATACTTTAAGCTATGGGAAATATCCCTTTTGTGATTAACTTGTAGCAAAAGCAATAGAATACAGAGGTTATAGTAAAAGAAATGGATTGCATATGGAGTCAGATTTGTTCTTCTCTATTATAAAAGGGAACTCAGTGTTCAAGTAATCGATTTCTTCTACCCCCAACAACAACACTGTTAGTGGTGTAAATAATAGTCACCCTCAGGGACTCTGGTGGGGAAACTGGAAAGCGGACAGTGGACCTGCTGTTTGCTGGGTGTCTAGGGGATAGGCTGCCCTTCCCCCAGGGCAGCCTGGGGCTGGAGGACTGCCAGCCGGCCTGAGGTGGCTTTTTCTCCATGCCTGGAGGGCCTGAGGTAAGGAAGGGCAGGCTCAGGTGGAGTTGCAAGGCTGCTGGGTTTCACAGAGAGGGTCCATTCCAGGAACCCAGGCTTGAGGCATCCAGCTTCTGAGCATCCTCAGAAGTCAGGTGGTTTTTAAAAAAAGAAATCAGGTGGTAGCTTGCTGGCCACATTCTTTTGGGTACAAGGAAGTCACTAAATCCAGACCAGATTCCAGAGGGGGTGGGAGATTAGACTCTTCCTCTTGATGCAGCAGTGCAAGGTCACAGGACAGAAAAATGCAGAGATTTCCTTGAGGCCACCTTTGGAAAATACAATCTGCCAGCCACTTGGATTCTGTATATTTTCAAAATTTATCTATAATGAGACGGTGGTTTAAATACATGTTGGTTACGTATCAAAGCCTTAGTTATCATATCAAATTAGGTTATCTAAGGTCACAAAATAGTTATGTAACTTCCATAGGAAGAAAATAGCTAACATTTTTTGTGAGCTTCCTTTGTTTCAGATGCATGACTAAACATTGTGTATACATTTCTTTATTTCATTTACGAAATGAGATACTTTTCTTATTGTTATTTTTCCCATTTCTCATATAATAATTTGCATTGGCCCAACATTTGAAAAGCTTTTTGATGTCATTTCTTCTATTAAGTCATGAATATAATTGACAGCTTTAAGCAACTGCTATGAACAAACAGAACATCATGCTTTTTTTTTTTTTTTTGCCCTTTTAGGACCATAACTATAGCATATGGAAGTTCCCAGGCTAGAGGTCAAATAAGAGCTGCAGCTGCTGGCCTACACCACAGCCACAGCAACGTGGGATCAGAGCCAAGTCTGTGACCTACACCACAGCTCAGCACAATGCCAGGTCCTTAACCCATTGAATGAGGCAAGGGATTGAACTCAGTGTCCTCATGGATGCTAGTTGGGTTCATTACTGCTGAGCCATGATGGGAACTCCAGGACATCAGATTTTAAATGTGATGGAACTTAATTCTGAATGAGTCCAAATTTTCTTCTCAAAACAATTTAACATATGTGCCCAAAATAAAGATAACTCCTTAGATATACAATGGAATATTATTCAGCATGAAAAGAATGAAATATGCCATTTACAGCAATGTGTATGGCCCCAGAGATGATCATACTAAGTGAAGTAAGTCAGACAAAGACAAGTATCATATTATATCACTTTTATGTAGAATCTAAAATATGATACAAATGAACTCTTCTTCGAACCAGAAATAGACTTACAGACATAGAGAACAGACTTGTGGTTGTCAAGGGGTGGGTGGGGAAGGGATGGATTGGGAGACTAGGATTAGGAGATGCAAACTATTATATATAGAATGGATAACAACAAGGTCCTGCTGTATAGCACAGTGAACTATATTCAATATTCTGTGAATAAACCATATGGAAAAGAATATGAAAAAGAATACATATAAATGTATAACTGAATCACTTTGCTGTACAACAGAAACTAACACAACATTGTAAATCACCTATATTTCAATAAAATGAAAAAAAAATGACAACTCCAGGGTTTTTGTAAGAATATCCTAAAAACATTTTACCCGATTTGGAAAATACAAACTTTTAGAGATGTAGGTGAGTGAGACAAATGTCTCCTTATAGCATTTAACTTAGTTACATGTAAATACTTTAAAGTCTTTCATTACATACAAAAGCTATATAGAAATTCTTTTTTTCCTCGTGTATTATCAAACCATTTTATTAACAATTCTTCCCATGTAATTTCTATATCAGTTTCTTCAGCATTACTGCAACAACTTTTTGGAAACATCACATGAAGTGTCCAAGGGTACATTTTGTTCACTTCTTGAGTTGTTAAGGATAAACCACTTTTAAGTCTGTTTACAAAGTCTGTCATTGCAAAAAAAATTTTTTTTTGGCTCCACCCACGGCATGTGGAAATTCCCAGGCCAAGGATTGAATTTAGACCACAACAGCCATGACGCCAGATCCTTAACCCCCTGAGCTACCAGGGAACTCCCATGTCATTGCAAATTTTGCTTCCAGCTTCAAAAACCCATTGCTTCATTTTTGTGGTGAGGGTATTTTTATACGTAATCACAATTCTATGGTTTGTGAAAGCAATTGTTAAAAGTCTAATTTACTTGAAATTGTGAGGTCTCACCATCATATATAATAAATAATCTATGTTAGATTTCCTTACCTCCTTCCCCCCACCCCCTTTTTAACTGATCTGGTTGGTTACCTCCATAAACATCCCATAAATATCTCAAATTAACTCTGACTGGGTGGCAATACCATGCCATTCAAAGTTCAAAGTAATAGAGAGACCCCTCTTGTTACTGACCTGGGTTCTTGGCCTTCCTTAACCAACAGAAATTAATAGGAGGCCAGAAAGAAATTCAGGCAAGACTTTATTTGGGGTCCCTGCTGCAGCAGAGGGGTAGCAAAAACAAGCAACAGGTTACTTTGCTCTCTTGCTCCCTGGGGGTGGGGGCAATGAGCTGTTTCCTTATAAGGGGGGGAGGGTGGGGGTGAGTCCCAGAGTCAGGTTAGAGGGATGGTGAACATTCTGATTGCCTTGCAGGTGATCTAGTCAGGTCTTTGAGGATGTGGCAGGGTCATAAGGACCCTGCCTATTTTAGTCCTTCTGACAGTTATTATTGCTGGTTGGAGTTGGTGGGGTGGTGATTGAGAGACCTACTTCACTGCCTCCACATGTATCTATTCCACAGGGAGAAAGAGGCCCCCGAGGTCTTCCTGGACTCCGAGGTGATGAAGGATGCCGGGGTATGAGAGGGCCCAAGGTGAGCATGACCTGGAGCTGTGGAACCATTGTGCTATTTGTTTTAATCCCTTGAGTTTGAGGAAAATCCTAATTCTTCAGCATAGCTATGATGATTTAGCTCTTTCTCAGACTGAAGTAGAGCCAGAAGTAGAGCTTGAGAAAAGGAATCAAGTGCAAGTAGTTTATTGGCAGGGGACCACAGTAAACACTGGTTGAGGAGTAGAAAGGTCAAATGGGAGGGAAGGTGGCTTAAAAAGGGTGCATTATTCTCTGATTACTGATGGGGGTGGACAGAGCTTAGGCCTGCTTGGGAATATTGGGAGCCAGTGTCAGATGTGTACCTTGATATTATTACAAGGGAGGCGTGAGGGAAGTGGGATATTCACATACCAAATTCTCTCAGGATTAGTTGAGGGCTGTTCTCAGAGGGCATAATTCTTCAACACTTCTGGCATGTCCTGTGCTGTGGACAGCCTCTGGTACCAGAAAAAATTCTTCAGAAGAAGAGTCACAGAATTGGCACTTGGAAATTGGGCTTGAGAACAATGAAAAAAATTTTTAGTTTTTTTTTTGGCTTTTTAGGGCTGCACTCGAGGCATGTGGAGGTTCCCAGGCTAGGGGTCCAATCGGAGCTACAGCTGCCGGCCTAGGCCACAGCCACAGCAATGCCAGATCCTTGACCCACTGAGCGAGGCCAGGGATTGAACCTGCAACCTCATGGTTTCTAGTCTGATTCGTTTCTGCTGCGCCACAATGGGAACTCTGAAAAAAATTTTTTAATTGAAGTGCAGTTGATTTACAATGTTAGTTTCAGGTATACATCAAGTGATTCAGTTATATATATATGTATAAACTGCATACATAAATATAATCTCTATATAATAAATATACAATGAAAATAATCTGAAAAAAGAATACATAATATACAAATATATACATATATGTACATATTCTTTTTTTCAGATTATTTTACCTTATAGATTATTACAAAATATTGAAAACAATGAAATTTAAAGGGTAATGGGTAGGGCACCATTTTGCAATGGTTGCCTTAAATGTATCTTTACCTTCTAGGATTAGAGAATCTCTTTTAATATGGCCAGAATTTTTTTCTACAGCCTCAGAACCCTATAGAGTTTTTCTGAACATAGTGACTGTATTCTGCATATTCTGACCAGTTTCTCTTTCAATTAATTTGTCCTCCTGTTCCTGGAAGCCTTCTCATGCTAGTTAGTCAGCATAGAGTTTCATTTTTGTTTGACAAAATGTGATTGTTGTAGTAAATGGCAAGCTGTGGGAGGGGAGAGGGAGTGGGAGGGACTGGGAGTTTTGGTTTAGTCAATACAAACAAATACATTTAGAATGGATGGGCAGTGAGGTCCTACTGTACAGCACAGGGAACAATATCCAGTCTCTTGGGATAGAACATGATGGAAGATAATGTGAGAGAGAGGGATATATATATATATATATATATATATATATATATATATAGTCACTTTGCTGTACATCAGAAATTGATACAACACTGTAAATCAAATATGCTTTAATAAAAAATAAGTGGCAGGTCACTACTGTTTTTGGCTCACTCCTACAGGGTAAGGAGTTAGAAGGCGCAGTTTTCTCCATGTCACAGGTTCGGGGGAGTGGTACTCAGAATACCGTGATGCTCCTTATGGTCCCTGGAGAAGAAATCTTCATTTTGATCTAAAAATTGCATTTTCTTAAAATTAGGGAACACATGGTTTCCTAAATAAAATTATGATTTTAAAGTCTCATTCAAGCTCAGTTGTTATTCTTTCTTCTTAATTTTAGGGAGCAAGAGGATTTTCAGGAGAAAAGGTGAGTGACATTCCTTACTCTTCTAAAACTGGAGAATAGTTTCTTTGGGAAACGTAATACCAAGTTCACTTGTTTCTCTTTGGCTGGAGTGAGGTGGGGCCTAAAACTTTTAGAAAAGGGGGTACGTCAGATAGTATTAACAGCAAAACTGCCATGCTAATGAATAGCTGTTTGTAAGGTGTGTATTTCAGGTTTAAAGCAGGGATCTTTATGATAATTTTCAAGCCTTGCTAACTGTACAGTAAGTGAGCCATATGTTTATCTGGGAGAGTTGGTCCTGAATTCAAGGTGTGGTCAGAAGGGTCTGGTCAAGCTGGGTGTCGCATGGGAGAGGGATGCTAGAACGGCGCTTGTGTAATAGGGAAGGGCTTTACATTCAGATTCAGGAGCAAAGTATCCATTTGCTCATTCATTCCTTCAAAAAACATTTATTAGGTATCTCGTCTGTTCCCCATATCATCTTTGAGAATGGTTGCAAAGTGATGAACAGGTCGTACAAGAGCTGATAGAGCTCCTTTACTGAGGCCTCTTGGTGCCATCATTCACCTGCTATGGCCTATGACAAATATACGGTGTAATTTTAGTCCAAGAATTTTGTGTACATATTTTCATGCACTGACTCAGCTGTACTTTGGCTAAAAAAATATGCCTGAAACCTGATTTGTGGCCAGTAGGAGTAAATCCACCATCCCACACATGTAAAATGCATCTTTTTCTGATTGCAAAACTCCAAACTTTTTTCTTCAAGAGATCCTTTATAATAAATATGTGAACCGTCATTTTGAGAGAGTTGGCAAAGTGAAGGCCTCATAATTTGGAAGTGATGGAGTTCTTGATGGGCTGTCACGATGTAGCTGCTAGTTTTTGTTCTCATCACTACTTAGCCCTGTTTTTTCAGTTCTTTTCTAAAGGAAGGTTTTTTTTTTTTTTTTTTTTTTTTTCATTTTAACTCTTTCAGAATGCACACACATGCATCCACACTTACTTAATTCTAACTTAATCTGCAGTCTTCCAAGTTTCCATTATGCAGATTAATTCTGGCATATTTGCCAGTCTTTTTAAATTAAAAAAAAAATCAATGGCTAAAAGACCGTTGTTACTATGTAGACGACCGTGAGAAATGTTTCATTCAGTCTTGTGAGGGAGTTACAGTACCTGTCACAGCATGAAAATTTAAAAGGAAGTCTTTCTATCCATTCAAAATCTGAGTTCCTTTTTTTCTGATCTTTTTCTTTAGCACCTGAAACTGTCAGGAAAAACAGTGTGTAACACTAATCCATTTCAGGAAGAAAATAACCATTGCTTTTTAATACTTAAATGCAGTGTATAAATGTTGTTTTGGGAGGTGTGGACTCTTCTGCCAACTGAGGACAATATTAGCAAGGAAACTGACATCAAAGCAATAGCCATGTAATCTGGTCCTCTTGTCCCTAAAGTTCTCAACTTCCTTTGCTCCACAGGGCAACCCTGGTGAGGAAGGTCCTGATGGCTTGGATGGAGAACCGGTACAGAAAATTTTTCATTACGTGACTCCAGCCCCTCCCTGCCCTCACTAGTTTGGGGGCATTAATAGTTTATACTTGTCATGATTAGTCTAGAAATTAAAAAAAACATGCATGTTCAACAATGTTTAAAGTTAATTTATGTATTTGCTCTTTTTTCTAGTTGAAATATAATTGATTTATAAAGTTTTGTTAGTTTTTGGTGTGTAGCAACATGATTCAGTTTTATATATATTCTTTTTCAGGTTCTTTTCCTTTAGGTTATTATAATATACTGAGTATCGTTCCCTGTGCTATTCTGTAGGTCCATGTTGGTTATCTCTTTTATATATAGTAGTGTGTGTATGTTAATCTCAAATTCCTAATTTATCCCTCCCGCACTTCCTTTCCCCTTTGGTAACTATAAGTTTGTTTTCAATGTCTGTGAGTCTCTTTCTGTTTTGTAAATAAGTTCATTTGTATCTTTTTTTTTAGATTCCACATATAAACAATATCATATGATATTTGTCTTTGTCTTAGTATGATAATCTCTAGGTTCATTCATGTTGCTGCAAATGGCATTATTTAATTCTTTCTTTGTGGCTGAGTAATATTCCACTAGACATATATACCACATCTTCGATGGACATTTAGGTTACTTCCATGTCTTGGCTATTATGAATAGTGCTGTATGAACATTAGGGTATGTATATCTTTTTGATTTAGAGTTTTGTCTGGTTATATGCCCAGGAGTGGGATTGTAGTATCACATGGTAACTCTCTATTTAGTTTTTTAAGGAACATTCCTACGTTCTCCTATCCTCAAAATATAAGGACCAAGAAACTTAGCTCCCATAGCACATATTATTGTCCAATATCTTCTTTCCATCTTTTTATTTTGCTAAATTCTACCAACTAGATATTGTTCTAATTATTGTTATATGTAGTCAGTGCTTATCTGGCTTTATCCAAGTATTTATTACTACCACTGATGCCTTCAAAAGGACATGAAAAGATTAATGTTTCTTTTGCCTAAGGTACAACTTTTACAGAGTTTTTCTTTAATGAAGGTTGTAAACTCCCTTGGTTGTTTTTTTCTCTGAAAATCTTATGAATTCACTCTTCTTCTTGAAAGATTGTTCTTGGGTAGATAATTATTTTCTCTTGACGCTTTGGAAATGTAATTTCATAGTCTCCTGGCTTCCACTGCCTTCTTTCATTTTTGCTGTTAAGATGTTGCTCTTCGGAATTCCCATCATGGCTCAGCAGAAGCAAATCTGACTAGTATTCATGAGGATGCAGGTTTGATCCTTGGCCTTGCTTGATGGGTCAGGGATCCGGTGATGCCGTGAACTGTGGCTTAGGCCAGTAGCTGTAGCTCAAATTTGACCCCTAGCCTGGGAACCTCTATATGATGTGGGTGTGGTCCTAAAAAGACACAACACACACACACACACACACACACACACACACACACACACACACACGTTGCTCATCAAATAACTGTTGTTCCTTTGTCAGCAATCTTTACAAAAATCAGGCTGTTTTATAAATTTCCATTTGTTTCTTGTTACCTGCAGTTTCAATAAGGTGTGTACAGGTGTGGATTTATTTTCATTTATCCTGTTTGGGACTTATTAGGCTTTTGAATCTGAGCATCTGTATCATCTCTTGAGTTTTGGAAACCTTTAACTTATTATCATTTTGAAATTAAAAAATCCCCCATTTTCTCTATTATTTCCTTATGGAAGTGTAATTAAAAATTTATGGACCTTCTCATTTTAACCTCAATGTCTCTTAGCCTCTATTTCATATTTTATATTTCTTTATCTTTCTGCATTCTGCATTCTGAATACTTCCTTCATTTTCTAGTCCACCAGTCTTTACATCACTTGTATTTAATATGCTATTTAACTTGCCAATTGGATTTTTAATTTTGGTTATTCTAATATTCACTTTAAGAAATTCTGTTTGACTCTTAAATCTGCTTGGTCCTTTTACAAAATATATAGTTTTTTGATTTTTTACTCATTCTTTTTGGTTATTTAAATGAATTAAACATTCTCATGATCATTTCAATATCTATAGTTATTACAAATTTGTAATTTGTTGTCTGTTGGTTCTGCTATCTTCTCCTTTATGTGTGTTGTGACTTTTGATTGCAACTTTTTTTTTTTTAAGATTTCAGGTTTATTTATTTAGATTTTTTTTTTTAAAGGGCCGAATCTGAGGCATACGGAAGTTCCCGAGCTAGGGGTCTAATTGATGCTGCAGCTGCCAGCCTGCACCACAGCCACAGCAATGCAGGCTCTGAGCCACGTCTGTGACCTACACCACAGCTCACAGCAGTGCCGGATACTTAACCCACTGAGTGAGGCCAGGGATTGAACCCTTATCCTCATGGATACTAGTTGGGTTCATTACCGCTGAGCCACAACAGGAACTACTTTTTTTTTGTATTTTTTTTAATTGATGTATAGGTGGTTTATAGTGTTGTATTAGTTTCAGCAAAAGTAATATAGCAAAGTGATTCAGTTATACATATATACATACATACGTATATATGTATATAGACATATGTTCTTTTTCATACTCTTTTCCATTATGGTTTATCACAGGATATTGAATATCATTCCCTGTGCTGTACAGTGGGACTTTGTTGTTTATCTATTTTACACATAGTTTTTTTGTATCTGCTAATCCCAAACTCCTAACTTATTCCTCTGCTACTGCCTTTCCCCTTTGGTAACCATAAGTTTGTTTCTATGTCTGTGGAAACTCATTTTTGATGGAATTTTTATCTGTGAGAAGTCATTGAGGCTTGAGTAGAGGTTGCTTGTTTCTGCCATGTCTGTGGTGGCAGTAACTCCTGGGACCATGTTAAAATCACCTGTGGTTTTTCACACCATACACAGAGGATCAGAAGTCCTTTGGGCAGCCAAAGGTTATTACTTCCCTTAGATTCCTGCTTTCTCTTTATTCTGAACTCCAAGGATGTCCCTTTTTCTTTAGCAGCTCACTTATATATGTAAGATGTCAATTAATTTGTTGTCTGGATTTTCAGTTGTTTTTCAAAGGGAAGACTGTTCAGGGCATCTAGTCTTATCATGCAGGCAGATTTAGAACTTTCTGCTCTTGGCAAAAACGTGAAACTATCTGAGAAGAGTTTCCGTGTGACTAATGTAACAAAGATTCTCTGTGTATTTCTTTTTCTAGGGTGATCGTGGAGTCCCAGGGTCATCTGGAGAAAAAGGAAATCGAGGAAACAGGGTAAAGTGCAAGGATGTTCTTCTCTCCAGTTTCTCATACTCCTGCCTCATAAACTGACCTTGGCTCTGGGAAAGAATCCGCTAGTGGCTTTAGTACTAGTGGGAGTTAAAGGGTGATAAATACAAGATGAATATTTGGAAACTTTATTTAAGGCTTGACTCTGCTGATAGTGAAATGAGTAATATAAACCAAATTACTTTATCATGTGCCTCATTTCCAATCTCAAGCTTTTCGTGGCTCCTGACGCCAGTGATCTAGTCTGACATTCAAGGCCTCTCAACCACATCCTTCACTAATCTCAGTCAAGAAGTGTCCTTCCCAGCCAAATTGTGCTTCTCACTGTCCCCTGAAGAGTCCTTTTGCTGTGTCTTGGTCTGTGTTGGGTACCCCATCCTGGAATGCCTTTTCCCTACCTTTATCTTTTATGTTAAATTAATTTTATTGAAGTTAAATTAATTTTATCTTTTATGTTAAATTAAAATAATTGATGTACAGTGTTGTGTTAATTTATGCTGTACAGCAAAGTACATATATTCATTCTTTTTCATATTCTTTTCCATTATTGTTTATCACAGAATATTGAATGTAGTTCTCTGTATTGTGTGTATTTCTGTAGAACCTTGTTTATCCATTCTATATATAATAGTTGGCATCTGCTAATCTTAAACTCCACATCCATCTTCCTTTATCCCCTCCCTGCTTCGATCTTCAGTCTTTATTTGTGTATCACTTTTTCTTCAATTTCCATCTCCTCTCTTTCCTCCTCATGATGTAGTGATCTCCTCTTTCTCTGCATCCTTCCAATGTACACTGTTCACACTATTGGCTTGACATTATCTTTTTGTGTAAAGGGAGGCAGAAACCTGGCATATGTAGTGTACCTCTCCCTTGCTGTGCCCATGGCAGACATTATTAATCAATTATGGAATCCACCCTGAAGGATCCGTCTCAACCCAGCTTCTGTTGATTCACTGAGTTACATTTCACTGGGGGTAAAATTTTATTTATATTTTTGTACCTCTCATGGAATTAGAGTAATGCTTTTATCCCTAGATGTGCATTGATTTCCTGATAAGTGAATCAGAGTGTCATAAGACATGCCTCTTGATCAAGGTTCAGTTTTCAGCCTGCAGTTTGTGGATCAGATTTTGGAGAAGGTAGAGAAGACTACACTCATTCAAGACTGGAGAGCCTTCAGTTTCCACTGAATTTTGCTAAACTCAATAAACACTTGTTAAGTGCTTCCTACCTGTAGGACGTTTTAGTAGACACAAAGAAGGGTTCAAAGATAAATAAGTCATAGTTATGACCAATAAAGAGCTGGTTAACTGGGGCAGGAGATAGTATTTGTACAGGAAGGACCCTAATACAAGATAGGATAAAATAAAATCTGTAAGAATGGTGCAAATAAAGAGTCAATGGGAGCTTGGAGAGAAATCTAAAACAGAATGGCCTTTCTCCATCCAATCAATAATCAGAATTTATTGAGCATCTGTTGTAATCCAGGTGTGAGTGTAAAATGAAGAACAAGACAGGTATAAGTTCTGTATCTGAGAATTGGCCTCTATGGGGAGAGACAGACATGAGTGAACTAATCATGGAAGTAGATGTAAGACTACTGCTGACATAAGTACATGAAAGGGGAGGTAAATAACAGGAGGGGTCTGATCGAGCCTGTGCCGTCAGGAAGGCTTCATTGAGGAAGTGAAGATGAGATGAGTAATAGCCAGATCATGAGGGAAGAGGAAGGGGGGAGAAACCAGCCTTCCCTCCTGGGCACTTGAGAGTATATTTAGGGTGGAGAGGACCTGGGCATTCCTGGGAATGCAAGAAATCAAGGCATTCTCTACACAAGACCTCTGTGAGAGACACACACAGGGAATCCCAGGTTAACAAAAAGGAAAAGCTTAGCATTAGAAGAACTCAGGGCGGGTCTGGACAAACAAGGATTCCATTTCAGTAGGAATGGAGGGTGAGGAAAAAAAAGTATAAAGAGTGGGAGGAAAGTCTGGAAGGGTGCGTTGAGTTGACTTAATGCTACATTTAAGGGTTTCGTTTTTCTCTACTGAGCAATCAGGCATATTGAAAGTTTCTGGGCAAGGAAGACGCATGTCCAAAGCTACAGGTTTGGAAGATTAGTGTCTGGGTCAGAAAAAAGAGGGACTCTATATTGGACAAAACATAATAGGAACCATATGCCAGGCTTTGTAGTCATCATTTTTTTAAATTTTATTTTTATTTTTTAATTGTAATCAATTGTTATTTCCCAAGACATTTTTTTTTCTACTGTACAGCATGGTGACCCAGTTATACATACATATACACATTCTTTTTTCTCACATTATCATGCTCCATCATAAGTGACTAGACATAGTTCCCAGTGTTACACAGCAGGATCTCATTGCTAATCCATTTCAAAGGCAACAGTTTGCATCTGTTAACTCCAAGCTCCCAGTCCACTCCACTCCCCACCCCCTTGACAACCACAAGTCTATTCTCCAAGTCCATGATTTTAATTTATTATTCCACTGAATCTTGATAACAGCCCTATAAGACACACCTGTTTCGCAAATAAGAAAGCTGTCTTGATTTCAAAGAAATTAGCCTTATTAGTACATTAAGCAGCAGGATTGGAATGTGGAATTAAAAAACCCCCTCTTACTATTATATCAGGCCAGGGAAGAGGTAAGGAGAGGTCTTCAGTAACAATATGAGGTGGCTTCTTGTGGAGGCCAGAGAACACCCTATTCCCCATGTGTCTAAAAGCCAGATCTCGGGGGGTCCCCTCTCAGTATTCTCAGAATGTGGTTCGTACCCTCCAGAACCAGGTACATAACATCATCTGAGGAAGGTTCCTGTGACTCTATGGCTCTGTGGGAACTATGACACCGAGATGGTACTATTAACAGCAGGTTTTAAGGGAAGCAACATTTGCTTATCATGTCGTAGTCTTATGGAAAGTTGCTCCACCTCTCTGTTTCCCTGTTTATAGCAGTCAGGAGCTCTGGATGCATTTTTCTCTTTTTTCTCCTCTTTTTCATGACATCTTGATCTGCTAATGCTGTGTATATCTGTGATGGGCAAAACCTTCTTTTTCTTACGTATGTTTTTGTGTTGGAACACCAGGAAGTTGTGGAAAGATCCAGGGAATTGGTGATGAGGAGATGGGGGTCTGATGTTCTCATGCCTAAATGGGTTGATTCTTGAGTTGTGAGGGTTAAATGAGGTAATGCACACCTAGGCCAAACATACCACATATTTCCAATAAAGGCAGGTTATTTTCTATGTCTCAACCTCACCTTCTTGGCAGCTAATGCTTTAAAGATGAAGTACTAAATTGCTCTTTTAATTGGAGTCTCACTTCCTCTCTCCCTTTAGGCAATACATGATTTTAGAAAGTGATTATTTTTTTTTAAATGTGATTTTAGGGTTTGACGGGGCCACCTGGACAACGTGGCGAGCGTGGAGAGCCTGGGCTAAGGGGCGATCCTGTGAGTGGTGACTGAAGAATTTCTGCTGCTTTAATCCAGGGATTGTGAACTGTGCTTGGGTAGAGGCAGAGAACATTGAATTGTTCATTAATGAGACATCTGCTCAGCCTGTCTTAGTATTGCAACAAATAAGAGATTTGAGAGGAAAGCCATCTTATAGAACATTTGGGCTCTTAAAGAGTTTGGAGTGAGTTCCCGTCGTGCCTCTGCGGGATCGAATCCAACTAGTATCCATGGGGATGCAAGTTTGATCCCTGGCCTCACTCAGTGGGTTAAGGATCCAACGTGGCTCTGGCTGTGGTGTAGGGCAGCAGCTGTAGCTCCAATATGCCATGGGTGAAGCCCTAAAAAGCCAAAAAAAAAAAAATTGGAATTTTAATTGCATTGGGTTTCTGGGATTCCTGAGAAGGCCCACACAATGAAAATGTACCCTTTTGGTGCCTTTCTTTTTTCTTTCTTTTTTTTTTTTTTTAAAAAAACTTATGCTTCCTGTACTTACTTTTCTTGTCTTTCCCGTCCATTTGAGCTAAGCAACCTTTTATTTTCTCAGGGGGATCCTGGAATTGATGGTTTCATCCAAGGCCCTAAGGGTGAAAAAGGAAGGCGTGGACACCAGGTAAGATGGACTCTGTTCACTTGGGGATACTGGTACCCATGGGAGCAGATGCTGTCTGGGATGGAAGACTTGGGCATTCAGACAGCAAAGAAAACCAGAGTGGAGTTCCCGTTGTGGCTCAATGTTTAACGAATCTGACTAGGAACCACGAGGTTAGGGTTTGATCCCTGGCCTTGCCAGTGGGTTAAGGATCCAGTGTTGCCGTGAGCTGTGGTGTAGGTGGCAGGCTCGGCTTGGATCCTGAGTTGCTGTGGCTCTGGCGTAGGCTGGTGGCTACAACTCTGATTAGACCCCCTAGCCTGGGAACATCCGTTTGCCGAGGGTGCAGTCCTAGAAAGACAAAAAGACAAAAATAAATAAATAAATAAAAATAAATAAACAAAAACAAACAAAACCCAGAGTGCAAACCTGTGGGAATCCACTGTGTGTGGAAAGCAGAGCTGAATGCTAATCCCCACTCACATCCACCTACCATCCTTGTCTCCTAGTTTTTTTTTTTTTTTTCCTTGAGCAAATCTTATCTTTCACATGAGTAATATAAGGTTACTTTACCTCTTTTGTTCTTGGTTTCTTCATCTTCAAAGTGAAACTATAAGGGAGCTCCCATTGTGGCTTGGCAGTTAAGAACCCAGCATAGTGTCCGAGAGGATGTGAGTTTGATCCCTAGCCTTGCTCAGTGGGTTAAGGATCTGGCATTGCTGCAAGCTGCTGTGTAGGTCGCAGATGTGGCTTGGGTCTGGTGCTGCTGTGGCTGCAGCTCTGATCTGACCCCTAGCCCAGGAGCTTCCATATGCTGCAGGTGCAGCCATAAAAGGAAAACAAAAAGAAAAAAATGAAACTATCAGACCCGATGCTTAAGATATTTCCAGTTTTAAAATAATGCCTTGATTTAAAAATTGCTCAGGGTCATCACGCTGCTGGCTTACTTTTCATCGCTGCCACTGTTAATTGATGTGTATCAGGTAGTAGTTATTTTTAAAGGTAAGATCCTTGTCTAGTTCTAAATACTACAAGCATCAGGACAAGAGTCATTACAGAAGGAAGAAGACTTGTTACCTTGACAGATACTAATTTGTTGAAAGCTATTTTTAGATTTTTATGCCTCAAACATTAAAACGCACGACTCTGAAAATGACTAAAACAACCCAAGTGCCACTGCCCACATCATTCATCCCTCCCATTTTCCAGGCTTGAGATCTACATAGCCAAATGCTTACAACTGTAGAGAACTTCTGTTTGCTTTGAACTCCAATTTGCATCCTTTGACAAAACCTTAGACATCAGTTCTTCTCCCCAGATTGTGACCGGTTTGCAACCCTTTTATATATGCCCAAGGCCCTTAATAAAATCTTATATAATTTTGTAAAAAGATGCATGTGGAAGTTCCCAGACTAGGGATCGAATCAGAGCTGTAGCTGCTGGCCTATGCCACAGCCACAGCAACGCGGGATCCAAGCTGTGTCTGTGACCTTCATCACAGCTCAGGGCAACGCTGGATCCTTGACCCACTGAGTGAAGCCAGGGATCGAACCCACCACCTCATGGATACTAGTTGGGTTTGTAATCAGCTGAGCCACAATGGGAGCTCCTTACGTAGATATGTGAGAAAATTGTCATGACTTGTAAGAATTTCTCATCCTGTTGTCAACTGCAGTTATTTTGAACCAACTGAAAGGGTTTTCTTTCTTGGGTTGATGTCAAAGAGCCCTGTGAATAGCCACTCACTCAGCTATGGGATTGAGCTAAGAGAACATCAGGGCAGCAACCCTTAACCCATCCTGGCTCCAGTTTCCTCATCTACAAGTTCGGACTATTAGAAAAACCATTTCAAAGTTTCTAGGAGTCTGTGGTTGCAATGGAAAGAAAAATACTGATTCATATAAACTATGGTTTGCTGCCTCTAGACAAACTGTTCAGGGCTGTGTCTGTCACAGCAGCAGAGCCAGTGGAGAGAGCCTCCTGCCTGCACCTTTGAGAGGTCTCCATCACTGACTTTAGCCAAGGGTTAACCTTAAACACCAGGTCCCTGAATTGTGTGCCCAGACAAAAACTGTCATACTGCATCTCCATCCCCGTGCTCACCTCCAGTGCTGAGCTCAAATAAGGGTCCTAACTCAGTGTTCTTTGAATAGATTTGGGTAATCGGAGTCACTCCCACCAGGTACCTAAGCCTGAGGCTGTGGGCTGCTGACATTCTAGCCTGTTAAGTGCTATGAGAAGAGAGCCCACTAGAGGGCGGTCTTTCCTTGGTATTATTCTGAGTTGCATCAGGAGCAGATTTGGTGTAATGTGCGTGGGGAAGGGGCCCTGATGATGATAGTCTTTCAAACCAAGCAGAAAACCTTGACCATAAGACAAGCATGTGGAAAAGGATGGGAAATCTCTCACGGCTTCACGCCTCTGGGCAGAATGAAAACCAAGACAACCTTTTGGGAAGGCCATCAGGCAACACACATCCATTAGGACTGCTGATTTTTTTTTTTTGATGATATTTATTATTATTATTTTTTACTTTTTACTTTTTTGTCTTTTCTAGGGCCACACCCGTGGCATATAGAGATTCCCAGGCCAGGGGTTCAATTGGAGCTACAGCTGCCGGCCCAAACCAGAGCCACAGCAACGGGGGATCCAAGCTGCCTCTACGACCTACACCACAGCCCACGGCAGTGCCAGATCCTTAACCCATTGAGGAAGGCTAGGGATCGAACCCTGCAACTTCATGGCTCCTAGTCAGATTCATTAACCACTGAGCCACCAGGGGAACTCCTGTATTTTTTTTTTTTAGAACTGCATTGCGGCATATGGAAGTTCTCTGATAAGGGAAATGAGATATCCATGATTGGCTTAGACATGTCATAATTCATCCCTCGGGGCTGAGAGTGTGGTCGAACCAAATGAAACAGATTTTCTTAGCCAGGAGGGAGCGTTGTGTAGTCACAGTGGAAAAAGATGCCATGGTAGAAGATGGGCATATCCTTTGACCTGGTCTTTCCAGTTCCAGAGATTTATCCAGAAGCTTACCATGGACAAACACAAAGCTTTAGCCCCAAGGATGGTCAATGTAGTGATTTTTAATCACTTTGGTGCTTAAATGTCCAACGATAAGGGATTGTTTATATAAATAATGGCACATCCACATGGCTTAGAATATTATAAAGCCATGAAAAATAATTTAGAGGGTTATTTTGTAACAAGGAAAACATTCATGGTATAACATTAAGTGAAAAACCCAAATTACAAACTCCCCTATTCAACAAAGGGTTCGCATTGTAGAATATATCTGTTCATCCTGGAAGGAAAAACACCCAACAGTTCAGCATTTCTTTAATTTTTTTTTTTTTTTTTTTAGGGTTGCACCTGCAGCATATGGAAGTTCCCAGGCTAGGGGTCGAATTGGAGCTGCAGCTGCTGGCCTACACCACAGCCACAGAAATGCCAGATCTGATCTGCATCTTTGACCTTCACTGTAAGCTTGTAGCAATGCCAGATCCTTAACCTGCTCAGTGAGGCCAGGGATTGAACCTGCATCCTCATGGATACTAGTTGGGTTCCTAAACCACTGAGCTGAAACAGGAACTCCAAGGCATTTCTTTTCCTTAAGCTTGTTCTCTGAACTGTTGAAATATTCTATGATGAACATGTATTACTTTTTACCCCAACTTTTTATTTTGGAAAATTTTAGATCTGCAGAAAAAGTTTTAGTTTCAAGACTAGCACAGTGAACATCATTTGTTATCATTGGGACATATTTGCTTCATATCCTATTTTTTTTCTTTTTATGGCCACACTTGTGGCATATGGAAGTTCCTGGGCTAGGGGTTGAATCAGAGCTGCAGCTGAGCCCCACATCACAGCTACAGCAACACTGGATCTGAGCCACATCACAGCTTGTGGCAATACCAGATCCTTAACCTACTGAGTGAGGCCAGGGATCAAACCTGCATCCTCACAGAGACTATGTCAGGTTCTTAACCTGCAGAGCCACAATGGGAACTCTACTTTATCTATCCAAATACATAGGTAATATATGTATATATTTTGCTGAATCATTTGAGGAGTAATTAAAAGTATCATGATATTTTGCCTCTGAATGTTCAACATATATCCTTCAGGAACATTCTCCTACATAAGTACAATATAATCATCACATTTAAAATTTTTCATATTGATGCAAAATTATTTTCTAATGTATAGGTCATATTCAGATTGCCATGCTTGCCCCCAAAATGCCCATTCTGGCTGTTTTTACTGTTGTTCTGGGACTCGGTCAAGGACTAAATGGTGCAATTAGTTGTCTTGGCTTTGTAGTATTTTTTAACCATGATCGTTGCCCAATTATTTGCCTGTTTACATGACATCGACATTCCAGACCAGTTTTGCTAAACATTCCTTAGTTAGGATTTGCCTGATTGTTTCCTCATGACTAGATGCAGGTTAGACATTTTTGAAAGGAGATCATTTAATTCTGGACCCTTCACACCAGGAGGGACACTGCCAGTCTGTCTCATTATTGGTACATTAATTTTTGTTACTGGATTAAGAGAGTGTCCACCAGACTTTATTGTAGACATACTTTCCCCCTTCTTTCCAATGATTAACCAGTCTGGGAAATGATACTCTGTATATTTCTTATTTCTGAACAACCTTTCCCCCAGTGGTTCTAGCATCTGCCCAAATAATTCCTTTACTATGCTGACTGCAAAAAATTATTTACCATTAAAATGAGAAAATGACAAACATTTTAAGGGTCTTTATTATATCTAGACCAAATCTGAGAGTTCTTTACCTAAAACCTTCTCCCTCATGTAACCTACTTTATTCAAAAAAATTCCCATTGTAAAAGTAACACTTACTGCAGATACTTGGGAATGTGGAAGAGTAAAATGTAGAGAGAAAAAAAGCAGTTGTTCCAGTAACCAAGAAAACCATCAGTTTATTGGACTTTCCTAACTTGCTGAGGTCGAAGCTACTCTCCTTAAAAAAGTCAGGAGAAGATCCCGTGACCCCATTAAAAACATTTCTAGAACAATATAAAAAAAAAAAGAGGAATCATCATTTTGTCTTTCTGCTTATTTGGAATAAGTTATTTTTTCACAAAACTTAGCATACTTGAAAAGAACAACATGGTAGCAATTTTTTTCTACTTTATAAACTTTTGATCAATGTAATTTTTTGAAGTGATTTTTATTTTTTCCATTATAGCTGGTTTACATAATTTTTATTTGCTGTTACACTATTTTGATAAACATTCTACTTTAATGAACATTTCCCTTCTATTGTGGGATACTTAAATTATTTCAGGATTTACTTTGTTATTAGTCACAGTTGGAAGAATAGCTTTGCACACAATCTTTGTTTCTGTATTTCATATTTTCCTCAATTTATGTATTCTTAATTGCATTAGCATGTAACATCACTGAATAACTAACTAAAGTATCCCCACTTGAGACCCAAGTTGGTTTTTCACTTCACCTGAAATGTTGACTCATTTTTGCTCTGGACATCACTCACTTTCACCCTTATGATCTTAAAGAAGTGAGAACAGTAGAGGATTTCCCCATTCTGACTGTATAGCCTCCCCCTCATCACCGTCCTGTATCCGTCACCCCGTGTGTGCAGAGACGACCTCTCCTGCCTCCCATTTCTGCTTGTATATTTTTCAAGTATTAAGCATGTCTTGTTGGAGGTGGATGCCTGCTGTCCCAGCATGGTGAACCCTGAGGAGCTGTCAGACAATCTTCAGGGAAAGAGGCACACATAATGGATATTTTATTTTATTTTACTGGAATACAAGTTGTATTAATTTCAAGGGAACAGCAAAGTAAATCAATGATGCATATACATATATCCATTCCTTTTCAAATCCTTTTCCCATATATGTTATTATACAATGTTGATTAAATTTTCCTGTCCTATACAGTAGGTCCTTATTTCCCATCTATTTCATATATAGTAGTGTATATACATCAATCCCAATCCTCTAATTTACACCTCCCCACCACATTTCCCCTTTGGTAAACATAAGTTTGGTTTCAAAATCTTTGAGTCTGTTTCTGTTCTGTAGGTTCCAGTCTATCAGTTTTATTAGATTTCACTGTTAGTGATTTCATGATATTTGTATTTGACTTAATTCACTTAGTATGATAATTTCTAGGTCCATCCATGTTGGTGCAAATGGCATTATTTCATGCTTTTTATGGCATAATATTCCATTGTATATATGTACCATTTCTTCTTTATCCATTCCTTTAAGAATGGACATTTAGGTTGCTTCCCTGTGTTGGCTATTGTAAATAGTGCTGTAATGAACACTTGGGGTGCATGTATCTTTTCAAATAATGATTTTCTTTGTTTAGATGCCTCAGAGTGGGATTTATGGATTATATGGTAGTTCTATAATTGGCTTTTTAAGGAACCTCCATACTGTTTTTCATGGTGGTTGCACCAATTTTTATTCCCACCAACAGTGTAGCAGGATTTCCTTTTCTCCACACCCTTTCCAGCTTTTATTATTTGTAGTCTTTTTAGTGATGGCCATTCTGACTGGTGAGGTGTTACCTCATTGTAGTTTTGATTTTTCATTTCTCTAATAATTAGTAAAGTTGAGCATCTTTTTATATGCATTTTGGCCATCAGTATATCTTTGGAGAAATGTCTGTTTAGATCTTCTGACCATTTTTTAGTTGGAGTGTTTGGTTTTTTTTTGATATAAAACTGTGTGAGATGTTTGTATATTTTGGAGATTAATCCCTTGTCAGTTGTTTGCAAAAATTTTTTTCCCATTCTTTGGGTTGTCTTTTCATTTTATTAATGGTTTCCTTTGCTGTGCAAAAGGTTTTAAGTTTAATTAGGTCCCACTTGTTAATTTTTATTTTTATTTTCATTACTCTAGGAGGTGGGTCAAAAAATATATTGCTGCCATTTATCTCAAAGAGTGTTCTGCCTATGTTTCCATCTAGGGTTTTTATAGTATCAGGTCTTATATTTAGGCCTTTAATCCATTTTGTGTGTTGTGTAAGAGAATATTTTAATTTCATTCTTTTATGTGTAGCTGTCTAGTTTTCCCAGAACCACATATTGAAGAGATTTTCTTTTCGCCATTGAATATTCTTGCTTCCTTTGTCATTGATTAATTGACTATATGTGTGTGGGTTTATTTCTGGACTTTCTATACTGTTCCACTGATCTATATGTCTGTTTTCGTACCAGTACCATACTGTTTTCTTTTTCTTTTTTTTGGGGGGGTGCCACACTTGTGGCATATGGCTATAGGCTAAGGGTCAAATTGGTGCTGCAGCTGCCAGCTTGTACCACATAGCCACAGCAACATGGGATCCGAGCCATGTTTGTGACCTAGACCAGAGCTCATGGCAATGCTAGATCCTTAACACACTGAGCGAGGCCAGGGTGTGAACCCACATTCTCATTGATACCATTTGGGTTCATTGCCACTAAGCCACAGTAGGAACTCCAGTACTATACTGTTTTGATGACTGTAGTTTTGTAATGTAGTCTGAAGCCAGGGAATTGATTCTTCCAGTTTTGTTTTTCTTTCTGAAGATTGCTTTGGCTATTCAGGGTCTTTT
This sequence comes from Phacochoerus africanus, assembly GCF_016906955.1. Classification (NCBI taxonomy): domain Eukaryota; kingdom Metazoa; phylum Chordata; class Mammalia; order Artiodactyla; family Suidae; genus Phacochoerus; species Phacochoerus africanus. The sequence continues at coordinate 82,782,333 of NC_062544.1, read as the reverse complement.
GTGTTTTCATACAAATTAAAAAATTTTTTTGCTCTAGTTCTGTGAAAAATGCCATTGGTAATTTAATAGGGATTACACTGAATCTGTAGATTGCTTTGGATAGTATGGCCATTTTGACAATACTGATATTCCCAATCCAAGTACATGGTATATTTTTCTGTTTGTGTCATCTTTGATTTCTTTCATCAGTATCTTTTAGTTTTCAGAGTATAGGTCTTTTGCCTCTTTAGGGAGGTTTATTCTTAGGTATTTTATTCTTTTTGATGTGATGGTAAGTGGGATTGTTTCCCTAATTTCTCTTTCTTATCTTTCATTGTTAATGTATAGGAATGCAAGAAATTTCTGTGTATTAATTTTTTATCCTGAAGCTTTACCAAATTAATTGATGAGCTCTAGTAGTTTTCTGGTAGCATCTTCAGGGTTTTTAAATTTTTATTATTTTATTTAATTTTTAATTTTTATTTTTGGTCTTTTTAGGGCCATACCTGTGGCATATGGAGTTCCCAGGCTAGGGGTTGAATTGGAGCTACAGCTGTTGGCCTATGCCACAGCCACGGAAACTCTGTATCAGAGCCATGTCTGTGACCTACACCATAGCTCATGGCAATGCCAGATTCTTAACCCACTGAGAAAGGCCAGGGATTGAACCTGCGGACTCATGGATGCTATTCAGATTCGTTTCCGCTGAGCCATGATGGGAACTCCATTTTTTAAAAAAATTATAGTTGATTTACAATGTTCTGACAATTTCTGCTTTAGAGCAAAGTGACCCAGTTATACATATACATACATTCTTTTTCTCACATTATCATCCATCATGTTCCATCACAAGTGATTGGATATAGTTCCCTGTGCTATACACCAGGAAGTTATTGCTTATCCATTCCAAATGCTATAGTTTACCAACCCCCAACTCTCAGTCCATCACACTGCCTCCACCTCCCATTTGGCAACCACAGACTGTTCTCCATGTCCATGAGTTTGTTTCTTTTCTGTAGATAGGTTCATTTGTGCCGTATGCTAGGTTCCAGATATGTGATATCATATGGTATTTGTCCTTCTCTTTCTGACTTACTTCACTTAACGTGAGAGTTCCATTTATGTTGCTGCAAATGGCATTATTTTGTTCTTTTTTATGGTTGAGTAGTATTCCATTGTGTATATGTACCACATCTTCTTAGTCCAGTCATCTATTGGTGGACATTTAGGTTGTTTTCGTGTCTTGGCTATTGTGAAGAGTGCTGCAATGAACACAGGGGTGCATGTATCTTTTTCAATGAAAGTTTTGTCAGGATATATGCCCAGGAGTGGGATTGCTGGATCATATGTTAGTTATTTAGTTTTCTGAGTTTTCCATAGTGGTTGTAGCAATTTACATTCCCACCAATAGTGAGGAGGGTTTCCTTTTTTCCACACCCTCTCAAGAATTTGTTATTTATGGACTTATTAATGATAGCCATTCTGACTGGTGTGAGGTGGTACTTCATTGTAGTTTTGATTTGCATTTTTCTAATAATAAAGACAAAAATAAGCCAATAAACCTAATCAAACTTATAGGCTTTTGCATAGCAAAGGAAACTAGAAAAAAGACAACCTCTGGAATAGGAGAAAATAGTTACAAATGAGGCTACTTACAAGAGCTTAATCTCCAGAATATACAAACAGTTCATAAAACTCAACAGCAAAAAAACCAAAAAACCAAAAAAACAAAAACAGCCCAACTGAAAACTGGGCAGAAGACCTGAATAGGATTTTCTACATATAGTGTCATGCCATTTGCAGTGACAGTTTTACTTTTTCTTTTCTAATTTGGATTCCTTTCATTTCTTTTTCTTCTTTGATTTTTGTAGCTAGGACTTCCAAAACTATGTTGAATAAAAGTGGTGAGACTGGACAACCTTGTCTTGCTCCTGATCTTAGCTGAAATGTTTTCAGCTTTTCATCATTGAGATTGATGTTACTGTGGATTTGTCATATATGGCCTTATTATGTTGAGATATGGTCCCTCTATGCCTACTTTATGGAAAGTTTTTATCATAAATGGGTGTTGAGTTTTGTCAAAACATTCTTCAGCCTCTATTGAATTGACCAAATGTCTTTTATTCTTCAGTTTGTTGATGTAGTGTATATCACATTGATTGATTTGCGTATATTGAAAAATTCTTGAAAATTTGGGATAAATCCCACTTGAACATGGTGTATGATTCTTTTAATGTATTGTTGTATCAGTTCGCTGATATTTTGTTGTAGATTTTTGCATCTATGTTCATTGATGATATTGGCCTGTAGTTTTCTTTTTTATGGTGTCTTTGTCTGGTTTTGGTATCAGGGTGATGGTGGCTTCATAGAATGTGCTTGGGTATTCTTTCCACTGCAATTTTTGAGAAGAGTTTCAAAAGGGTCTGTGTTAGCTGCTCTCTAAATGATGGAATTTGCCTGTGAAGTCATCAGGTCCTGGACTTTTGTTCTTTGGAAATTTTTAAATCATATTTTCAATTTCCGTACTCGTCACTGGCCTATTCATACTTTCTGTTTCTCTCTTGTTAAGTCTTAGAAGGTTGTAACTTTGTAAGAATTTGTCCATCTCTTTTAGGTTGTCCATTTTATTGGCATGTAGTTGCTTGTGGTAGTCTCTTCTGATCCTTTGTATTTCTGTGGTGGTGTCAATTGTAATTTCTCCTTTTTCATTTCTTATTGATTTTAGCCCTCTCTCTTTTTTTCTTGATGAGTCTAGCTAAAGGTTTATCAATTTTGTTTATCTTTTTTTTTTTGTCTTTTTAGGGCCACACCCATGGCATATGGAAGTTCCCAGGTTAGAAGTTGAATTAGAGCTGCAGCTGCCTATGCCACAGCCACAGCAATGAGGGATCCAAGCTGCATGTGCAACCTATACCACAGTTCATGGCAACACCAGATCCTTAACCCACTGAGCACGGGCAGGGATCAAATCCATGTCCTCATGAGTACTAGTTGGGTAATGCCACTGAGCCATGATGGGAACTCCTAATTTTGTTTATCTTTTCAAAGAACCAGCTTTTAGCTTCATTGATCTTTTCTATTGTTTTTTTTTTTGTCTCTATCTCATTTGTTTCTGCTTTGATTTTTATTTCTTTCCTTCTCCTAACCTTGGGTTTTATTTGTCCTTTCTCTACTTGTTTTAGATGTAAGGTTAGCTTGTTTATTTGGGAATTTTCTTGTTTCCTGAGGTGAGATTGTATTGCTATAAATTTCCCTCTTAGAACTGCTTTTGCTGTGTCTCACAGGTTTTGGATCATTGTTTCTTTGTTGTCATTTGTGTCTAGGTTTCATTTGTTTTCCTTTTTTGATTTCTTCAGTGATCCATTGGTTGTTTAGTAGCATATTGTTTAGCCTCCATGTGATTGTATTTTTTGCTGGTTTTTTACTGTGGTTGATTTCTAGTCTCATAGCTTTGTGGTTAGGAAATGTGCTTCATATGATTTAAATTTTCTTAAATTTACTGAGGTTTTTATTTGTGGCTCAAGATGTGATCTATCCTGGAGAATGTTCAGTGTGCACTTGAAAAGAATGTGTATTCTTCTGCTTTTAGATGGAATGTTCTGTAAATATCAATTAATTCTATCTGGTCTAGTGTGTCATTTAAGGTCTATGTTTCTTTATTGATTTTCTGTTTGAATGATGTGTCCATAGATGTTAAAGTCCCCCCCTCCTTATTTTACTGTTGATTTCCCCTTTTATGGCTTTATGTAATGTGGTGCTCCTATGTTGGGTGCATACAGTATTTATGATTATTATGTCTTCTTTTTGAATTGATCCCTTGGTCATTAGGTAGTGTCCTTCTTTGTTTCTTATAACATTCTTTATTTTAAAGATAACTTTGTCTGATATGAGTATTGCTACTCCAACTTTCTTTTCATTTCCCTTTTTATGGAATACTCTTCCATTCCCTTTCAGTCTCTGTGTGTTCCTACAACTAAAGTGGGTTTCTCGTAGACAGCATATATACAGGTCTTGATTTTGTATTCATTCAGCCAGTCTATGACTCTTTGTTGGAGCATTTAATATATTTACATGAATTTTTTTCTTTCTTTCTTTTTAGGGCTACATATGGAAGTTCCCAGGGTAGGGGTTGAATTGGAGCTGCAGCTTCCAGCCTATGCCACAGCCACAGCAACACCAGATCTGAATCACTTCTGTGACCTATGCCAAAGCTTGTGTCAATGTCTGATCCTTAATCCACTGAGCAAGGCCAGGGATTGAATCCACATCCTCATGGATACTAGTTGTGTTCTTAAGCTGCTAAGCCACAATGGGAACTCCTACATGGATATTTTAAAATACCAGAACTAAATCCATTTTCTTCCAGAGGAGTGCTAGCCAATAGAACTTTCTGTGTCATGGAAATAATCTATATCCTTACAGTCTAATGTGGAAGCCACTGGCTACATGTGGTTACTGAACACTTGAAACGTGCCTACTGTAACTGAGGAACTAAAGTTTTAATTTAACTTTTTCTTTTTTTGGCCATGCCCATGGCTTGCAGAAGTTCGCAGGCCAGGGAATAAACCTGTGCAACAGCAGTGACCTGAGCAACAGCAGTGAACACCAAATCTTCAACCCACTGAGCCACTAGGGAACTCCTAACTTGCTTTAGATTAATTTAAATATTAGCCACATGGGATGAGCTAATATTTTCTATATGGGACAGCTCATGTCTAGAGAGTAAACTCACCATATGTGTAGGCATCTAAACGAATCTTTCTTTTACCTCTTTCTTTTCAGGGAAGTTCTAGTATTGATGGACCTCAGGGGGAAACCGGGAATGCTGGCCCTCAGGTAGGTACAGCTGCTTCCGGGATGTATTTTATCTGCTTTTGTGGAAGAGAGAGGTAGGCTGGAGTGAAAACCGGCCTGTTTCTTTTTATAAGGTCTCTACTTCTCTTCTGTCCTTAGGGTTCAAGAGGAAGACAAGGTCTGCCAGGGCTGAAGGTCAGTGCTTTCTGGAAAGAGTTGCTTCTGTTCTACACATACGGCTACTTTAAATAGTTCTGGGGTCAAGGAGGGGTGTTGCTTGGGCTGTTGGAAGTTGCATGATCCCTGGGAAGTTTGCATGGGGACCTTTTCCATGAAGAAGGGAAAGTTTGTATGGTTCTCCTCTGCTCTCTCCCCAGCATGCTGTATTATTTCATTTAGATAGAAAATAAGCTAATATCTTAAAACAGTTGCTTTTACCTTTGAAATAATGACTTTTAAAGAAGAAGGACTTGGTGTGGGTGCATAAGGGGTCTCATAGTCACTAAATAAAGGGAAAAAGTTGAGCTTTAACAATTTTCAAAGAAGAAATGGTGTGATTTGAGGGTGGAATGGGATATCTCTATGGGGGAATCTTATTTTACTAAGGATTTATCTAACACCAGACGCTGAGCTAGACCTTTATTTATATGCCTCATGTAAACCTTTCTAGAAGTTTATGAGCATCGTTGGTTACTTTTTATGGATAAGAGAGGAAATACAGGCTTAGCAAAATGAAGTTAGTTGTCAGAGACCACAAATCCAAAGATTAAGATGCTCTTGGAAATTTTTATACAAAACGAAAGTTACCTTTATTATGTAAACTCCTACTTAATGTATTCTGGTCACGCTCTGCTGGAATTTTTTTTTTCAGCATCCCCATGATTTAGAGATAGAGGAAAAGTCAGAGACTGACTTATGTCATCTCTAAGCCTAGGAATGCGTGAGTGTGTTTGTGTCTGTAAGATGGGAAATGACCTTTTAGTTACAGGAAGAATGGGCTCCTGTCTCTTCAATCCAAACATGTCGAAAAAGCATGGCTATTGAGAAATCTCAAGTCTCAAAAATCCAAACAAGTTTTGTTGACACCAAGCAAAATATTATTTCTCATGAGATGTTAAGATTTGAAGTAATTCTTTTTTTTTCTTTCTCTTATTTTCAGTTTTTGGTGATTCTATTTTTTAAATTGAAATGTAGGTGATTGACAATGTCATGTTAGTTTCAGGGGTACAGCACAGTGATTCAGTTATATATTTTCTTTTTCAGATTCTTTTCCCCTATTAAGTCATTACAAAATATTGAGTACAGTTTTCTACACTGTACAGTAGGTTCTTTTTGGTTATCTATTATATATATAGTAGTGTGTATATATTAATTCCAACCTTCTAATTTATCCCTCCCACCTTCCCCTTTAGTAACTGTAAGTTTTTTTCTATTTTATTCTATTCTATTTTATTTTGAGTATGGTTGATTTTGAGTATTGTGTCAATTTCTGCTGTTCAGCATAGTGATCCAGTCATGTTATATGTACATTCTTTTTCTCATACTGTCTTCCAGCATGTTACTCCCCAAGAGACTGGATATAGTTCCCTGTGCTGTACAGTAGGACTTCATTGCTTATCCATTCTAAATGTAATAGTTTGCATCTGTCAACCCTAAACTTACCGTTTATCCTTTCTGCGTCTGTGGATCTGTTTTTGTTTTGTAAATAAGTTCATTTGTGTCATTTTTTTTTTTTTTAGGTTCCACATACAAATGTGGATAAGCGATATCATATGACATTTGTCTTTCTCTCCCTGGTTTACTTCACTTAGTATGATAGTTTCCAGGTTCATCCATATTGCTGCAAATGGCATTATTTCATAGATTTGAAATAAATTTTTAACTCGACCATTTCTTGTGTCTTGAATTCAGTTTTGAACTCACATGTTTTTGAACACTTGTGAAATAAGCAATGTTTTCAACCATCATTTTAGCCTATTGTTTTTATCCCCTAAAAGGCAGAAAGAAATAGACTACAGGTTGACTAGGCCAATTTTTAGAGAAATTCAGTGGCCCTAGGCAGCAGAAGGATTTTCCTACTCTTGAATGATTTAATACTTTTGTAATGCTATATGTAGTTTATCTAGATAGCCGTTGACAGTGGGCTGGTTCTCTGCTCAGCTGGGTCTTGTTTATTTTTGGTTTCCTAAACTTTCCGTCTCCTATGCCTTTTTATTTAATTTAAACCAGAGCTAAGCCTGTTCATAAGTTTAAAATCAAATTGGACTTGAAAGTGTAAGATGAAAAATATTTCCCTGCCCATTGTTTCCCAGCTCTTCAGGACCACTCATCTCTTGGGGCTGTTCCTTCTGGCATTATTTCCATTTTTCTAAAGAACATGCTTACTTTGCTGTTTCTTGGTTTTCAGTTTTTTATGTTTTTCTACTGATTTCTTGCAGTGAGAATGAGGAGTTTTCTTAACCGGTCCATCTCTTTCATACATTTCCTTACAATATACTTATTTTTCCCACTTTTGGTCAAATCAATTCATTGTTGAGATGATGACCAGTAAATATTATAGCTACCTAGCTTTTGTATTCCTTGAGTTATCCTCTTTGCCCACTGGTTGTGTTCTATGTGCCTATTATTTAACCATAAAGCTCTTTGACAAAACTGATAACCTCCCAGTATGTTCAAACATGTGAGGTTTATTTTTCTTAGGTTCCTCTTACCTGGGCCCTCTGTCCTTCTGCTCTAATCTAGGCTGATTGCTGTCTATGCCTCTGCACTATAATCTTTTGGGGGACAGATTTTGGAACAGCAGCCTCTTATTTTGAGAGCAAAGTGTGCAGACTGCCGTCTTTAATAGAATGCCTCTCCTATTTAATGCCTTGTAGTCTTGATGAATCCCTATATTTTTTACTGTTTTTCAGCAATCCCTATAGTTGTTTGCTCTTTTTTCTATTCATGCTTTGATTTTTGAAACTGAGATAAAATTTATTTATTTATTTTTATTTATTTTTAAAATTATTTAAAATTTTTTTTAATAGTTATTTCCCCAATACAGTTTTTTTTTTCTGCTGTACAGCATGGTGACCCAGTTACACATACATGTACACATTCTATTTTCACACATTATCATGCTCCATCATAAGTGACTAGACATAGTTCCCAGTGTTACACAGCAGGATCTCATTGCTAATCCATTCCAAAGGCAATAGTTTGTATCTGTTAACCCCAAGCTCCCCAACTACCCCACTCCCTCCCCCTCCCCCTTGACAACCACAAGTCTATTCTCCAAGTCCATGATTTTCTTTTCTGTGGAAAGGTTCCTTTGTGCCTTATATTAGATTCCAGATATAAGTGATATATGGTTTTTGTCTTTCTCTTTCTGACTTCACACAGTATGTCTCTAGTTCCATCCATGTTGCTGAAAATGGCATTATGTTATTCTTTTTTATGGATGAATAGTATTCCATTGTGTATATATACCACATCTTACTGATACAATCGTCTGTCGATGGACATTTGGGTTGTTTCCATGTCTTGGCTATTGTGAATAGTGCTGCAGTGAACATGGGGATGCACATGTCTTTTTTAAGGAAAGTTTTGTCTGAATGTATGCCCAAGAGTCAGGTTGCTGGGTCATATGGTAGTTCTATGTATAGTTTTCTGAGGTACCTCCATACTGTCTTCCATAGTGGTTGTACCAGCTTACATTCCCACCAACAGTTCAGGAGGGTTCTCTTTTCTCCACACTCCCTCCAGCATTTGTTCTTTGTGGATTTATTAATGATGGCTATTCTGACTGGTGTGAGGTGGTATCTTGTGGTAGTTTTGATTTGCCTTTGAAACTGATATAAAATTTATAACTGTTTGCAGATTCCAGGGTAAACTGGGTATATCCAAGAAGTCAGTGGTTTGCTAGTTAATCCAGTATTAGAGCAATGGTCATTAATACTGTGAGTCTCTAACTTACTGAATATCAGCCAGTATTATTGGAAGAATACAACTTACAGGGATGCTGAACTCCAAATTACAGCATCCATTGACCTTGGGAAAATATGGCTCATTATTGTCTATAAAATTAGAAATGCTGGCTTTTGCAAGATGCATAATAAAATGAAATTTTTTTTATGAAAGTGAATATTTATTTAGATTGAGAAATGAATTCACAGTGAGTTAAAAATTTTTTAAATTAACTGCCATAGAAATCACAAAATCCAAACATTATAGATCTATTAGGAGACTTGCTAACATATTTCTGTAGCACTTTTTCTTACGATTTTAGTTGCATACTCTTTGGTCATCTTGTTATGTGATAATGAGTTCGTAATATTTTATGTATAGAAAATAAAAAGACAACCCAGTCTCTTCTTTAGTGAGTTTAGTATTGATGATTTAGAAGCTTCTTTGGTCTCACACTTTTTTATTGGTCATTTTGTTTTATTTTATTTATTTATTTTTGTCTTTTTGCCATTTCTTGGGGCACTCTCATGGCATATGGAGGTTCCCAGGCTAGGGGGCCAATAGGAGCTGCAGCCACCGGCCTATGTCAGAGCCACAGCAACGCGGGATCCGATCCGCATCTGTGACCTACACCACAGCTCATGGCAACGCCGGATCCTTAACCCACTGAGCAAGGGCAGGGATCGAACCCGGGACCTCATGGTTCCTAGTCGGATTTGTTAATCACTGCGCCATGACAGGAACTCCTTTTTATTGGTAATTTTAATATGAATTATTAAGATTATTAAACTTGGGAGGTTGTCCCTGTGAACATTCCGTTTATATATGAGCTGTTACGATGGAAAAAAAATATTTCTGTTGACTGACTTCTGGCTTCCTATTTCTGATCCTTGCTTCTTGCCACTACCCACTGCCCACATTCTCCTGGTGCAAGGGTCATATCATGACATGACTTCTGGCCCTGCGTCTTTGTATTGTGATGCTGAGTGAGTTTGCACAATGGGTAGTAGGAGTTAAAATGAAATTCTTTTATTCTTTTATTTGCAAATTTGTTCTATTTTTTTTAGAATTATACACAAAAAATTGTGATGATGTAATGTGTCACAAAACAGAGATGGTTTAGCATCCGTTTATATTATGAGCTCATAGCATTACATCAGTGTTCTATAGATGCAAGTTCATATCCCAAGTTATTGTTGCAATGAATTCCATATCAGCATCTTTATTTTGTAATTCTTGAGAAGAAGAGTCAGTATCACATAATCTTGGGATCGATTTACTAGAAATAAACAAAAATGTTAATTTTGTAGCATGAAATGAAATTCTAAATAAGATTTTATTTACGTAAAAGATTGTACTGTGGCAAACAAATAAATTCACAGATTATTTTGACAAAAGGGAAAACTTTAATTTGTTAACCATAATAAAATTAAGAATATCACTAATTTTTAAATGTCTGCAGACTCATCACCCTCCTGCAATTATTTTCACATTTGTGTGTTTCCTTTATTAGTATAGCTACTGAGTTATTATAAATGTATACCTATTTTATTATTTTTTATTTTTTTAAAAATAGACTTTATCTTTTAGAGCAATTTTATGTTCACAGCGAAATTAAGCAGACAAAGATTTCCCACAGACCTCCTGTCCCTGACACATGCATATGCCCCATGTTGTCTGTATTCCCCACCAGAGTGGTACATGTATTATTATGACTGAGGAACATTAATACATATGATGTATACACCATTTTATATTCTGCTTTTCTGTGTTTCCAAATATTACTGTGATCACATTCTCACTCTGTTGAAGAAAAATGATTTACTAAACTATTCTTTTGTTGAACATTTAGGCCATTTCTACTTTTTTTAGGTATCATGGTCAGTGATATAAAGAAAAACTGCATTACAGGGTTTTTGTTTTGTTGTTGCTTTTTTTGCTGAAATGATTTCCTTAATATAAATGCATAGGCATGGGTACATTAGGAGGTTGGGATTAACATATACACACTATTATGCATAAAGCAGCTAAACAACAAGGACCTGTTGTGTAGCACAGGGAACTACATTCAGTATCTTAAAATAATAAGCCACAATGGAAAATAATCAGAAAAAAAAATGTATAACTGAATCACTTTACTGTATACCTGAAAATAACACAACATTGTAAATTAACTATACCTCAATTGAAAAAAAGGTAAAGAATGTATACACATGGTGTTACAGTGTAAAAGAGTCTGACCTTTGCTGTATAGAGCCATGTTGTTTTGTCAAGTGTTGCACTGTCAGTGTCACGAATGCGATGCGTAAATTAGGAAACATTTCACAATCTGTTTCAAAATTTCTAGCTTAATGCCTTTAAAAATTTAGTTCACATTTGTAAATCTAGAAATCAACTTTTGAAGAACAGAATGATTTAATAGTAGTGATTAATAGAAGTGCTTCCCATTTCGCTGAATTGTTTAAAAAACTCAAAAAGCACAAGTAATTGAGCCACATGATGATTCATTATGAGTTTAGGATTTCTTTTCTTTGCAAATCTGAGACTAATCAGCAACCTAGTCATCAATATGTGAGCAACATGAGAAAAATTGGTATTACCTTCATTTTTGGGAAATGTAACTTCTTTGTAGAAATGAAAATATTAATTTGAAGGAGAAATTAAATCAACTACCAGATAAATCATTCCCATAGCTCACCTTTTCCTTAGAGAGGTAGCTTAATGCTGTAAGAATCTGTAGGGTTTTAAAGCCAGTTTTCTGCTGTTTTCTTTGTGTGCTTTATGTGCCTTTGTCCCCATATGTCATGCTGTTGCTGTGACTCAGCATTCTGAGTTTCCTCATATGGAATAAGGGTCCTGAACTTCAGTGAGCATTTAGCCCACACCCTGAGGAATGGATGGGCTTTTAGGAACCTGTTATATAAAATGGGAGTTTGGGCTATTTATTTATTTATTTTTTTCTCTTGATTTATCAAATTTATTTTTAGAATATTTTACAATTACAAGAGATAGTTTTCATTTTTTTTCTTTTTTTATTACTCAAAAGAATTTTTTATGGCTTTTTGGCTTTTTGCCTTTTCTAGGGGCACTCTCACAGCATATGGAGGTTCCCAGGCTAGGGGTCTAATCGGAGCTGTAGCCACTGGCCATCACCAGAGTCACAGCAACGTGGGATCCGAGCCGTGTCTGTGACCTACACCACAGCTCACCACAACGCCGGATCCTTAACCCACTGAGCAAGGGCAGGGATCGAACCTGCAACCTCATGGTTCCTAGTCAGATTCGTTAACCACTGCACCACAACGGGAACTCCTCAAATGAATTTATCACATCTGTAATTGTATAATGATCATAACAATCCAATTTCACAGGATTTCCATCCCATAACCCAAGCACATCCCCCCACCCCCCAAACTGTCTCCTCCAGAGACCATAAGTTTTTTTCAATGTCTGTGAGTCAGCATCCATTCTGCAAAGAAGTTCAGTCTGTCCTTTTTTCAGATTCCACATGTCAGTGATAGCATTTGATGTTGGTGTCTCATTGTATGGCTGACTTCACTTAGCATGATAATTTCTAGGTCCATCCATGTTGCTAAAAATGCTGGTATTTTGTTCATTTTAATGGCTGAGTAAAATTCCATTGTGTGTATGTACCATTTCTTCTTGATCCACTCCTCTGTCAATGGACATTTAGGTTGTTTCCATGTCCTGGCTATTGCACATAGTGCTGCAATGAACATCAGAGTACATGTGTCTTTGCGAATTGTGGTTTTCTCTGGATAGATGCCCAGGAATGGGATTGCTGGATCGAATGGTAGTTCTATGTTTAGTTTTCTGAGGAATCTCCATCCTGTTTTCCACTTTTAAGTTTGATTAGGTCCCATTTATTGATTTTTGTTTTTGTTGTCCATGCTCTAAGAGGTGGATCTGAGAAGATGTTGCTGTCGTTTATGTCAGAGCATGTTTGGCCTGTGTTTTCCTCTAAGAGGTTTATAGTGTCTGGTCTTATATCTAGGTCTTTAATTCATTTGGAGTTTATTTGTGGGTATGGTGTTAGGGAGTGTTCTAATTTCATTCTTTTGCATGTGGTTGACAGGTTTTCCCAGCACCACTTATTGAACAAGCTGTCTTTTCTCTATTGTATATTCTTGCTTCCTTTGTCATAGATTAGTTGGCTGTAGGTGTGTGGGTTTAATTCTGAGCTTTCTGTCGTGTTCCACTGATCTATATTTCTGTCTTTGTGCCAGTACTATATGGTTTTGATGACTGTAGCTTTGTAGTATAGTCTGAAGTCTGGGAGCCTGATTCCTCCAGCTCCGTTTTTCTTTTTCAGGATGTCTTTGGCTATCCTGGGTCTTTTGTGCTTCCAAACAAACTTTAAAATATTTTGTTCAAGTTCTGTTAAAATTGTCCTTGGTAATTTGATAGGGATTGCATTGAATCTGTATATTGCCTTAGGTAGTATAGTCATTTGGATAACATTGCCTCTTCCAATCCAAGAGCATGGTATGTTTTTCCATCTATTTGTGTCGTCTTTGATTTCTCTCATCAGTGTCATAGTTTTCAGAGTACAGGTCTTTTTTCCCTTTAGCTAGGTTTACACCTAGGAATTTTATTCTTTTAGATGTGATGGTAGATGAGATTGCTTCCCTAATTTCTCTTTCTGATCTTTCATTGTTAGTGTGTAGAAATGCAGTTGATTTCTCTGTATTAGTTTTGTATCCTGCAACTTTGCCAAATTCATGGATGAACTCTAACAGTTTTCTGGTAGAGTCTTTAGGATTCTCTAGGTATAGTATCATGACATCTGCAAATAGTGATAGTTTTACTTTTCCCTTTCCAATTTGGATTCCTTTTATTTCTTTTACTTCTCTGATTGCCATGGCTAGGACTTCCCAAACTATGTTGACTTGTAGTGGCAAGAGCGGACATCCTTGTCTTGTTCCTGATGTCAGCGGGAATTCTTTCAGCTTTTCCCCATTGAGAATGATGTTTGCTGTGGATTTGTAATGTATGGCCTTTATTATGTTGAGGTAGCTTCTCTCTATGCCCACTTTCCGAAGGGTTTTTATCAAGAATGGGTGTTGGATTTTGTCAAAGGCTTTTTCCACATCTATTGGGAGGATCATATGGTTTTTATTCTTCACTTTGTTAATGTGGTGTATCACACTGATGGATTTGTGGATACTGAAGAACCCTTGCATCCCTGGGATAAATTCCACCTGATCACGATGTATAATCCTTTTAATGTATTGTTGGATGTGGTTTGCTAGTGTTTTGTTGAGGATTTTTGCGTCTGTGTTCATCAGTGAAATTGGCCTGTAGTTTTCTTTTTTTTATGGTATCTTTGTCTAGTTTTGGTATCAGGGTGATGGTGGCCTCATAGAATGAGTTTGGGAGTATCACTTCCTCTGCAATTTTTTGAAATAGTTTCAGAAGGATAGGTGTTAGCTCTTCTGCAAATGTTTGATAGAATTTGCCTGTGAAGCCATCTGGTCCTGGACTTTTGTTTGTTGGAAGTTTTTAAATCACAGTTTCAATTTCAGTTCTTGTGATTGGTCCATTCATCTTTCTATTTCATCTTGGTTTAGTCTTGGAAGATTGTACTTTTCTACGAATTTGTCCATTTCTTCTAGGTTTTCTGTTTTATTGGCATATAGTTGCATATAGTAGTATCTTATGATCATTTGTATTTCTGTGATGTCCGTTGTTAGTTCTCCTTTTACATTTCTAATTTTATTGATGTGAGTCCTCTCTCTTTTTCTTGATAAGTCTGGCTAAGGGTTTATCAATTTCGTTGATCTTTTCAAAGAACCAGTTTTTTGTTTGATTGATCTTTTCTATGGTTTTCTTTGTTTCTATTTCCTTGATTTTTTCTCTGATCTTTATGATTTCTTTCCTTACACTAACTTTAGGTCTTGTCTGTTCATTTCTTTCAAGCTGCTTTAGATGTAAAGTTGGCTTGTTTATTTGAGCTTCTTCTTGTTTCCTGAGGTGGGCTTGTATTGGTATAAACTTTCCTCTTAGAATGGCTTTTGCTGCATCCCATGGGTTTTGGAGTATCTTTGTTGTCATTTGCCTCTAGGTATTTTTTATTTTCCTCTTTGATTTCTTCAGTGATCCATTGGTTGTTTAGTAGCATGTTATTTAGTCTTCACGTGTTTGTGTTTTTTTGCAGTTTTTTTCTTGTTGTTGATCTCCCGTCATATAGGGTTGTGATCAGAAAAGATGCTTATTATTTCACTTTTCTAAAGTTACCGAGGTTGGATTTGTAGCCCAGGATGTGATCACTCTTAGAGAATGTTCCATGTGCACTTGAGAAGAATGTGTATTCTGTTGCTTTTGGATGGATTGTCATATAAATGTCTATTAAGTCCATCAGGTTTAATGCTTCATTCAGGGCCTGTGTTTCCTTATTGATTTTCTGTCTGGTTGATCTGTCTCTTGCTGTAAGTGGGGTGTTAAAGTCCCCTCCTATAATTGTGCTATTGTTGATTTGTCCTTTTAAGATTGTTATCAGTTGCCTTATATATTGTGGTGAACCTATGTTGGGTGCGTAGATATTTAAAATTGTTATATTGTCTTCTTGGATTGATCCTTTGATCATTAAGTAGTGACCTTACTTGTCCCTTAAAATATTCTTCATTTTAAAGTGTATTTTGTTTGATATGAGTATTTCTACTCCAGCTTTCTTTTGATTCCCGTTTGCATGAAATATTTTCTTCCATCCTCTCACTTTCAATTTGTGTGTGTCCCTAGAAGTGAAATGGGTCTCTTGAAGACAGCATATATATGGATCTTGTCTTTGTATCCATTCGGCCAGTCTCTGTCTTTTGGTTGGAGTTTTTATTCCATTAACATTTAAGGTAATTATTGATATGTATGTTCTTATTGCCATCTTATTAAGTGCTTTGGATTTGTTTTGGTTGCTCTTTTTTCTTTCCCTCTTCTCTTGTTCCCTCCTCTTGTGGTTTGATGACTATCTTTAGTGTTGTACTTGAGTTGATTTTTCTTTGTTTGTGTATCAATTGTAGATTTTTGGTTTGCAGGTATTCTGAAGTTTTGATATAACAGTCTAGATGTATATCAGATTGTTTTAAGTTGTTGTTCTCTTAATTGCAAGTTCATCTGCAGTGTCCTGCATTTGCACCCACCTCTTCTCATGATTTCTTATTTTGGTGGTATAATTGTGCATGGATGATTTCGTATCTTTACTGTATATATACCTTTCCTGGTGAGCCTTGTCATTTGTGGAATTTTTGTTTCCTGTTGCTGTCTTTTCTTTTCTGCCTAGAGACGTTCCTTCAGTATTTATTGTAAGGCTGGTTTAGTGTTGCTGAATTCTCTCAGCTTTTACTTATCTGTGAAGGTTTTGCTTTCTCCTTCAAATCTGAATGAGAGCCTTGCTGGGTAGAGTAATCTTGGTTGGAGGTTTTTTCCTTTCATCACGTTAAGTATATCATGCCACTCCCTTCTGGCCTGCAGAGTTTCTGCTTAAAAATCTGCAGAAAACCTTATTGGGGGTTCCCTTGTATGTTATTTGTTTCTTTTCCCTAGCTGCTTTCAATATGTTCTCTTTGTCTTTAATTTTGGTCAGTTTGATTAATATGTGTCTTTGTGTATTCCTCCTTGGGTTTATTTTATTTGGTACTCATTGTGCTTCCTGGATTTGAGTGAGTGGCTCCTTTCCCATGTTAGTGAAATTTTCAGCTATTATCTCTTAGAATATTTTTTCTCTCTGCTTCCCTCTCTCTTGTCTCTTTCTGGCACCCCTATAATACGGATGTTGTCCCAGAGTTCTCTGAGATTCTCTTCATTTGTTTTCAATCTTTTTTCTCTTTTCTGTTCTGCATCCGTAATTTCTACTAATCTGTCCTCCACCTCGCTTATTCGTTCTTCTGCCTCCTGTATTCTGCTGTTAGCTGCTTCTAGTGAAATTTTATTTCAGTTATTGTATTTTGCATCTCTTCTTGTTTAAGTTTTATATCTTATATCTCTTTGCTCAGTGTTTCCTGTAAGTTATCCATTTTTGCCTCCAGTTTATTTCCAATGTCTTGCATCATCTTTCCTGGAGGCTAAGAATCTCCTCCTTGCTTAGCTGATTTTCTGGGGTTTTTCCTTTCTCCCTCTTCTGAGTTATAGTTCTCTGTCTTTTCATTTTTATATGTTTTTGGTGTGGTGACCTTTTTACAGATAATAGGATTGTAGCCTCTCTTACTTCTGGTGTCTGCCCCCCTTGTGGCTGAAGTCTGTATGGGGGTTTGCTGTAGGCTTCCCGATGGGAGGGTCTGATGCCTGCCCACTGGTAGGTGAAGCTGATTCTCATCCCTTTGGTGGGTGGGGCTTAGTCTCTGGATGGGATTAGAGGCAGCTGTGTGCCTGAGGGGTCTTTAGGTAGCCTGTTTACTGAGGGGTGGGGCTGTGATCCCACCTGGATTGTTGTTTGCCCTGGGGCTTCTCAGCACTGACTGATGGGTGGGGCCGGATTTTCCCAAACAAGGCTACCTCCAGAGAAAGGCAGCTGCTGAATATCCAGAGGGTTTTGCTTTCAATGTCCCTCCCTCACAACAAGCCACATTCACCCCTGTTTTCCCAGGATGTCCTCCAAGAACTGTGGTCAGGTTTGACCCAGATTCCTGTGGAGACTTTGCTTTGCCCTGGGACCCAGTGCACGTGAAAGTCTGTGTGTGCCTTTTAAGAATGGGATCTCCATTTCCCCAGTCCCATGGAGCTCCTGTGCACAATCCCCACTGGCCCTCAATGCCAGATGCTCCAGGGGCTCTTTTCTCCCAGTGCCAGATCCCTACACTTGAGAGTTTGATGTGCGGCTGAGAACTCTCACTCCTGTAGGTGAGTCTCTGTGAACCAGTTACTTTCCAGTCTGTGGGGCTTTCCCACCCAGGAGGTATGGGGTTGTTTATAGCATGGGATCGCCCCTCCTACCTCTTGATGTGGCCTCCTCTTTTTCTTCTGGAGTAGGGTAATCTTTTTTAAGGTTTCCGGTCCATTTGTGTGGGGATTGCTCAGCCTTTAGTTGTGAATTTTGTTGTTTTTAGGAGAGAAGTTGAGCTTCAGTCCTTCTATTCTGCCATCTTAATCCCATCTCTGGGCTATTTAAACAAAGTATGTTTGCTTCCATCACTAGCTAAGATACTGGAAGGAGACTGGGAAAGACAGTAAGAATATGGTTTTGCATTTTCCCAAACAATTAAGTGGGACCCCTCCCCCTATTTCTTCTCCAAAACCGTATCCTAAGAAGACTAAGTACAGACAGTCAAATCTTTTTTTCTTTCTCTTACAGCTTTCAAGTGACATCTTGCAGGGAAGCCTGCCTTCAATAGGAACAGTAAAAATGCCAGATGAGCTAAATAAGTTTTATTTGTTTTGACAGGGTGTGCATGGAGAACCTGGTGAATGGGGTTACCAAGGAGAGCATGGGTTTCCAGGCTCACAGGTTGTATTGTTGAACTTGCTTTTAGTGCTAAGGAATATTTGTTTGAAACTGTAACTTAGAATCTTTGATAGGGTCTTTAGAAGGGTCTTAGTTGCCTCCCTTTTAGGGCCTCCCAATGCAAATTTTTAATTTTTTGTCTTTTTGTCTATTTAAGGCCACACCCACGGCATAGGGAGTTCCCAGTCTAGGGGTGCAGTCGGATCTGTAGCTGCTGGCCTATGCCACAGCCACAGCAATGCAGGATCCGAGCCGCATCTTCAACCTACACCACAGCTCATGGCAATGCTGGATCTTTAACCCACTGAGCAAGGCCAGGGATTGAACCTGCATCCTCATGGACACTAGTTGGGTTTGTTAATCACTGAGCCATGTTGGAACTACTGAACACAAATTTTTCGGTCTCTCTTATGGGAAGGTTAAACCCTGATAGCTAATTTTACTGAGCTCTTATTATATCCTAGATTCAGCCCCAAACACTTGTATTAGCTCATTTAATCTTTCAATGGGGATTTTTGTTTTGTTTTGTTTTGTTTTTGGCTTCACCTGTGACATGAGGAAGCTCTTGGGCCAGGGATTGAACCATATCAAGAGCAGTGAGCCAAGCCATAGCAGTGACAATGCTGGATCCTTAACTTTTAGGCCACCAGGGAACTCCAGTGGTGAAGTTTTATTACCCTCATTTTATAATGGATAAATGTAGGAGGACAGAGAGGTTAGGTAAATTGGCCATGCTCACGTAATAATAGAGACGGGATTCAAACTCAGGCAGTCTGGTTATAAAATCTATGTCCTTAATTATTGCCTCTGAAGCTGTGTATGCAAATTACTCAAATAGTATTTAATTCATTAAAATTGAATTCAGTTTGGCAGAAAACACCAGCAAAATATTATTGAGTATCTAGCATACACAGGGTGCTTTGCAAATAGGCCTGCGTCCTTTGGAGCATTAAGGCAAGGTTCTTGCCCTGAAGGAGTTTGGTCCAATTATAAACTATTGGGTGATAATGGGGAAATTAAACTTCTAATGTGTTCTTCTGAAATCTGAGCATAACCCAAATCTGTCATTTTTGTAAACCCTTCTGGAGCACTTCCTACATTTTTCTTTTTTTAAAAGCCAAGTTGTTTCCAAGGATCCTCAAGGGGAGAAACTTTAAAACAACAAGTGTTACTAACACATTGAAATATTCCCTATAATTTTAAAAATCTTTTGCCTGTCAGATGGTCATTTGAGAAGGTTTCTTCTGTTTTTCATCTTGATGAAAAACATGTACACAAATGGGTCATCAAAGTGTAATTAGAGATTTGTATTTATTTTATGATAGAAAATAGTATCTGAACCTAGGGACAGCAACTCGAGTTGTTTTTGGCTTTCTTTTTAATCACTGGCTTGATTCAAATGTGGACCCCCCCCCCCCACTTTTGTGTCTTGGTCTTCTTTTTACAATTCATTTTGTTGTCTGGCTGAATGTACAGGTCATGTTGTAAATCATGAGCATGATAATTGATAAAATCTCCCCTTGGGTTTCACCTTCCCACTGAGGTGTGGGTATGATGGTCTGTTTAAACAGATGATTACAATTCCTTGCTCAGGAGTATAGAAGGCAGGATCAATGCTTCTAATAGCTCCTAATAGGAAAGGATTTCTCAGAAAAGCTGGAGCAAATTAAAGTGTCAAAAATCACTAGAGGAAAATAAATTGGGGAGAACATGAACAACTCCCTACCAGTGTGCCTTAATCTCACTGAGATTAAGCCACTTAAATATGTTTGGGTTCTTGATAATACCAGAGTGCAAACGCAGGTCCTTAGCCTTGGTGTAGATAAGGAAAAGGTTGATTTTTTTCAAAGGAGATCAATATCCCTACAGCTCCTCTAATTCCTCTTTAAGGATTTAAAATTGGTTGGGTACATTAAAATATAAAAGCAGTTCTCAAACTTTAGTGTTCATCAGATTTAACAGGTGAGGTGGTTAAAAATATAAATACTGAGGACTCACATTTTGGGCTTCAGATGGAAGGAATTTGGAGTGAATAAGCTGGGGGTACTTTACAGGGCAGAGGCTGCTTGATTCAAGTGTGATGAATGAGAAAGTGATGAACATTTGTGCTTCCATTGGCGTCTAAGATGATTTTGCAGTTACATGGAAAATAGCTCTATAAAAATTGGTTGAAGTTTAATTTCATCTGTGGACCAGGGACAGAGAGGAAGGCAAGGACCACCAGGAACTTCTGGAGAAAAAGGCTTAGTTGGTGCCCAGGTAGGTTGGCAAAGTAACACTCAGGTAGGTTGACAAATTAACAGCTTCAACACAGCTGCTCATTACCAATGTCTTGTTCATGTGCCTGCATGTTTCTGGACAAATAACATTTGATCTGTGGGTATCAGGGATTTCTACAAATAGTTGATTTGAGGCAATAGATATAATTGCCAGCCATGTACCCCTTCTGATGAAGGTATATTGTGGAAATGTAGTGATGAAAAAGTAGTAGTATCAAAGGGGCATAAATGACTGGTTTATATAAACTATGTATATATGTATATAAAGTCTATGCCTGTACAAACATATAAGGAAGTGTTACTTAAAACTACCCCAGTTTTATATACATGAGGATACTGATGCTCAAAGGAATTAAATAATCTTTCATCTGGATAGTAAGTGGCTGAGCTTAAGCTGGTCTAGTGCCTCCCTCACTCACTATCCCAAGGGTTACAGAACGGTCAGTTCAGATTGAGATGGATGATCAGGAGTGGCTTCCTACAAGGAGCATTTGAGATCGTTTAAAAAATCTGAGTAGAAAAATTTAAGCCAAGAATTAGAGTATCCAGAGATTCAAAATATCAGCTCTGAGATGGCCTAAGCCATTTGTCTCTTAGAGGAGAAAAGTCTAGCCCTGTAACTGATAGTATCATTTTCATTCTTACTTCATCATATTTTCTACTTAGAGAAAGTAGAAGTCCAGGCATCTGTCCTCCTAATCTTTTAATCAGATGGTGTTTTTCTGTCTTTCTTTTTCTTTTTGGCTGTACCGGAGCATGTGGAAGTTCCTAGGCCAGAGATTGAACCTGAGCCATAGCAGAGACCCCAGCCATAGCAGCGACAACACTAGATCCTACATCTGCCTTTTTTCCCTCTAGTAGACAGGTGATTCCTCCAATTATCCTGGTTGTGGTAGATATGGCCTCTTGCCCAAAACATCTTGCTCCCTACACCAGCCTCCAGCTCAGTGGTTAAATGTGTACATTACACACTTTGGAGGATAAAATTAATTGTATGAAACATTAGAGATGATTTGGGCCCTTATTACAGGGGAATCCCGGGCCTCGAGGGCCAAAAGGTTCAAAAGGAAAAGATGGACCAAGAGGAATGAAGGTAAATGTCAAAAAATGTTCTTCCTTGACTGCAACTTGGGTTCTCGTGAATATTTCTTCAGTATCTCCTTAGACAGTCATTTCCACCATGAGTAGCTGATGGGTTGGTGATGATATTGACTGTTCATTACCTTATGGTGGGATAGATGGATGCAGAGAAGAAAATACATTTAGACAGATACATAGAAAGTTGGATAGATAGATGGTCACATGTATCAGTAGAAAAGGTACATCAGTAGATAAACCTATGGACTCACCAAACATATAGATTCCCACACTTAAACCTAAAAAAAGATGTAGCGATATAAATTCTGTAATTGGTGCTGCACACCTGGTTTTGTTAACTTTCAGAACCAAAGTCTTTACTATATTTGTTACTTATCTGGATTTAACCAAGTCTAGAAGATCATATTGACCTTAGGCTATAGGATGATGCTAATAGGACTTGAAAAATCCTGCAGATCTCTAAGGAAAATGACATAAAATTGCATAAATTCATAGTGGAAAATTATTATTCCGATATTTACCTTTTATTATGAAAGGGAGAGCTTGGTGATGCAGGAGAAAGAGGACTGCTGGGTCGACAAGGACCAAGAGGGCAACCTGTAAGTCTAGTTTCTCTGTTTTGGACTCCTGATTGAATTTCTTTTTATTTGTTCTTGTTCCAGACAAAGTTTGAATATTGTTTTATTTTTTTATTTTTAAAAAATTTTAAAAGAATCTTTTTTCTATTATAGTTGATTTATGATGTTCTGTCAATTTATTTTTTTCTCTGTTGCTGGCATCATGCTAAGTGCTTTCCATGCATAATCCCTCTTAACATTTCCCAAAACCATGCTGTGTAGGAGATATTGTTATCCGTTAGCACATGAGGAAGCTGAAACTTTATGGAGGTTGAGTAACTTGGCCAAGGTCACTCATTTAACCAGTGTTGGAAGTGAATAAAAATTCAGGTCTGTCTGGGTGTACATCATATGCATGACATTGCCTCTATCCCAGTCTCCCTTATCCCCAAATTTGTCTTTATCCCTAGAGATTTTCCAATTCTAGAACTTCTTCCACTGTTACTTTATCCTACAAAGAAAGCAAGTTTAGACCCAGGCAACTCTGTATAGAGATTCGGCTCCTACAACAAAAGTAGCATCTTGCTGAGGTCAGTATATTGCCCTGGAGGGGGTTAACAATACACACACAGACACACACACACAAAGACACACATAGACACACACACACACACACGGACACACGTGCATGCACTTAATCTCATGGTCTTTTAAAGTTTTAACCCTTATCCCCTCCTTGTCCTATGAAGGTTAGTCTAGTGTTTATCCTGGAAAGGTAGGCTAAACCTCCACCAAGCCCCTTCTGCCTCCTCCACCTCCTTGCACTGCTGATTTATCCAAGGGTTCAAATAATATTACTGACCAAGTGTTGATCTGGATGACTCTACTATTCATTGTGTATTATTTTCTTAGGGTCTTTCTGGTCCAGATGGATATGGACATCCAGGAAGAAAAGGAACAAAGGTGAGTGTTACCTTATAGAGTATTCTCAACTAAGGACTACCATGTTTACTTGACTTCACCAGGAGAGTTACTACTGTGCACCATGTGACATAGATAACCATGGGTTTGTTTTTTAAACCTTCCCCCACTCAACATCCAGCACACACCACTTCCCTGGTTTTCATGGCTACTCATTTCTGGATCTTCTGAATGTTCTTGAGCTCTAAATGTTGAAAGACTCAAGACTCTATCCTCATATTTATGCATTTTTCCAGTCTCATGGCATCAAGGGCCATCCATCCTATGGTCTCCAGTTTATTTCTGTGGCCTGAACCAATCTCTTAAGCTTCAGATGTGTTCCCAGTTGTTTATCACATAGATACCTGAAAGTTGGCATGTCCCAAAACAACTTTTTTCTTCCTATTCCTTTGTATTTCTGTCTTTTATTATCAAAAAATTCAAACATGTCTACAAGTAGGGAGGCTAATGTAATGACACCTTCCATGTACTCATCACCTAGCTCAAACAATGAAAAACCCTTGGCCAGTTTTATTTTATTTTATTTCTAGTCCCACTCACTTATCCCTCACCCCCCTAATTATTTTGAAGCAAATCCCAGATACCATATATTTCATGCATAAATATTTCAGCCTGCATCTCTAAAAATAAAAATATAACCATCACACCTAAGAATGAGCAACAGTTTTTTTTTTAGTTCTGCATGTGTGCCATATGGAAGTTCCCAGACTAGGGATTGAATAGGAGCTACAGCTGTTGGCCTATACTATAGCCATAGCAGTGTGGGATCTGAGCTGAGTCTGAGACATACACTGCAGCTCATGGCAAAGCTGGATCCCTGACCCACTGAGCGGGGCCAGGGATTGCACCCACATCCTCATGGATACTATTTGAACTTGTATCCTCTGCACTACAACAGGAACTCCTGATTCTTTAATATCATCAAACCTCCATTCAGTCAAAACTGAGTCCCTTGACAACTTGCCCTTCCTCCAGCCTTCCCTATCTAAGGGAGTGGAGATTCCATCCTACCAGTTACTCAAGATAGATGCTGGTTCCACCTTTAATAAGTTTCTTTATCTCACCTCCTACATTTAATCCATCAACAAATAATGATGGTTCCATCTTCAAAATATATCCAGCATTTCATCATATCTCCCCACGGCCACTTCTGCCCTCTGGGCCAAGTCAACATGATTTATCACCTGGATTACTGTCATAGCCACCTAGCTCTGCCCCCTGCTTCTGTCCTCATCTAGTTATCTCTCCTTCAAGGAACCAGAGCCACATTTTTAAACACAAAGTGTGTTCCTTTACTCAAAGCCCAGCTGTGGCTCCCGATGTGAGTTAACCCCACTGTTAACATGGCCCCTCTGTGAACTCTCTGACTTCATCTCTTCCCCCTCATTCTGCTGCAGTGTTCCTCACACATGGTGCACCTTCAGACCCTTGTTTAGGATTTTCCCACACTCTTTTCTAGGATGCTTCCTCAATTCATGCTGGTCTTTACCCAGATGCCACCTTTATGAAATGGTTTTGCCTGGCTCCCTTATATGAAATAATTTCCCCCATGTCACTCTTTATTCCTTAATCCCTTTTCTGGAATAGCATTGATCTTTTCAGCAGATTGATCTATCTATTAGATTGCATGTCTCTTCCTCACTGGAGGTAAGTTCCTTTATAGCAGGGTCTTTGTTCTGTTCACCACTGAATTCCTGGTGTCTGGAGATGTGCCTGGCACACAGTGCGTGCTAATACACTTGTTGAATGAATATGTGCTTTGTAGTATGTGTTTGATCTGGCAATGAGCACCTGCTTCCCAAGAGTCAGCTTGGGGCCCTTCCCTTGATTTCCATTGTATCAGATCTCTGGTTATTTAAACCAATAGATAAAAATGCTTAAGAATGAAGTTTCAGGGAGTTCCTGTCATGGCTCAGAGGAAATGAATCCGACTAGGAACTATGAGGTTGGGGTTCGATCCCTGGCCTTGCTCAGTGGGTTGAGGATCCAGCCTTGCTGTGAGCTGTGGTATAGGTCACAGACGTGGCTCGGATCTGGCATTGCTATGGCTCTGGTGTAGGCAAGCAGCTACAGCTCCGATTAGACCCCTAGCCTGGGGACCTCCATATGCCATGGGTGCGTCCCTAAAAAGACAAAAGACAAAAAAAAAAAGAAAAGAAAGTTTCAGGAGTTCCCATTGTGGCTCAGTGGGTTAAGAACTCAACTAGTATCCATGAGGATGTGGGTTTGATCCCTGGTCTCCTGGTCTCGCTGAGTGGGTTAAAGGATCCAGTGTTGCCGTGAGCTGTGGTGTAGGTCACAGATGCAGCTTGGATCTGGTGTTGCTGTGGCTCTGGCATAGGCCTGCAGCTGCAGCTCCAATTTGATCTCTAGCCCTGGAATTTACATATGCTGCAGGCACAGCCCTAAAAAAAAAAAAAAAAAAAAAAAAAAAAGAAGAAAATTCCATTACAAAATATATCAAGGAGGGGAGAAGAATTTGTAAAAATCATTTGCAAGTTGTTTCGCATTGAATTATAGAAATAAAACATGGCCACTTGGGAATAGCTGAAGATAACTTTTGTGATAATTGATTTTTCTAGCACCTGTTTTGAATCTGTTTCCTCAAAATTAACATTTCTTCTTTTTTCCTCAAGGAATGTCAAAGAAAGACTTGATCACATGACACTAAATGAGACCTTATCTCATTTCTGACACTAGGGTGACCCTGGATTTCCTGGCTACCCTGGTGCACAAGTAAGAAGTTAACTTTTTTGGGAATTCCTGTTGTGGTGCAACAGAAACGAATCTGACTAAGAACCATGAAGTCGTGGGTTCGATCCCTGGCCTCACACAGTGGGTTAAGGATCCAGCATTGCTGTGAGCTGTGATGTAGGTTTCAGACGTGGCTCAGATCTAGTGTTGCTGTGGCTCTGGTGTAGACCGGCAGCTACAGCTCTGACTGGACCCCTAGCCTGGGAACCTCCACATGCCGCAGGTGTGGCCTTAAAAAGACCAAAACAAAACAAAAAAAGAAGTTATCTTTTTGGGCTTGATAGCTGGTATGTAGCATGTGTCATTTGTTTTTGTTTATATTCTTTACAATCAAGGTTGTACTTTTGATTCTCTTAAGGGAGAAGATGGTGACCCAGGCCACCCAGGAGAGAAGGGGGCAAAGGGAACCAGAGGGAAGAGGGTAAGAACCAAAGGAATTTCCCCAAATCTATAGAGGCCTATATCATGACATTCTATTCAGAGGAGGATATTTCCACTGGGCTAATGAACTTCTTGGCTGGAGACCCATGTCCTCCTCAGAATATACTGTGCTTGGTTACTCCCCACTTAACCCCACTGTCATTTATCTTCTGAATGCAAATGCAGCTCACCAAACCATAACAACAGAAAATTCGAGTTGGAGTTTGTTAGGCAACATCAGCCTTTTAAAGAACAAGTTTAGGGGCACATCTGTCTTTGGTAAATCTAGACATCATTTAGAATTGATTTTGAAATGAATTGATTTTGAATTGAAATTGAAGTGATTTGAAATGGAATAGTTTAGCTACAGGTCAAACATTCCTATTTATTTGAGATTCTTCCAGGCTTTTACTTTGAGTCTGTTCTAGGACTAGACTCTCAAGAATGTGGCTACCATCTTGGGGAGCTTCATGTTTTTACTGTGCTTTATAGAATCTACCATTAAAACCCCAATCCTTCAGTTCGAAAGACTCAGTGGAAGAGCCATAATCACTGGCAGCTCTTTTTAAAAAGAGTAACTGTGGATTCCTAAAACCTTGGTAGTGTTTAGCTGATAGGCATTAGAGAGCAAGGCGTCATGGGAAAAGAAGGTGGACTAGTGTTCAATGTAGAAAGGAGGAACAGAAACAGAATATGTATTTTCTGTGCACCCAGTAATTGGCATTTTCATACACTGGCAAGGACATAAAGAAAAACTTGGTGTATGCCCAACTTAGCTTGCTGCTGGCTAATATTACCTTACTTGGCTAAACTTCTCTCTCGTTTAAAATTTAAAAAAGACAAAGCATCGATTACATGCAGATAATGCTGTGTCAGTTCAAATACACATAAGATGATCAGTGAGTCCATGGTTACCATAGACCCTTTCAGAAGACCAGAAGGTAATAAAGGAGCTTTTCCTTTTCCTGACACCTGGTCCTACATCCTTTTAGTTATATGATCTGGAGCCATAGCTGAGTATTGAGACATGCTTTAAGGCTGTTTGGAAGTGTGTATTTATTTGGAAGTGTGTGTTTTTGTGTATGCATACATGTTGGCTGGGGTTAGGTATGTGGATGGGGACTTAGATAGTTTTCACATAGAGACCTCACCCCCTCTAGTCTCTCTGTCTCACTCTACTGATCACGGTTCATAAACTAACTGGTCCAGAGCAGACTTACTGGACCTCAGATGTAATGACATCTTGGAATCTCAAAGTGGGTCTGTTGGTTTCAATCAAGTTGTGTTCAAGGGGAAAGCTTATTCCTTTGGTTTGGTCATTTTCAGGGTAATGCCGGACTTCCTGGATTTGCTGGAACTCCCGGTGACCCAGGCCCTCCAGGACCAGTGGTAACATGGACCCTTCTCCTTTCTTTTATTTTCAACTTTTGTGTAAAAATGAATAAGGATTTTATTAGAAGCATCTCTAAGATATGAACCCTTAAAATGTACAGGAGGAGCTATATGGCGAATGAGCCAAATTTGCTTTAGAGAACATTAGCTTCAGATCCTTATACAGTATAGTATTTATTACCTATAGATATTTTGGCTTGAACATGGGGAAGATACTAGAGTGGCTGGAGATTTATTAATTTTTTTATTTATTGAAGTATGGTTGATGTACAGTGTTGTATGGAGGTTTATGAATCTGTCTAGATACATAAAGCAATTCAAAAAACTTGCTGGAGGGTGAATTTCTCAGTGTAAACAAGATGAACAACAACATTTATGCAAAAAACAGAAAGAAATTCTAACCAAATATGATGTTTATATAATCTTATCTGAACAGATAATGTTGCAAGCCCACAAATATCTGTAAAATTCCCTGGAAGTTCATTTGGTATGAACGGAAGAAAAGACTTGAGACAGTTGTTACTTTGCCCCATCCTTTGTCCTAAGTGGTGAGGCCTTATCTGTTAAGGATGTTTCAGTGAGTGGGCCATAGAATCAGGTGGTTTCATGGTAGTTTAGGGTTTATGGGAGAGGTGCACAACAATCTTAAAAGTAGAATTAAAAAACTTAAAAGTAGAAGGACTACCCATGCCCATTTTACAGATGCAGAAGCAAAGGCTGAAGAGATTATAGAGAGCTGCCATAAATTGCAAATAACTACTTTGTAGAGTCTAAATAAGAACAAAGATCTCCAGACTCCCACAAGTGGCTGGAGTCAGGTGGATCTGTTGTAAAGGGCTCCCAGAAAGACTTGTGTAACACTTGGAAATAGATAAAGTGGTGGTGGATGGCCTGAGAAGAAGGGATAGGGGAGCCCTGGGATCTTCTTTAGAACTGCCTAAAAGTGGTCCTGGGATCTTAAATGGCCTTTCCTTAAATCTGTTTCCCCAAGAGATTGGACATAGTTCCCTGTGCTGTACAGTATGACTTCATTGCTTGTTCATTCTAAATGTTAACTATTTGCATCTGCTAACCACAAACTCCCTGTCCTTTTATGTAGCATCTCTCTGGCATCATTGACTCTGAGGGCTGGGACACAGCTCCTAGAATCTCCTAGACACTCTGACCTCCTTCTTTAAGGAGTCAGACTTCACTCCAGACCCAGGAGTGAGGGAGAAGGTGGTCTACATACCATGGTGAACCTTTGTAAACTCTCTTGCCAACTCTTCAGAATAATATGTTGGACTTCCAGAATCTTGCATTTTAAACCCATTTCTGTTCTTTCTAGGGCATCAAGGGCCCCAAAGGTTTGGTAGATATGACGGTAGGTGAAAATTTATTTTTCATGTTTTTAAAGTTCTCTTTTATTTCTTCAGACATATAGAACATTGTTATTTTATATTCTCTATCTGATTATTCCAATATCTGAAATGGCTACAGAATCTTCTTAAAATTTTTTAAAAATTATAGTTGATTTACAATGTTCTGCTTCTGCTGGGGTGAAGATTTTAATTCTAAACTTTATTATTTTTCAAAACACAAAGCTTGTCACTTTCACAAACTAGAAATGTGTAAAGATTCTTTAGTTTCTCCTTGAAAGTTTTCTTAATACTTAAAGTTTGTAGACATTGCTCTGGTAGGTTATAAGCAAATTAGAGGAGTAGAATAATATTGAAAATATTATTTAAGTATTTTAAAGAGTAGAATAATGTTTTAAATCTGGATTTTTTTTTTGAGTTGGCATGAAAGGTAAGGCTTTGAAGCTACCACCCCTCTGCAAAAAAAAAAGCCTTTTTGTGAAGTTTAAAAATTACTTATAAAGTATTTATAAGCTAACACATAGTAGAGTACAGGTCACTGTGCTATATGGCACACCTGAAAACAATCTCAATTTTATGACAATTTTTCATCTCCCAAGTACAGAAATGCTATGAGGGGGGTGGGGAGGGACATGGGGCAGCTGAGGAGTGGGAAGTGATGGGATTGAGGGAAGAACAGAACAGAGGAAGGATCAGAGGAATGGAGCAGAATTCTAAGGGAGGTGTTAGGGGTAGGATGTCTTGGAATTTTAAAGAAATCTTACAGGAATTGGTAAGAGATCAAAAAATTGAGGGCATTTCTCTGCCTTCTGTGCTGACATTTCTGGAATTAAACTTTATTAAAATCAGATATGATTCCATTGTTTGATGAGACAGATTTTTTAAAAAATATTCTCCTTGTCTATGTATCTCTAATAATATGGGCACTATATTGTATATCAAATATTTTAAAATATCCACTGGATTCAGAAATGTAACTTTTGGATAGTTTCATTAGTTCTTAACACCTTTTGGGTTTTTCGTTGTGGATTAAAAAGCTTCAGATAGGCGTGATCACATCCATATGACATTTCTAAGTCATGAGGGTGAGGAGGAATACATTTCAAATTAAATGCTCTTTCCATCTTTCTAACAGCTTTGTGAAATCATCAGTCTTGCTCGAGAAAACTGCCGTAAGTTGTTTGGGAAAAGGAGCCAGTGGTGTGAAGTGAGGATGGATCATATTGGGGATATGAGTCTCCTAGGGATTTGACTGAGGTTTGGGAGGTGCTATGGTCCATCAGGAAAGGCTCTTATAATTTAATATATTCAGCTCATTACCCCCCTGGGTAAGTAATCTTCCCCATTATGGTTTCAGAAATGAAGTGGACAAAAGAGAAAACAGTATGGAAGTTCCTTAAACAAGCTAAAAATAGAGTTACCATATCCCATTTCCTGAGCATAGAGCTGGAGAAAACTATAATTTAAAAAGGTACATGCACCCCAATGTTCATAGTAATACTATTTACAAAGCCAAAATATGGAAGCAAACTAAGTGTCCATCGACAAATGAGTGGATAAATAAGATGTGGTTTGTGTATACAAAGGAATACTACTCAGCCATACAAAAGATGAAATAATGCCATTTGTAGCAATATGGATGGACAGAGAGATTATCATACTAAGTGAAATAAGTCAGAGAAAGACAAATATCATATGATATCACTTATATGTGGAATCTATGAAAATGATACAAATGAACTTATTTATGAAACAAATAGATTTATAGACATAGACAACACACTTATGGTTACCAAAGGGAATTGATGGTGGAGGGGTAATTTAGGAGGTTGGGATTACTTTATCCATACTGCTATATATGAAATGGAAAACAAACAAGGCCCCCTACTGTACAGCATGGGGAAATATACTCAGTATTTTGTAATAATTTATAAAGGAAAATAATCTGAAAAAGAATATGTGTTTATATGTGTGTATATTAAATTGAATCACTTTGATGTACACCTGAAACTAACACTACATTATAAATCAACTATATTTCAATAAAATAATTAAAAAAAGGGATGAAGTGGATGAAAGGTATGCCATCTCAACAATGAAGAAAAATTCCACTACCTGGAGTTCCTGTCATGGCGCAGTGGAAATGAATCTGACTAGGAACCATGAGGTTGCAGGTTCAATCCCTGGCCTCACTCAGTGGGTTAAGGATCTGGCATTGCCTTGAGTTATGGTGTAGGTCACAGACACCGCTCAGATCCTGAGTTGCTATGGGCGGTGGTTGTGGCTGGCAGCTGTAGCTCTGATTCCACCCCTCCATATGCCTTGGGTGTGGCCGTTAAAAAAAAGCACACACACAAAAAAGAAAAATTCCACTACACTATGGCATCTTGTGCAATGCCATGATAATTGCACACCTGGGTGTTTGCATCTTGGTGCATCTTACCACAAAACAGGCAAAGGAAATCTCTGTTCTTTTATTTCATCCATTTAAACAAGAGTAATCAACAGTGAGCCTTTAGTAAGAAATATGTCCTTTTAAACTAACATTTATATTTTAAAAATGGAACTATGAGTCATCAAACGTTAAGTAATGCTTTGTTACATTCCCAGTTTGGAATTTATTGACTGTCTTCAACATACTCCAGGACACTTGCATCTTAATGCGTACACTTTTCTCCACTTACTGGCAATAGGGAGAGAACACTAACTTGGCAAACTGCTTAGTTTGGGTTTTCCCTACAATCATTCTGTCCCATGAGATGCTAATTCTCCTCTGTCCTGTCCGTTCCCATCCATTTGCTCTTCAGGGAGATTCTGGGATCCTTTTCCCTAGAAATCATAAATAATAGTACCATCATCTTGACCACCAAGGAAAAGAGTTCAGAGTTGACTGTATAAAAAATTGAACCTATTTTATATACAAGAGCACCATGAAATAAAAAACAAACAAAAAAATG
Source organism: Phacochoerus africanus (assembly GCF_016906955.1). Lineage (NCBI taxonomy): Eukaryota > Metazoa > Chordata > Mammalia > Artiodactyla > Suidae > Phacochoerus > Phacochoerus africanus. The sequence goes on along the minus strand of NC_062544.1, from coordinate 82,750,365 downwards.
GGAAAAATATATGCGATATGAGCAGTGAAACCAGGAGAAGACCCTGACTTCCTTACTCTATCGTGTGGAAATATATAAAATCACTGCTACTCAATCATTTTCATCCACAAACACAGATATTTCATATTTGCTAAACCTAGGAGTTCCCATTGTGGCTCAGTGGTTAATGAACCTGACTAGTATCCATGAGGATGCAGGTTCAATCCTTGGCCTCACTCAGTGGGTTAAGGATCCAGTGTTGCCGTGAACTGTGGTGTAGGTTGCAGACATGGCTCAGATCTGGCATTGCTGTGGCTGTGGCGTAGGCAGGCGGCTGCAGCTCTTCATTCAACCCCTAGCCTGGGAACCTCCTAAAAAGCAAAATAAAAATAAAAAAAATAAAACAAAAATCTATACAAAATGAAGAGGCAGAGAAATATGACTCAGATAAGGGAGCAAGAAAAACACCCCAGAAAAACGGTTAAGAGATCTGGTAATTACCAAGCTCCATGAAAAAGACTGGTGACAGTAAAGATGATTCAAGATCTTGGAAATAAACTAGAGGCAAAGACTGATAAATTACAAGAAAAGCTGAGCAAAGAAATAAGAAGATTTAAGGATTAAGCAAGCAGAGATGCAAAATACAATAACTGAAATAAAAACTTGCTAAATGTAAATGTACAGAACTCTATTAGACTAAAAATGCCCCAAAGACATGAATGGAAGATTCAGCAAAGAAAAAATACAAATGAACAATAAACCTGGAAAAATGTTTGATCTCACAAGAAGTCAAAAAATAAAATTAAGGAGTCCCGTCGTGGCTCAGTGGTTAACAAATCTGATTTGGAACCATGAGGTTGCGGGTTTGATCCCTGGCCTCGCTCAGTGAGTAAAAGAGCCTGTGTTGCTGTTAGCTGTGGTGTAGGTCGAAGATGCAGTTCAGATCCTGCATTGCTGTGGCTCTGGCGTAGGCTGGCAGCTACAGCTCTGATTGGACTCCTAGCCTGGGAACCTCTATGTGCCGTGGGTGCGGCCCTAGGGAAGACAAAAATAAAATTAAGATACCATTTTTTTAAAATAAAAAAAATCCCTATCCAAAGTTCACAACCTTTCGGAAGAACCATTTGGCAATATCTTTCCAAAGCCATGACTGTAGAGACTTATATGGGGCTGTAATTGGACAGATACACAGGGATACATGCTCACGTAGTCTCATTTCAAAGGGACGTTGGTGGAAGAAATCACAAGACCACCGTAGTAGACCAGGTGAGATTATTCTGAATTAATTGATGGAAAGAATAGAAGTCCATCACATACTAAGTGAAAAAAAGATTCAGAATAGAACATATCCTAAACTTTGTCTTATAAAATAAAACAAAATTTTTTCTTGAAAATATATTACTTGTGTATATACACTTATACATATATATGTAGTATGTCATTAATTAATGTTAATAAATTTGTATATATTAAAATGTTCATGTTGATATATAATGTTAGTATGTTTATTATGTTATATATATTAATATAATTTATATATTAATATGTATTGACAGTAATATACTTACATATTACTACAGTCTATTAATATGACCACATATTAATACATCAATATTCTTTATACAGTATATTAATATGCTATTAATAATATTAATTATATTAATATCATTGATATGGTTTATTATATGTATAGTTTAAGATATGTGTGTATATGTGTATGGGTTGTGTGTATATAGCTTCAGAGTAGCTCAGTGTATTAGATTGAAGTTCAGTATAGCTCAATGGCAATGACATAAATGTAGTTCTCCAATCAAAGCCTGGAGGTAGCCAGTCCAGACTTGATGGACACCACTGTGCTCAGGGATGCAAGTTCTTTTTATTTTCTTCCTCTGCCAGTGGGGTGGGGGTTACTGTTTCCCAAATCACCTCATGTTCCAAGATGACCATTAAGCTTCAGCCAGAAGGGAAAGAAAAGGAGAAGGGTACTTTTTCCTTCATGCCTCCCATGTTTCTAATTGTTATCCAGAACTTAGTAAGATGCTACCCCACTGGGAAATGCAGGTCTTTATCCCAGGTGGCTATTCGTCTGGCCAGAGACTGGGATTCTGTTGCCATGGAAAAAAGGGAGAGTGGACATTGGGGAGCAAGGTGAGGGCTCTACCACACTCAGGTAGGAGTCAGGCCACTAGCTGAATTTCTCAGAGGAGATAGTTTTAGTGTCAACTAACAGTGTCTTCTCTTCTCTCCAAAATAATTTCCCTTCCAGCTTGTTCAACAGGTAAATAACATTTCTTCTTATTCACTCCAACCTTTGCCCATTGAGAAGCATTACAGACAATCTTAAATCTGTGTATCCACCTGTCTAGGTGTTTCCAAATGCCCACTGTTCCCGACTGAGGTGGTCTTCGCCTTGGATGTGTCAGATGATGTCTCCCAGTTGGATTTTGAGAGGATGAGGGACGTTTTACTGTCTCTGTTGATGAAGATGGAAATCAGTGGGAGTAATTGCCCCACAGGTGCCCGGGTGGCTATCGTCTCCTACAGCAGCAAAACAGACTACCTGGTTCGCTTCTCTGACCACAAGGGGAGGACCACCCTCCTGCAGGCGGTCAGGGGACTCACCCTAGCCAGGTCCTCTGGCACAAGGAACCTTGGGGATGCCATGAGGTTTGTGGTGAGACATGTGTTCAAACGTGTGCGCTCAGGCCATCTGCTGAGGAAGGTGGCAGTGTTCTTCCAGGTGGGCTGGACCCAGGATGCAGGTTCCATCAGCACCGCTGTACTTGAACTCAGTGCCCTGGATGTCATCCCTGTTGTCATCACATTTACAGAGGGGCATAACCTCCCGGATGCCTTGTTGGTATGTGGGGGACCACGGCTGGGCAGGGGATCCAGGGGTTAGTGCCTGGTTCCTACCCTTCTATCAGGGATCACGTGAGGAGAGAAAGCTGGTCAGAGGAAGAATTCCCTAGAAACTGATGTATAAGCAGGGAGGGAGGGGCATGTCTCATTATAGACTCTGCTACCAGTGTTACTGCTGTTACCTACCGGCCACTCTTGAGCAGTGCTGTATGCTATATGCACCTTATAAACATTGTCTTATTGAATTATCCCCCTTTGCCTTAAATCTGTAAAGCAGGTGTCATTGCAGATCTCCCTTCCAGAGATAGGAAAACTGAGGCTTAGAGAGGTTAAGTATGTAATCAAAGCTCAGATACCTTGTTAGGGGCAGGCAGGTTTTATCTGCCTTCAGAGTCTTTGCTTAACCACTGTGCTAACCTGTACCATGGGAGTCCATCGACTGTCATTTTCTCTCCTCTTTTTCACTTGGGTTGGAAAATCCATATATATATATAGTGGGTAAGGGATACTGATTTTAAGGAAACAGTTGGATGGAATTTTAGGTGTGTTTAAAGCCCCAAGATGTAATTTGAGGTATTGAATGCTTTTTAGTGTTCTCTAAGATTTCTCATGACCCTTCCTGAACCATATGACTCTTCCAGCTTCTGTCATAATCATATGGTCCTGCCTGCTCTGGGTCTTGAAAATTGAATCCTATAGCTCTTTGTATCCAGCTTATTTCATTCAACTTAGTTCTCTTGTTCATCCATGCTGTGTTTATGGGTAATTTGTTCTTTTTTTAAAACTGCTCTTCTGAAGTATTCTAGTATGTGTTTATACAACTTATTTTTATTGGTTCTTAAAATTATTTATTTATTTACTTATTTATTTAAGTATAGTTGATTTACAATGATGTGTCATTTTCAAGTGTACAGCAAGGTGATTCAGTTATCTGCCAATCTATCATCTATTATCTATCTATATTCTTTTTCAGATTCTTTTCCCTTATATAACAAAATATTGAATAGAGTTTCTTTTGCTATACAGCAGGACCTTGTTTATCTATTTTATATGTAGTGGTGCATATGTTAATCCCATCCTCCTCATTTATCCCCTCCCTTCCCCCCCCGTAGTGACCATAAGTTTGTTTTCTTTTTTTTGTTGAATTAAAAAAATTATAGTTGATTTACAATGTTCCATCAATTGCTGCTGTACAGCAAATGACCCAGCCACCAATACACACACATTCTTTTTTTTTTTTTTAAATTTTCTATCATGTTCTAACCAGAGAGATTGGATGCAATTCCCTGCACTGTATAGCAGGATCCCATCGTCCAATCTAAATGTAACAGTCTGCACCTGCCAACCCCAAACTCCCGTCCATCCCACTCTCTCCCTCATCCCCCAGGCAAACATAAATCTGTCCTTCATGCCCATGACCTTTTCTGTTTTATAGATAGGTCATTTGTACTATATTTTAGACTCCATATATAAGTGATTATCATATGGTGTTTGTCTTTCTCTTTCTCACTTACTTCATGTATTATGAGAATCTCTAGTTCCATCCAAGTTGCTGCAAATGGCATTATTTTGTTCTTTTTTATGGTGAGTAGTATTCCATTGTGTATATGTACCACATCTTCTTAATCCATTCATCTGTTGATGGACATTTAGGTTGTTTCCATGCCTTGGTGATTGTGAATAGTGCTGCAGTGAACATAGGGGTGCATATATCTTTTTCAGTGAAAGCTTTGTCTAGATAGATGCCCAGGGATGAGATCGCTGGATCATATGTTAGCTCTCTATTTAGTTTTCTGAGGTACCTCTGTACTGTTTTCCATAGTGGTTGTACATTCCCACCAACAGTGAAGGAGAGTTCCCTTTTCTCCACATCCTCTCCAGCATTTGTTGTTTGTTGATTTGTTAATGATGGCCACACTTACTGGTGTGAGGCGGTACCTCATTGTAGTTTTGATTTGCATTTCTCTAATAATTAGTGACATTGAGCATTTTTTCATGTGCCTGCTGGCCATCTCATACAGATGAGTCATACACTTTTTTGGAGAAATGTCTATTTAGATCTACCCATTTTTTGATTGGGTTGTTTGTTATTTTTGGTGTTGAGTTGCATGAGTTGTTTGTATATTTTGGAGAGTAAACCTTTTTAAATTGAGTCTTTTGCAAAAATTTTCTCACAGTCTGTTGTGTTTTTGTTTTTCTTTATGGTTTCCTTTTCTGTGCAGAAGCTTGAGTTTAATTAGGTCCCATTGGTTTATATGTGTCCTTATTGTCTTTATTCTAAGAGGTGGGTCAAACAAGATATTGCTGTGATTATGTCAAAGAGTGTTCTGCCTATGTTTTCCTCTAGGAGTTTTATAGCATCTGGCCTTAATTACATTTAGGTCTTTAATTCATTTTGAGTTTATTTTTGTGCTTGGCGTTAGAAAATGTTCTAATTTCATTCTCTTAAATGCAGTTGTCCAGTTTTCCCAGCACCATTTATTGAAGAGACTGTCTTTCCTCCACTGTATGTTCTTGCCTTATTTGTCATAGATTCATTGGCCATAGGTGCTTGGGTTTATTTCTGGGTTTTCTATCCTGTTCCATTGATCTATATTTCCGTTTTTTTGTGCCAGTACCATACTGTTTTGATGACTATAGCTTTGTAGTAGAGTGTGAAGTTAGGGAGCATGATTCCTCCAGTTTCATTTTTTCTTTTCAATATTGCTTTGGCTATTCAGGGTCTTTTGTGTTTCTATACAAATTTTAAAATATTTTGTTCTAGTTCTGTAAAGAATGTCAATGGGGAGTTCCCGTCGTGGCACAGTGGTTAACGAATCCGACTAGGAACCATGAGGTTGCGGGTTCGGTCCCTGCCCTTGCTCAGTGGGTTAAAGGATCCGGCGTTGCCGTGAGCTGTGGTGTAGGTTGCAGACGCGGCTCGGATCCTGCGTTGCTGTGGCTCTGGCGTAGGCTGGCGGCTGCGGCTCCGATTGGACCCCTAGCCTGGGAACCTCCATATGCCGCAGGAGCGGCCCAAGAAATAGCAACAACAACAACAAAAAAGACAAAAGAAAAAAAAAGAATGTCAATGGTAATTTGATAGGGATTGCATTGAATCTGTAGATTGCCTTAGGTAGTATTGTCATTTTTGACCACATTGATAAGTTTGTTTTCTATGTGAACCACAACTTATTTATTTATCTATTCTCTAGACTTTACTTTTCTAACTGGAACCCATGTAAATACCTCATGGAGTATCTGGGATGATTTATCAAAATTAAGGGCAATTCTCTTTCTAAGAGATTTTAGGATGCTGATGAATATCAGGTTGAGCTATGTTCCATTGCCAATATTCAACTGTTTCTGACTTGAAAAAATGGAAATGTTATAGGGTTCAACCTAATAGCTAAGGAATTCAGCTGTGCTAGACCATTTGATTTTCTCTGAAGGTTGGATGTGCAGCACAAGTGGTAGGAGATAGATTTTGTTGACACAGCTGTGAATGTGCTGCTAAGAATCAATAGATAAGATTGTGACAATTTGCAAACAGTTGGGAAGGATGAACAAGACATCTTGGGTTTTGAGAAACAAATTTAAGTTGTACAAGGCGAGTTCTTTTTTCCATGTTAGTCCATCTTGCTTTGCAGGATGTCTGGACAGGGATGATGGCAACTTTCAGTAACTTCCTGAATGGATTAGTAAAGGCAGGGTGAAACAAGTCACAGTTTACTATTTTTATTTTCTATTTTTATTGACATATAATTGACTTACAATTTCTTGTTAGCTTCAGGTGTACAACATAGTGATTCAATGTATTATTATTATTAATTTTTTTTTGCTTTTTTGTCTTTTTAGGGCCTTACCTGTGGCATGTGGAAGTTCTCAGGCTAGGGGTCAAATTGGAGCTACAGCTGCTGGCCTATACCACAGCCACAGAAACATGGGATCCAAGCTGATGGCAACCTACACCACAGCTGATGTCAGTGCCAGATCCCCAACACACTGAGCAAGGCCAGGGATCATACCCACATCCTCATAAATACTACTTGGATTCGTTTCTGCTACGCCCCAATGGGAACTCCCATGATTCAATATTTTTATATATTACAAAATGACCACCACAATACAAAATGACCACCACAAGTCTAGTTATGGTATGTCACTATGTAAAGATATTACATAGTTATTGCCTATATTCCCCACACTGTACATTTTATATCAGTGACTTATTCATTTTGTTACTGGAATTTTGTACCTCTTAGTCTTATTCATCTATTTCCCTCATGCCCCTACCCACCTCTCTCTCTGTTGACCACCAGTTTGTTCTCTGTATCTATGAATCTGTTTCTGTTTTGTAATGTTTGTTTTCTCTGTATCTTTGAGTCTCTTTCTGTTTTGTAATGTTTATTCATTTGTTTCTTTTTTTAGATTCCACTCTTAAGTGAAGGCATACAGTATTTGTCTCTCTCCATTTGACTTATTCCTTTAGGATCATACACGTTATCATAAATGGCAAGATTTCATTTTTTGTGGCTGAGTAATGTTCTAGTATATGTGTATGTATATGTGCATATGTATGTATGTCTCTCTCCCTCTCTTTTTCCCTCCATCCCTCCCTTTCTCTCCCTCTCCTATACACACACACACACACACACACACGTGCACACACACCTGTCTATATATGTGTATGTATATATACTCCAGTCAACTATGGAAGGACACAGATTGTTTCCATGTCTTGGCTATTGTAAATAATGCTGCCATGAACCTAGGGGTGCATATACCTTTTTGAATCTGTGTTTTGTTCTCTTCGGTACACAGAAGTAAAATTACTTGATTTTATGGTAGTTCTATTTTTAACTTTTTGGGGCACTTCCATACTCTTTTCCATAGTGGCTGCACCAATTTATATTCCCACCAGCAGGGTGAGAGGGTTACATTTTGTCCACATCCTCACCAACAATTGTTATTTCATTTCTTTTTGTTACTAGCCATTCTCACTATCAGTCATAGGTGTGAAATAGTATCTCATTGTGGTTTTGATTTACATTTCCTTGACGATTAGTGATGTTGAACATCTTTTCACTTGCCTATTGGCCATCTGTATGTCTTTGGGAAAATATCTATTCAGGTCCTCTGCCCATTTTGTAATTGAGTCATTTTTTTTTTGATGTTGAATTGTATGCATTCTTTCTATACTTATTGGATAAATGGTTTACAAATATCTTCTCCCATCCAGTAGACTGCCTTTTCTTTCTGTTGATGGTTTCCTTCCTTTGCTGTTGGAAAGCTTTTTAGTTTGATGTAGTCCAATTTGTGTATTTTTGCTTTTGTCTCATACACATAGCAGTTTAAATTAGAGATGAAACTTTTGTCTTTGGCTCTTTCATCAACACTGAAGTTCTTTTGGAAAAGGATCTTTGTCTTTCTGAGTCTCGTTTTTCTCAACTCCAAAATGGAGAGAGGGTCACAACTAGACATTATCTGGATTCCCTTCCAGGTGTAATTATCTCTTTTCCAAAAGGCACTTCCCTAACATTTGGAGATTGACACTCAGGGTACAATTACAATTACCCCCACCCCGTGTATGCTTACCAGTCCTGCTCTCTGAGAAATGGTCCTGGGCAGACAGCAATTGGATGGTCCTTTGTCAAGATGTTCTTGCCCTCTCAGCTGCTTTAGGTTTGAGTGAAAGGCTGTCATAGTGTGTGTGAAGAACCCACCAGCTGAAATGTATTTGCATCTCAGTACTATCCTTTCTGTGTACTATCCTCTTCATTTCTTAGACATATTCTTGCCCCAGGATGCTTGGAGATGACTCTTTTCCTTACATTTAGCAATTTAGAAAGGATGTTAAATGGTATATAATACTATTTTATTTAGGGCTGAGAGGATTTGGTAGATGGCCTAAGAAATCTTTTCAATGTAACCCACAACCTCCAAGCATGTTTAAATGGACTGAGATATTAGGGCACCTGTTCATACAATCATTTCAAGTTGAATACCCATCATTCTTCCAGAAGCATCTGGGTGTTGTTCTGAAAAATAACATAGAGATGAAAGACAAAAGCCCCAACGATTGTCAAAGAGAGCCCTCAGACAGATAGTTCAGAAGCGAAATTACAGGACGTTCCCATTCTCCTAACTGGATCCACTTAAGGATAAAGTACAGAGTAGGGAAGGTTATGGGATGCAACACACCCAGTTGAAAAGAAATGAGGATTTTTCTGAAAGGCTCTGAGGATGGGGTTTTATGTTGTCTTAAACAATAAAACTCAAACCATAAAACTCAATTTAATCCCCCTGCCCCACAAAGTCAGAAAGTGGAGGATTAGAGGAAAACTACAGTTTATGTGTCTCCATTCAAATTTCACTTTATTTATAAATAGTCTAACATTTATTCCCTTGAAACAAGGGAAACAGCTCATGTTCATAGATCCAGGCACTGTTCTAAGATCTTGCACTTAACTGATTCATTCACTTAATCCTTACAACAACCGAAGAGGTAACTGGTGTTAAGGGGCCATTATTTAGGTGATGAAACTAGGACATAGAGCAGTGAAATAGCTTGCTCAAGATCTGGAGTCTCCATTCACAATGAGATTTTTATTAAAAAGTCAAAAACAGGAGAAGAAGATAGTCAAAAAGTTCCAAGTTCTTTCCATGTATTAATTTCATCTTTCCAAGAATACCATGAGAGAGATTTCTATTTCTGTGTGCTGCTCTTAAAAAGAATACAAAGAATATTATACTGGGTGCCATGGAGACAAAAACAGCTTTAGAAGAGGAAAATATTGAGGAGAAGGCCAAAGGGATTTGGGGGGTAATTTTAAAATGTTTGGCTTGTTACTCCCCTAGAGCCAGAATCAGCAGCCAATGGAAGGAATCAGGCAATGAGGCTTCAAACTTTGGCTTTGTCCCTTGTGTTATTTGAACATGTAATTTGGCATAGGCACCTCAATTTAGCACCTGTAAAATGGGGATAAACTTACAGGTATGCTGTGAGAGTTATAAGAGGTAGTATCCACAGGGACACCTGATATTCACTGTGTGTGTACACAATGAAGGCCATTATTACTGCCATCTCCTCAAGGTCATTAACTATATGCCTTTGCCCAGTAACTCTTTATTAAATCCAAAAGCTTCCGTTATAGTGCCTGTGAAGACCCAACCACATGCTTTTCATCTTTGTTATCTTCAATCCTCACTACTCAAAATGTGGTCCTGGGACCAGTAGACTAAACCAGCTCAGGTTTGTGAGAAATGCCAACTCTTTTTTTTTTTTCCAGGGCCACACCTATGGCATATGGAGGTTCCCTGGCTAGGGGTCAAATGGGAGCTGTGGCTGTTGGCTTATGCCACAGCCACAGAAACACCATATCTGAGCTGTGTCTGCAACCTACACCACAGCTCACAGGAATACTGGGTCCTTAATCCACTGAGTGAGGCCAGGGATTGAACCCGCATCCTCATGGATACTAGTCAGGTTCATAACCCGCTGAGCCCCAGTGGGAACTCCCAGGAATGCCAACTCCTAAGCTCCATCCCTGACCTAACCCATCAGGCTCTGCTTTTTTTTTTTTTTTTTGCTGCATTTGTGCCATGTGGAAGTTCCCCGGCTAGGGATCGAACCTGCACCATAGTTGCGACCTGAGTCCCTACAGTGACAACACTGGATCCTTAACCTGCTGCACCAAGATAACTCCCAGGGTCTGCATTTTTAATAAGATCCTCAAATGGTTTCCATGAATGTTAAGGTATAAGGAGCTCCTCACACTGTCCTACAAGTTAATCACGATAATGCATTTCCCAGAGGAGGTAAGGAAAGTGACCTGTAGAGGTGAGGTGAAGCGACTTGTTCTAAACAACAGGGTCCTGAAGTGGCACTCCCCTATGTCTGGTTCTGGAGTCCCACTCTCCCACCCAGCACTCTTAGTCTGAATTTACTGGGGCATCAGGAAACGTGAGCTGCCTCACCAGGTTCCTGGTGGGACTGTGTCACTGGCAGGAGCTGAATCTGGATGCCAGATAGTTTCTAATTCTCCTCCCTAAGGTCCCAGTCAGCCCTTGTCCGAGGCAAAGCCTCCTTTCGGCGCTTGCTTCTTTCCCCTTTCCTCCCATCTGCCTGAGCCAAGAGCCTCCTCAGCTCAATCCCAGGAATGAATGTGTCCCATAGCCTCTGGCAGCTCAGCCCAGCATTGACTTGAACCTCATGGGCCTCTCCAGCTCAGGGCCCCTGGAGCCTTCTTTAATGTTGGGGGCTGAGGTTTCAGGGTTGTCTGTATCTTTTGAGAATGTGTCTTTGTGTCTATTTTTTTTTTGTCACACCTGTGGCATGCGGAATTTCCGGGGCTAGGTATTGAACGTGCACCACAGCAGCTACCTGTGTTTATTAAACAAAAGGAGATGTTCACGCACATCCCTGGGCTGCACCCTTTCCTGTCCCCCCCCCCCCACATGCTCCTGTCTTTAGTGCACAATTAGTCTCACAAGAGCACATCTGGACATTCAGGTGGTTGACGGCATCACCAAAGGTGCTGATTCAAACCATAGGAAAGCTTTGAGCCTCACTTGGTTTGTTTCAGGTGCTCTGTTTGCGAGATTTTCTTCTCTTGTGCTGATGGGAGTTTGCAGTAGGAATCACTGAGCCAGTTTTCTCACTCTGGGGTTCCCTCCCATGAGATCTCTTAGCTTGCACTTTCTCCAGAATCCTCTTGTCTACCAAATCAGCAACTAGGACCAGGCTGGCCATCCAAAGCCAAAGTTACTGAATGTTAATGACCCTGTACTGAATCATAGTCCCCTGTGGGCTTCCAGAGTGTTTTTGTATCCTTGTTCCCAAAGTTTAAGTTTTGTTGGAATGGTACAAATTTTAAGTATTATCAAAAAAGTATTTTTCCTAGGAAAAGTTTAAAAAAAGGCAAGTTTTGTGGAAATGCCAATTCAGTTGAATTTGGTAGTTTTCCAACCAGCAGGACAGCAGATAGAGGCACTGCATCCTCTGAGCTGCTCCGAGTAGACAAGGTAACACAGTGTCCTGAACACAGGCAAATGCAGGAGACAATAATGGAGGAACAGGCTGTGTTGAAACAGGAAGAAATCTTAGCAGCTTTGACTGCTACCTTAAACTCTGTTGTTGAGGAAATAGGCTAGGGACTTGTCGAAGGCCACATAGCCAATTCTGGCAGACCAAGGCCTGGGACTCGAATTCCCTACACCTAGTCCTTTGGTGCTATATAGAACTTTCCCTGTGAACACTTCCTTTGTACAAACTGAAGGGTACATTTGAATTTCTTTGAAAACTTTCATACTACATTAAAAATTCTCTCAAATTCTGCATTTTGTAACACAATTCACCCATATTTCCTGTGGTTTAAAAATAATGTACACCGGAGTTCCTATTGTGGCTCAGTGGGTTAAGGACCCAACATTGTTTCTGTGAGGGTGCAGGTTTGATCCCTGGCCCAGCTCAGTGGGTTAAGGATCTGGCATTGCCATAAGCTACAGTATAGGTCACAGATGTGGCTTGGATCCTGAATTGCTGTGGCTGTGGTGTTGGCTTCAACTGCAGCTCCAATTTGACCCCTAGCCTGAGAACTTCCATATGCTGTTGGTGTAGCCATAAAATGAAAAGAGAAGAAAAAGAAAAAAACGTACATCACTTTAGCATTTCCCCAGAACCCTCGGAGTAAAGTCAATGCTCCTAGGGTTACTGCACTGTCCTCCTATCTCCTGGAACACTGCTGTGAATCCTGATTTCCGAAGCCTTCCAGTTTGCCTTGTGTGATTTCCAGTAAAAGCTCTCAATCTGTCTTATCCATGCCAACACTGTTCTCTCTAATCCTGGGTGATTTATTAGGTCTATTTGATTTGGTCAGATGGCCATGTGGAGTGGATTTGAATGTTGGATGTTGGTGACACTCCACTCACTGTGTCAGCCTCCCCCATCTGATCAGAAGTTCCAGGGTTTCAGATGTTCTGTGTGGCTGCCCATTGGAATGCGTGTTCTCTAATCTCTGGGGGAGTAGGGGCATTGAAAAGAATTCATGGACAGCCACTGCCTACCTCTGAGTCTTTGTACATGCTATTCTTCCCCACCATAATGCTTTCCCCTGCTTTTCTGCCAGGCAGGCATACTACTCATTCTCTCAGAAGTGTCAGATGCCATTGTCTTCATCAGGTTCCCTGTATCTCTTCCCTTTGAAATGAATCTCCTCTTCCTGTATTTATAGAATATATTATTGGGTCTCTTTCTTTCTTGAAAATTGTTTTTCCATTTTTCTCCTCATGTCTTTAAGCTCCTTGAAGATGTGGTTGTGTCAATTTTGTGTCTCAAGATGGCATGTGCTGATAAATTCCGTTGGCTCCTCAGCCCTCATCTGCCAGCCAGATGTAAGGACATTTACCTAGTTTCATCAGTCTTGGTTGGTTTGGATTCTAAGTCAGGAAGAAGTATAATTTAAGATTGCTTTTGCCATGGGAGACTTAGCTACATTCCCATGTTTGTTTTATGTTTTAGCGTAAAGTTCCACTCTTTATATTTCTTTCCCTACAAGGGCCTTTCCTTCAAGGAAGCTCAGTGTGAGGGAGCATGTTTGGGATATGTTGCAGTCCTAAGTGGAAATAGTGAAGAGTTCTGTATGGAGTATATGTTACAGAATATTCTTCTCCAGAGTAACCGCTGCCTGTGTCTCCCGAGCATCATACTGTCAGAGGAGGGTCCAGGTCTGCTTGGTCCTGGCCTCAGGGATGGAAGAAGATGGACTGGCCTTCAGGGAGGCCCTGTCTTCCACAGAGTGGACACTGTGATGGCCACAACTAAGCTTAGCTAGCCATCTCTTTGCAAATCGCACCTCAATTCCTAAGAGAAATAAGCTGAAAGCATTTCTAATTTCATTATGGTGTGGAAATCCTGCAAACAGTCTGCATTAGCAGGGAGGGTTGACTGTGAGACCTCATTTATGCCCAAGTCTCGGGGGCTCAGCACCATGAAGTGTTATTTCCGCACCTTTCACCAGTTATGTGGGTCCTTGGGTATGTGGGTGAAGGGAGGGGGTGCTTTGCTGCCTTCAGGACCTGGGCTCCTTCTGTCAGTGGCCCCATCATGTCTTAGGGCCTTAAGACCTTCTGGATCCTCTACATCTGGCTGGCAGATGAGGGCTGAGGAGCCAACGGAATTTAGCACATGCCTTGGAAATGGCACTTGTCACTTCCACTTACAAGCTGTTGGATAGACCCCAGTCATGTGGTCCAGTTAACTGCAAGGAAGGGTAGAAGTGCAGGCTAGTTGTGACGCTGGAAAGAAGAGGGAATGGCCTTGTTTATCCAGCCAGTTATCACAGGGACCTTGTGGGATTTATTATTAATATTCTTTGTTGTTTAAGCCTGATGTCGGTTATTAATCATAATTGGAAAGGTCCGTGAAGCAGATAAACAGATTTGCCACCCTTAGAAAGCTTTCCCTGGTTCCTCCTCACTCTTCCCAGCTCTGCACACCAGAAATACTCTGGAGAGGCCTCCCTCATGGTCTCTTCTTCTTTCCATGCTCATGGTTTACAACCTCTAGGACTACACCCTAGAAGGGTCTTTCTGTTAGGTTTACAACTCCCACTGCATTGCATACCATGGATGATCACTGAAGACTTACAGAATTAATAAATGATTGACGCCTCCCCTCCCTGACCCTCATTCCAACACAACCTGACATTGGCTGAGTTTTATACACGTTGAGGGTGTGAAGACCCACAGCTTATGTACTCACAGCAATGCTGGTCCACCCTCCAGGTTAGGATCAGAGACTATAAATGACTATAAATGACTGGAATGGAAATGGCAAATTATATAGACATATATAAGTAGGCATATTCTTTAAAAATATCATATTAATGTTTTTCTGGTATGAATTGGGAGATGCATGAAAAACATGGTCCGAGATTTAATGTGGCTAACGAGACCCTTATGTGTGTGTTTGCACTAGATGAATGGAACCAACAGATTTCATCTTTATGTCTGGGAGACAGAGGGCCAGCAAGATGTAGAGCACATGGCCCGCTGCACACTCTGCTATGGTAAGCCTGGATGGCATTACTGGTCAGACAGATGTCTTCACAACAGCATGAATTAACCTGGGCCAGTTCTGCTTTGCAGATAATTTGCTTGGTATGTGCAGAGCTTTAGAATTTGGGAATTTCCTGTTAACTCTGGATCCCAGGTTCTTCTTAGGAAGTCAGAATAGTCCAAAGAATCCCAGACACTGCATTCCTTTGTGGCTGTGGTCAGTCAGATATGAGTAGCGCCTGCCCTCTTTGGAGGGGTGAGTGTTTTCTGGTGTCTCATGGCCCCTCCCCGCCTTCTCTCCTCCTTGGCCTGCTCTGCTTCCTTACCAGTCCTGCCAGGCTCCATAGATGCCCAGGCTTGTGTTCCTTCTTCAGTGGCAACTTTGTAAAGGACAGACAACTGAACTTAGGTCAGGAGTCCTGGGTTCACAGCCTGGAACTGCCATTGGCCACCAGTGGGGTTTTGGTATTGGCAAGTCATTCCGTCTTGGAGCCCTCAGCTTCTATCACCATATCCCACACCCCACACTGGCCTGGGTTAGAGAGACTGTGATGCTGAAACCCACGTGTGCCCAAGTGTGAAGGACTCTCATCCACACCCAAGTCACTTGAGGCCAGAGTGAGTCCTGAAGGGGATGTCAAAAGGGGACTTAATTGTTCCCTCTCCTTGACCCACACTAAGACCTAAATCTGCCTTGAGAGATTTGGCTCAGAGAACTCAGTCAGGTCAAATGCAGGAACTGGTGTTTGTAGATTGTGTCACAGCTGATGAACTGCTTTCACATCCATGGCCTTGTTTGACATGTGGTCCCTCTGGGCCTCCATCCCCCTCCTGTGGAAGAAGAAACCTAGCTGGGCTTCATCAAGCCTGAGCTTTTGCTTCACACCAGGCATCGTTCTGAGCACTCACCTATGTTGACTCCTTTTAAACTACACAAACGACCTCATAAAGGAGGTATCATTATTATTACTATCATTGTCTTCATCTGACAGATGAGGAAGTTGAGGCCATGAAAAAGCTGAGTAATCTGCCTCACATCACACACCCAGTAACAGGTCAGGCCTGATGGAACCAGGCAGGTGTCTGTGAACCTAGGGATTAGGAAGTCGGATGGCCTCGTGGTTGGAAACGCTCAATAAGGAATCAGATCCTCTCAACTCTTCTTCTGGAAAATGGGCACATTTGCTTATAATGCCCATCTGCTGGCTGAGTCCACCCCACGCAGGTAGCCCTCAGCAGTGGTTCTCCTTACTGAGTACCTGGAAGGGTGTGCACCTGGAAAGGGAAGGGACATATGGTAACTTCATCTCTCCCTGCCTCTCCCCTGCAGACCAGTGCCGCCCAGCCCCCGAGTGTGGGTGGGACGCATCGGGGCCGCTAGCTGTGGATGTGGACGTGGCCTTCGTGGTGGACAGCTCCCATGGAGTGGACGCCAGCTTCTACCGTGCTGCCTTGACTCTGGTGAATGCTGTGCTGGATGACGTGGAGGTGGCTGTGCAGCCGAGTGCAACCCCCCATGGGGCCCGCGTGGCCCTGGTGACGTACACGACCCTTGGCTTCTGGCCGGGTGCCCGGCAGCCCCCTGTGCGTGAGGGCTTCCACCTGACCTCCTACGGCCACCGGACGCAGATGCAGAGGCGTGTGCATGAGGCTGCAGGCCACCCCTTGCAGGGAGCCCCTGCCCTGGGTCATGCCCTGGAGTGGACACTGGAGAGGGTGCTCCTGACAGCCCAGCTGCCCGGGAGGGCGCAGGTCCTCCTTGCCATCGTGGCCAGCGAGACCAGCAGCTGGGACCAGGAGAAGCTAAGGACTCTGTCCTTGGAGGCCAAGTGCAAAGGCGTCATTTTGTCTGTGCTGGCCTTGGGCCCGGGGATAGGGACCCGCGAGCTGGAGGAGCTGGCTCGTGTGGCCAGTGCCCCCTCAGAACAGCATCTCTTGCACCTGGAGGGGATCTCAGATCAGGAGATGGCCTATGCCCGAGGCTTCACTCGGGCCTTCCTGAATCTCCTAAAAAGTGAGCAGTCCCAGAGCCCTGGGGGCGGGGTGAGGGTGGAGTGTGGGGAGAGAGGGCAAGTACAGAGCTGGCACTTGGGCAAGTGGGTGCCCTTCACACCTTCACTCTTGCTGAGTTGTGCACAGCTCCAAATCTTCTGCAGAATCCCTAGGGAGCACCCCATTTTTAAAGACCTTGAACTATGTTGCCCTGACACTGTGTCAAGCCTAGTTTTCTGTCTGGAACTTCTCCTCTGGTGGCTGAGAGGCTTCAGGTTTCCCACCTAACCTCTCAATTTTCTTTTACCAAAATGAGAATTACAGTTTCTTCTCTATTTGTGAAGAGTATATTCAAGTACATTCATGAACACACCATTGCCATGCATACATAAGGCATAGTTATTGTTATGACTCTCTGCATAACAGGGCTATGGAACAGTGCTTCTTAGATTTTAACATGCACATACATTTCCTGGGGATACAGTTAAAATTTGGCTTCTGATTCATTAGGTCTGAGCTGGGTCCTGAGAGTCTGCATTTTTTAATAAACTCCTGGTTGATACTGATGCTGTTGGTCTGTGGACCACACTTTGAATGGCAAGTTCTGTAGGGACTCGCCAGGAAGGGAGGGAGTCAGGATGAAAGTCCGATGTCTCCCACCTCAGGTTGGGTGGGTGAAGTCACCAGTGAAATTTAGGGGCCACTGTGATAGTGCATCTCAGCTGGAATTCTTCCGTGCACCCTGACTTGGTATCCATACTTCTGCTGGGAACTAGGTAAACCAAGTTTATGGGCAACTAGTACCAAATCTGTAACCCAGGCATGATAATAGAAGTGGTTAGGATTGAGGGGTGGGTATCACCCTGGTCACATTTCCAGAAGTTTGTTCTGCTGGGCATAGTCCAAAACAACTCTTGGAACAAGGAGGCCTTCTTACCTTCCTTGCTGGGAGACCTTGGTTTCTCAGTTTAAAAGTGGATGAGACATCCTCCTGGGAGCCCTGAGGAACATCTGCCCATTTGTCACTGAAGGAATAAAGGGAGTCTGATGTGGACATCTTAGAAGAACTGACACAGCATTTGTGCCCCTCTCATTTGAGGGGTATGGGTGATTTGTTCTAGTCTGAGCTTTGCCACTACTGAGCTGTGTGAGTCTAGAAAGGTCAGTGAACCATGCTGAACTTTAGATTCCTTGCCTTTATAGGAGGTGGAGGATGGAATTGTAATAAATGGTTGATGGCTTCATGATTCTTTGACAGAGAAGTAGGCTAAAGGATACCTTTTCTAATCTGCTTTAATTTCACTTTATCTTTTATGTTTTATTATATTAGGTTGCATTTCATATTTTGTTCTGTTCTTTTATGTTGTGATTTTAATTACTTAATTTAATTAATTCTGGCTGCGCCCATGGCATATGGAAGTTACCAGGCTAGGGATTGAATCTGAGCTGCAGCTGTGACAATGCCAGATCCTTTAACCCACTGTGCTGTGCCAGGAATTGAACCCACACCTCTAGAATGACCCAAGCCACTGCAGTCGGATTCTTAACCCATTGGGCCACAGTGGGAACTTGGTGCGATTTTATTTTATATTGCTTATATGATAGAATGCATTTAATGCTTTTATTTTGTTTGTATTTTAATTTATTTTTATTTTCTTATTTTTATGCTTTGTTTGAATTAACATCTTTTTGATTTTATGTCAATTTTTTTTTGGTTTTTATATTTTTTATTTTGTTGCTCTTTTATTTTATTTTTTATTTTTTAAATGATTTTTATTTTTTCCATTATAGTTGGTTTACAGTGTTCTGTCAATTTTCTACTATACAGCAAAGTGACCCAGTCACAAATATATATATATATATATATATATATACACACACACACACACATACATATACATGTTCTTTTTCTCATATTTCCTCCATCGTTCTCTATCGTAAGTGATTAGATGTAGTTCCCAGTGCTACACAGCAGGATCTCATTGCTTATCCATTCCAAATGCAGCAGTTTGCATCTATTAACTCCAGATTCCCAGTTCATCCCACTCCCTCCCCCTCCCCCTTGGTAACCACGAGTCTGTTCTCCAAGTCAGAAAAACGAGTTTCTTTTTTGTGGAACTCTTTGTTCTGTATATTAGATTCCAGATATGTGATATCATAAGGTATTTGTCTTTTTCTTTCTGACTTACTTCACTTAGTATGAGAGTCTCTAGTATCATCCATGTTGCTGCAAATAGCATTATTTTGTTCTTTTTAATGGCTGAGTAGTATTCCATTGTGTATATATACCACATCTTCTTAATCCATTCATCTCTTGATGGACATTTAGTTGTTTCCATGTCTTGGCTATTGTGAATAGTGCTGTAATGAACATGTGGGTGCATTTGTCTTTCTCAAGGACAGCATATTTTACTCTTGATTTCATTTTGTGTCTAAAGTTGTATGTCTTAATGGATAATATTTTGTTTTTATGCTTTATTTTAATTTGTTTTATTTTCAAGTTTCATATAATTTTGTGCTTAAGGTGATTTGATATTTTGTTTTATCTTCAGGTAGAACAAACCAGTACCCACCCCCAGAGCTCACTGAAGAGTGTGGGGGCCTGAGCCGAGGGGACACTCTGCTATTGAGGAGGCAGCAGCAACAACTCCTGCCTGAGAGGTAGGATGAGGGCAGGGCCAAGCTTTTCCCATGGCTCTGTCTCCTGTGGGTGACTGTCTCCCTCAAGTCATAGGCAGTGCCTGCCAGTCCTTGATCTAACTCATACCATTGGGGCTTAGATGCTCCTGTGTTTGATCACTCTGAAATGGTTTGGTTTTTCTTTTCTTATTCTTCAATATTAAGGTTAATATAGGACCGATAAAAAATTCAAAGATATTGGCATATAATTTTCTTTTATGTAGTATCTTTGTCTAGTTTTGGTATTAGCAATGAGATCCTCTTATATAGCACAGGGAACTATATTTGGTCCCTTGTGATGGAATATGATTAAATATAATGTGAGTCATTTTGCTGTACAGTAGAAATTGACAGAACACTGTAAATCAGCTATAATGGAAAAAATCATAGAAGAAAATTCAAAGAGCATGTAAGTGTATAAAAGCAAACACTCAGAATTTTCTATTTTACCCTGTTCCCCATCCTCTAATCCCATGTCCAGAAGTAAACCTGATAATGCTAGACATATTATTCTGATGTTTATCCTGATACCTCTGCAAACCTAAGACAACAGCTGATGCAGTAACAAAGTCCTCAGGAGATGCCCAAGCCCGATGTTCCCCATGCCCAGCTACACCAGGTGGGACTCACTTCCTCGTTCTCATGGTTTTTGGGTTCTGTGCAGGTTTCCCAGGAGCCGGTTTGGCAGATCTGCCCTTGCCAGTGATTTGGAAGCACTTCAAGCAACAGACTCTTTTCTAGAGGAGACTAGAAAAGCCACAAGGACATCTATCACTCAGCACTCGAAAGGGGCACTCGAAAATGATGAAAAGAGTGGCTACAATGCTGAAGAAAATGAGCAGGAAAAGCCTGCACAACCAAAAGAAACGGGAAAAGAAAGAAATTCAGGCACTGCCTATGGTAAAACCCCTACTCTCCCTTGCTCTTTGGGTTGAGTTTACTTTTTAACACCCTTAGCTTAAAAAAAATTTCTTGTGCTCTGTGGTAGCATGCCGACTTTGGCTTTTGACAGTTTCCTTCTAAATGCACAAATTCATGTGCGTAGCTAAAGAAACTAGTTTAAGGAAACCATATATGAAGGCTGACCTCTGTCTGACTGTAAAACTAGAGCTAGCAGAAGCTGTCTTAGGGAGTATTTTGGAGACTCCCCCTGTGGAGTGTCTGTACTTCATTGCAGAGAAGCAATGGTTTGTTTTGGAAGTGGCGAAACTACCTTTGACCTTGGGGGAAAATGGCTTGTAGAAGCCTCCTTCATCTCTGAGTGGCCGCATGTGTTCTGACCAAGTTTAAGGAACACTTGGGATCCATGTAAAACAACTGCAGCATCCATTCTGGATTCAGCCTCTAGTAACACAAATGCCATTGCCACATGGGATCCACAGATTAGGCCAAAGAACAAAGACATTAGGAAGAGATATGGGGGAATTTGACTCTGAAGTTTTAAAAGGGTAGAAGGAAGAGAGCTGAGAGAGTTTCTAGTGAGTGGTGTGGTCAGTCCTGCTTATATTAAGTGAGAGGTCACTGCCCAGAGGTTTTGAATGTACTTAGATGGTCTGGTGCTGCTAGCTGGGTGGCCATGGGAAAGTTAGTTACTTTTGTTGTGGCTCAGTTTTCTGATCAGTAAAGTGGGGATTATGTGAATACCTACCTCATGGGGTTGTTTTGAGAATGAACTTGAAAATTCATATGTTTGCTACACAGGAAGCATGCAGGTTAGCTGTTAAGATGCTGAAGTGTCCAGTCTCTTAGATTCCAAAGCAAACATCAGATAGACGCAGGAATAGGCATTCCTAGCAGGGACAGTAACATTTTACCCCTTAGGCTAAACATTAAGTGTAGAAAAACATTTCTTATTGATTGTTATTTATTTATTTATTTTTTTGGTATGTAATATCTGCTAAGGATTACTAAGGCAGTGATTTTTTTTTCAGTCTTGGCTATAAATTAGAATCATTTGGGAATCTTTAAAGACCCTCAGTGCTCAGAATTCATCTCAGCCCAATTCAGTCAGGTTCTGGGTGTGATTCCACTGGGCAACCAGATGTGAGAAGCACGGCCCTGAGGACTCTTTTCTTACAAAATTAAGGTGAAAGGGATGGAAGAGAGCTTCCTGGTGACCTAATCAATCTTATTCACAGAAGCTTGAAGGTTTCCAGAATTGCCCATGCTCTCCTGTTGCACCCCCAAGGCCATCCTGAGCCTTCACCACCTCTTCACGCTCCTTCCCTCATGTCTTTTCCCCTCAGCAGATGCCCTTATGTTTTTGCTTGCAGAAGAAATAAAGGTGGCCAGGTGCAACCTCCTGCAAGTCCCCATGTCACTCACAGCCTTCCTCTCTGCCCTCCAGTCAGGGGAAAGAGCTGTCCCTGTCTTTGAGGGTGTGCTGAACACCAAAAGGACCAAAGGGCCCTGGGAGACCTCATGCCTTGAGTGCCTCAGGTTGGGGCCACTGTGACCCGCTGGCTCCCTCCTCAAGCCAGCTCCTGTCTTGGCTTCAGAGACAACATCCTTATCTTTTAATCTCCTTCTGATCAGCCCATCTTTCCCCAGGTCCATCCTTAACAGGAGGATCCAGGTTTTATGGAGCCAGAAGTTTGTACAATTTAGAGGACCCTCTTAAAGAATACAAACATTGAAATTAAGGGCAAAAGTAGATATTTATTTAGAAGAGGCTTACCCACATAAGGAGCCCTTCAACAGCTTCGGCTTAGGCTTCATTAATTTCCTGGTGAATCCGCAGTGCCTTCCCCAGGTCCTGTCTTAGATCTCAAAGCTGTCTACACACACTATCGGGCATTCCTACTGTGACTTCAGCTCTCCCCTCTGTAGAAACAACTCCAACTCCAGATCCATATCTTTTGCCTGTAACTCTCTTCTAAGCTGCAGACCAGGATATTTAGCCACTCTGCTGACTGCATCATTGGACATGCCCACAGTCCTCTCAAACCCAGTTAAGCAGACAGGCGTTGTCTTTCTCATTGAACCTTCTCCCCACTTATTCCTTTACTGCAAGGAACTACACTGGCCCAGGCATGGAAAGCCATACCCACCCATCACTAGCTGTTCTTTGCTCCCCACCTCTACTCCTAGCTGGGTACCAGATCTTGGCGTGGCTCTCCTCAGCATCCTTCAGACCCACCCTCTTCTCCTCCACATCTTCCCTCTCTGTACCCAGGCTTCCACCTCGAGTGTAATCTCAGTGTCCTCTGACTGGTCTTATTTCTTCCCATTTGTCCTTTCCCCCCAATTGCATTCTGAAGATCAAATTGTTTTTTCTAAAATGAATATCTGGCCCAGTCATTTCTCTTCTATGGTCCCCCATTGTCATAAGATCATGTCCAGGAACCCAAGTGGGGTACACAGGCTTCTGCATGGTCCTCAGAGTCTCACTAGCCACCACTGCCCTGTGTACATTTTTGGTGCTATTGCAGCAGCTCTCCTACCCTGTTCTTTATTATGTCTCCATGGCATTGCTCCCTTACCTGCTCATCTCCATATCCTCTCCTCAGCATCTACTTGGACTGCATCTGCTCATCTTTTACTGCTCATGCTGGTGTTACCCAGACTTGGAGCCCTCTATGTCTCTGGGAGAGGGCTCTTACTAAGCATCCAGAGCCTTTCTGCGCCCCTGCATCTCGGGCCAAGTTCTGCCAGAGCTCTGGCGCCTTTGCTGCATCTATTTGTGAAGAATTAAATGAACATCGTCTCTCTTCCCAGCACCCAGGCTGATCTTGGTCTGATTTCAATTTCAGGGTAATCTCCAGAATGTACAGATCTATTTTGTGATTTTCTTCTCCCAGTAGGGTTACATGGTAAAACTTGTACATCAGGAGACAGCTGGTCTCAGCAAAATTGCACTTTCCCTGTCACTGCTCTCCATACCTTTCCAGCCATCTCCTCTCTCTTCCCTCTTCTTTCTTCCCTTCTTGGATTCTGTGGACTTGTTTCAGTAAAACTGACTGCTGCTGCTGGGTTCTTCTGAGAAGTTGAAAGTTATTACTCATGGGAAAATTAACACCACATGTAAAATTGGAGGCTGTCAATAATTTCATGGGTGAAATAGCCCCTGGCACGTTTTCATACCGATAGGAAAAAATTAAAGAGTCTGAGGCTTCCTGGGCGTTAGGTTTCTAAGTTTTCTTAGAAATAATTGGTTTAAAGCAATGAGGTTTTACTCACCTATAGCTGTACCATATAAGCTATTTCCATTTTCTGGTCAATAATTTAGAATGGAATCAAATGAAAAATTTAGTTCCTTTTTTGCAATAGCCACGTTTCTGATGCCCAGCAGCCACCTGGGCAGTGGCTACTGTATTGGACAGGGCAGATATAGAGCGTTTTCCTCAGGGAAGAACATTCTACCGGACAGTGCGGCCCTAAGAAGTATAATCTTAAAAGAAACAACCACTGTCTGATGGGCTCCCAGGTTCAAGGCAAGGGTGGGCCTCCTAAAGACCAAAGCCACAAAGTGCCGCTAGGAAAAGTGAATGGTTTGTTTAAATGAATCTGTTTGGAATCAGTTTAAACAATTCCAAATGGATTGGCCAGGGTAAGTGTCAGCTGGTTGCTGAGCCCCAAATCTATTTGTTGAACCCGCAGAGTACAGTGAAAAGTTCACCCTGGAGTTTTTTTGTTTGTTTGTTTGTTTGTTTTGTTTTTTTTTGTTTTGTTTTTTTTTGTTCACATTTTTTTTGAAGAAGTGTTTGTTCTGGCTTCTTCTGCCCATGCCTTTGTTGCTTCCTGTGTTACAGCCTCCATGGAATCATGAAATAGGCCAATTCTGATGTGCTTGTTTGAGGTACAAGACAGTTCCTATGAATGGATCTCATTCTCTGAGGTCCAAGACATCTGGTCACTTATTCAAGATTATGCTAGAGGGAGGTGAGCAAGCAGCTTCCTAGGAACAGACTATGAATTGTAGCTTCCTAGGAAAAGACTATGAATTGATTTATGAAAACAATATCCTTTTCTTTTTGGACTGTGCCCACAGCATGGAAGTTCCCAGGTCAGGGATTGAACCCATGACGTGGCAGCAACCTAAGCCACTGCAGTGGCAACGCACCAATCCTTAGCCTGCTGCGCCATAAGAGAACTCCCAATAATATCTTCTTTATTTGGGAGTGCTTGGAAGGTCCAGGGGAAATTCATTTGGTGGATACCATCATTTTGTGCTGTAGGGCTGACCTGACACAAGAATATTTTTTCCCTGATATAAAGTGTGCCCAAGGAAATCTATTCTCCCTAGATGCCAAAGGTTACAGACTTGGGAAAATTCATGTGTGACTGAAAATTTAAAATAGGCACTCCCAGAGCTCGCTTTTATTGTAACTTGTTGATTATTTATTTATTTTGCTTTTTAGGGCTGCAGGTGAGGCCTATGGAAGTTCCCAGGCTAGGGGCTGAATCAGAGCTGCAGCTGCTGGCCTATACGACGGCCACAGCAATGCAGGACCTGAGCTGCGTCTGTGACCTACGCCAGAGCTTACAGCAACACCAGACAACACTGAGTTTTGAGGCCAGGGATCAAACCCACATCTTCATGGATACTAGTAGTGTTTGTTACCACTGAGCCACATGGGAACTCCCCATGATTCTCAATGCTATTTTCCATTTTCCAAGAACATCGTGTTTTTCTTTTAATAGATGCCTTAACTTCTTGGGCAAGTGTCAGGGTACAGTAAATAATAAATTAGCTGGATTTGCTTGGGCCATTCGAAGGCTGGAAGGTTTGGAGATTTGGCAAGGGTTTGAGATGGTTTGAAAAAAAAGAGGGAAATAAGCATAATAAGCCAGTAAGGAGTTCTCTTGAATTTTGTCAAATGCTTTTTCTTTATGTGTTGAGATGACCATATTTTTTTCAAATTTTATTTTTATTAGAGTATAGTTGCTTTATAGTGACCAAGTCTCTCTCTCTCTCTCTCTCTCACACACACACACACTTTTTCTTATGTTATCTTCCATCATGGTCTATCCCAAGACACTGGATATAGTTCCCTGTGCTGTACAGTAACCTCATTGCTTATCCATTCTAAATGTAATAGTTTGCATCTATCTGCTATGGTTTTTATCTTTTATTCTGTTAATTGGTGATTTGTATATGTCGAACTATCCTTGCATCTCAGAGATAAATCCCACCTGATCATGGCATATGATCCTTTTAATGTGCTGTTGAATTTGGTTTGCTAGCATTTTATTGAGGAAAGATTTATTGATTTATTCATTCACTCATTCATACATTGTGTGGTATATCTGTCATATACTCAGTGTAAAATAATAGCTCTAACTGTATTGCCCCTTTCACATGTTATGTGACACCTTACAACAAACTTGTGGTGTAGTTTTCCTTTTTTAAATATTGTTTTTATATTTGGAGGAAATTGAGGTTCAGAGAACGTGAGTTACTTGCTGAAGGCCACACAGCCAGGTGTTGGTGAGGTTAGGATTAGTTTTTAGGTTTGTGAATCCAAACTATTGCTTCTTTGCTGCTGTGACGCAGATAGTTCAGCTCTGCCTGTATTTGTTTTGTTGCAGATCCTTGTTCCCTAGATCCAGTGGAAGGTGAGTGCCAGAATTATGTCCTAAAATGGTCCTATAACAAGGAGGAGCAGACTTGCCGACAGTTCTGGTATGGCGGCTGTGGGGGCAATGCCAACCGATTCGAGACCAAGGAAGAATGTGAAACCTGGTGTGTCCCATCTCCCCAGAGAGGCAGGCAGAGCCACAGAGCTGCCGCCTCTGTTTTAATAACTGATGAAACTGAGATGCCCTTGCCCGAGACCATGCCCCATGGCTCATAAGTGATGAAGCCCAGGCTACAACCTCAGAGGTCAAACTCCTTACCCTGTGAAGTTTTTCCTTTCAGTGAGGGCTTGGGCCAGATGACTGCATTCTAGTCATTTCAGAAAAGAACTGAAACCTTCCTGAAAGTTTTTCAATGATTTCAAACTGAATGTAAAAGAAACTTCACCTTACCCAAAAATTTTCTTGGCATTGTAGCAAAAAGAAAATGTTCTTGGCTTTGTGAGTAAAACCTAATTTGGAAATGAATTGTAACTTAACTTCCTTTTTTTATAGTTAAGAGAACATGGAAGCATAAGTCAAAGTGGGGGTCTGGAAAAGGGCAAATTTCATCCTTACTAATAAAGGCATTCTTGGTGTGATGTGAGATATCCTCATTGTGATCTTGTTATACTTCGTGATGTAGCAGTTGATAGAGAGGAAACAGCAGTGAGTTTGACATAAACTGCAGTGACTCCTGTCCTTCAAAACTTGGTGACTCAAAAATGAAGGCTGACCTTGTCAGTGCATATGTGAAACAAAAGGTCTAGGTTCACTGAGGATGAAAAATGTTGCCATGTAGATAATGAGGATGACTACAGTTTTACAAGCTCTTCCGCTTGCTCACAGCTTAGTTGCCCAGGCCTTTGAACATGGGCCCATCTTGAGGACAGGACTAGAGCTGTCCTCAATTGCACAGAATTCTAGAGCTACACAGTATTAAGGGTTCCTGGTGTGGGGCCTCTGGAGCACCATGTATTAGTTGGCTCAAGCTGCCATAACAAAATAGCACAGAGTGAGTGGCTTAAACAACAGAAATTTATTTCTCACAATTTTGGAGGTTGTAAGTTCGAGATCAGGGTGTTGGCCATTTGGTTCCTGGTGAGAGCTCTCTTCCTGGCCTATACGACAACTGCCTTCTCTGCTTCTCAGAGCCTTTCCTCTGAGACAGAGACAGAGATTGTTTTCTGGTGCCTCTTCTTATAAAGACACTAATGCTGTAGGATCAGGGCCCCACCCTTATGGCCTCATTTAACCTTAATTACTTCCTAAAGGCCATATCTCCAAGTACAAATACAGTCACAATGGAGGATAGGGCTTCAATATATGAATTTGTGGGGGGACACAAATATCCAGTCCATAACAGGTCACCAGCAGCTGGTGGTTGCCCTCAGAGACCCAGAGTGAGCTTGCTTTTTGACAAGTTCTTGGTTCAGTAATGAAATCTGTGACTTCTAGAATCTCTTTTTTCCTCTTTGTAGCCCACTGCAGATGGAAAGGGAACAAGCCTGCTCCTAGAAACATTAAAATTTTACTATATTGTTACAATAATTATTTTTATCTGGTCACAAAATGATAACTGTCTTTATGGTAACAAAATAAAAAAACACTGAAATGCACATGGAAGAAATAACGATCAACTGTGATCTTTTCTCCCAAAAGTAACCATTTTGGTGTAACCATTTTGGTATTACCCTGTTTTTTTTTTTCCTAATACCTTGAATACTATCTTTTTTTTTGTGTGTCTGCCTTAACATACTACGTCATAACCAATTTTGGCTAAAGCATGATGGGAAAGAAACAGTAGGTGTTCCCTCTTTTGAGGTAGAGCTGCTCATCTGCCTGGGTGGGTAGGCATTTCTATTTTAGATATGACCTTGGCTGCCTGGGCAAAAAGGGGTCAAGCTTACCCATCCTAAGGATGGCCTATGATTTGAGCTGAGATCTGTTTTCTATTTCTCATGCCTACTCTGCCCTTCCCGTGTCCCGGAGTTGGGAATGCATAGGCAGAGATCCAGTAACAACAGGACATGTTCAAGGGTATTGATTTTTCCCATCCTTGGAGCACTTAAGAGGCCCACCTGCAGATCTCCCAGCATTTAAAGTAGTATAACCCTTTCTTGGAGCTCCTCTGACCCCCACAGAAAGTTTGCCTGAAAAACCCTGAGGCATAGACACAGCCTGAACAAGGGGTAGAAACAATGATCTGTTGTTTTAGACAGTTTTCATGGAAAGGACGGATACGCAGTTTATGAAGCATTTTCCCACATTATCTCATGTATTTGCTCATTGCCACTTTTAAATCTCAGATGTTAGCCTTATCCATTCCAATTTTTCCTCTTACTCTTCTCATTCTCAGAGAAGTGAAATGGCTTGTCCTAGACACAACAGAAACTGGCCTTGAACTCCTTTTGATCCCCAAACTAGGCTTCCTTTTGCTTGACTCCACTTATTCCAAAACATGAGCTGCCACCAGATGATCTTGAAGGTTAGAGCCGCAGGGGAAGGAAGAGGGGCTGAGACAGAAAGATGGAATTTCCTGCCTGACATAAAGGAATTCTACCTTGCTCTCTGCCTCAGGTGCTTCTGGTGATTCTGGTATGGCCATAAGGCCGGGAGAGAAAAAGAGAAGTTGGATTGTGATCAGGACATCCTAATGACAGCCTGGCCAACGCCACAGAGAGCTCTGGAGCTCAAAGAGCTGTCAGAGTTGTCCTGGGGGGTGCCAAATATTTGGACATGTATCCCCTGCCCCCATGGCCATTGGATGGGGGCTGCCCCCAAAAGAGGATGAGCATGGGTCAGGCAACTCTGCAGGGATGGCCAACCCTGCAGGGGCCCAGCAGCTGGGGCAGCAGTTCCTTCACTGAAGGGGGATCTGATGGTTCATCCCTGGCGCATCACTGTGCCTCTACCTGCAATGTGCTTTGCATCCAAATTTCCATAAGTGACCAAATCCAACAAGAAAGATTCATAAACATAAGTATGGTATGCAAGCCCCCAGAGACCTGGTCTTGGTATCCATCTGCAGTCTCCCAAAGATGGAAGAGGTCCTTTCTCTCTAGATTTTCACTTGAACAATGATACTAAATAAGTTACTATCGTTTCCTACAATGGAAATATGGAAATTCCATATTCCATCCATCCATGCTCTGGCTCTTGCTGGTACTTCTATGGCTTTAATTCACTTATTTGAAAACTATTTAACAGGCATCTACTATGTTTTAGGTCTGTTATCTTGTTAAATCCAACTCAGCATTCACTGTCTCTGTGAAAATATCCCTGATTATCCCTTTTCAAGAAAGAATTCGTCATTATATCATAGGTTTCCTGTATGTGCTTTTTTTTGGTCTCTTTTGCATCGTATTTATACCATTTGCCCATTTGTCTCCTAAGACCTTGAGCATTTTTACCTTGAAATTGACTATCATGTACAGGGCTGACACATTTCCTCGTGGTTCTTGTGTGGTCAGGCCACCCAAGAGGGCTGCTCTCTTGTTCTCTGTACACCTGCTTGATCAGCGCCTGCATCACCTCTCCCACTCACATGGCTGACCTTCCTACATACTTGCCCCAGGCCTAGCCAGTGATGTTTCTAATCTTTAGATCAGACTCTCCACCATGATTAGTGAGGGGTGTGCCCTTCTGCTGTTTCCTTGGTAACCTGTGAGCCAATTGGATGTCAGTTCCCTCTGTAACTGGCAACCTTCCCCTTCCCTAGGGAGCAAAGACTGCTGCCTCCTCCTGCCCTCCCTTGTCCCCTTACCCTCTGCTGCACAAGGTGGGGTGTTGCTCTAGCACCTTGCATCAGACATATATGTTCTCCTGTCCATGAAACCACCAATGTCTCTGTTGCCGACTCCAGGCTCTTTGGCCTTGAGGCTGGGCAAGTTCAGGGCTTTCAGGCCTGCAAGGTGCAGCTCAACGCTTCTGATTTTTAAACTCTCTGCCTGTCTTCAAATAGTGTTAGAAATACTCCCCCAACAATACTTGGCTCTTTCTTTCCTTCCCTGCCTCTTGCTCTAGAAAAACTCTGTGTTGTAGATGTTCTGCCTTTGTTTCAAACACCAGGGCATCACTGCCCCATCAGCCAAGTGGAAAAAGGCTTATGTGTTTTAAATTTCTCCTTTGGATCTGTTAGTTCATTAGCCAACACCATGCACTGCTTTGGGGTTAGGCATTTTTCTGAAGAAGATATTAAGACACAGAAAGTTCAAGTGATGTTGAATTTCATGCAGTGAATCAGTTGGTGGCCAAAAGTTAGAATTAAAATGTGTTTGGAACTGATTTGTCATCTGCTCTGCAAAGTTCAGGGTATCATTGTGTGAACTGACTTTTCACTTTCAATCATATAAAGGATTTTGTTGAGTCTAGAAAATTGGGGGGTTTAGGATAGTAGGCTCCAAACCTGGTTCCTAGCCATCTATTAAAGTGTATAAATGAGTCCAAGCCTTTTTCCTAAGTGCTCCAGATTGGATGTCTTGCTGACTGAGTACTTTCCCAGTGTTTCTCCTTTTATTTTTGCCATCTTGTGATCCCTTGGTGGATTATTCCTTTAATTTTTGAATAATCCCAAAGGTATGTATATATGTGTCTTTGTGTGTGTGTATATATATATATATATATATATATATATATATATTCTTGATAATTAAAACTTTTTTGAAGTATATTTGATCTACAATGTGTTGATTTCTACTGTATAGCAAAGTGACTCAGTTATACATATATATACATTTTTTTTTCATATTCTTCTCCCTTATGGTTTATCACAGGATTTTTTTTTAAGGACCATACCCAGGGCATATGGAAGTTCCTAGTCAAATGGGAACCATAGTTGTTGGCCTTTGCCTCAGCTGCAGCAATGTGGGATCTGAGCTGCATCTGCGACCTACACCACAGCTCATGGCAACACCGGATCCTTAACCCACTGAGTGAAGCCAGGAATCAAACCTGCATCTTCATGGGTACTAGTCGGTTTCCTAACAGGTTGTGCCATAATAGGAACTCCTATCACAGTATATTGTATATAGTTCCCTTTGTTATATACATATATATTATATATATATATGTTTGCATTTGCTAATCCAAAGGTTTATATTTAATACATCTTGAGATTCCCTGCTGGGACCATTATGTTATGGGAATCCCAAAGCCTGAGGCACCTGAATTTTGCACAAAGCTCCCTCCCCAGCCTCCCTGATGACCTTACACAAGTGAGTCCCTTGTTTTGAGCCTCAGTCTTTTCTGGCTGAGGAAACTGGAGGTGAGAGAAACCCCTCTTGCCCCTCCATAATCTCTCTAAATTCTGCACACAAACTAAACCTTTCCTTAAAAAAAATCCCCTCTCTCATCTTCAGCAGCCAAAAGAATCAAGCTCAGGTGAGGACAAAGAGAACCCACCCAGCTGAGTCCAACACAAATTAATGAACTACGTAAATGGTTGTTTTAAAACACTAAGTTTGGGGTGATTATTTGACAAAAGTTGTGGCTGAATTTGGTCATGTGTCCACTGTGAGCTGCCAATCTGGGGAAGTTGGCTGGCCTCAGGTCACTGCTTAATGATAAAAAGTTATGTATTCGTATGCATCTAACAATATAGGCTCAAAATATATGAAACACCAGTGCAATTCAATTAGAGAAAGCCTAGGTTATTTATTTTATTTATGATTAATTTATTTATTCCAATGAGTGGGTTTCTTTTTTAATTTTACTTTAAATTTTATTTTTATTAGAATATAGCTGATTTACAATGTTGTGTCAATTTCTGCTGTCTACCATAGTGACCCAGTCATTCATATATATATATATACATACATACACACACACCCTTTTTCTCATACTATCTGCCATCATGTTCTATCCCAAGAGATTGGACATAGTTCCCTGTGCTATACAGTAGGACCTCATTGCTTATCCATTCTAAATGTAATAGTTTGTATCTACCAACTCCAAACTCCTGGTCCATCCTACTTCCTCCCCCTTGGCAACCACAAGTCTGCTATATCCATGAGTCTGTTTCTGTTTTGTAGATAGGTTCATTTGTGCCATATTAAATTAATTAATTAATTAATTTATGGCCACACCTGTGTAATATGGAAGTTCCCAGGCTAGGGGTCAAATCAGAGCTGTAGCTGCTCGCCTACACCACAGCCACAGCAACGTGGGATCCAACTCCGTGTCTGCGACCTACACCATAGCTCCTGGCAATGCCAGATCCTTAGCTCATTGAATTAGCCCAGGGATTGAACTTATCTATGAAACAGAAACATACTCACATAGATACTAGTCTGGTTTATTACCACTGAGCAATGATGGGAACTCCTGTGCCATATTTTAGATTCCATGTATAAGTGATATCATGTGGTATTTGTCTTTCTCTTTCTGACTTACTTCACTTAGTATAAGAATCTCTAGTTGTATCCATGTTGTTATAAATGGCATTATTTTGTTCTTTTTTATGGCTGAGTAGTATTCCATGATATATATGTGCCAGAAAGCATTTAGAAGAAAATAATTGGAAAGGAAGAAATAATATAGTCTCTATTGGTAAATAATAGGAATGCAGATCTAGAAAATTAAAAAAGTTCCATGATAACACGATATTACACTTAGAACATGTGCATCAGCCAGATTCCTGCCATGATCATGCAACAGCTTCCCATGATGGATGTGAAACATGATTATTTAAAATATCTTTGTGTAAGCCACTGAGATTTAGTGGGGTGGAGGGCTTACTGAAACATTACCAAGATCATCCTCAATGATGGGAATGGGAACTCTCAAATATGGCTGGCAGTGAACATTATGGGAGAAAAAAGAATGTATACATATATGTGTAAATGGGTCACGATGCTGTACAGTAGGAAAAAACCTGTATTGCGGAAATAACAATAAAAAAATTAAAAAAAGAAAGCATTTTGGTATTTTCTAGTAAAATTGAAACAAAAGTAGGCTGAACCAGCAATTCTACTCCTAAGCATATTCCCTAGAAACTCGAAAGTGCATGATCACCAGGATATGTACACATTCATGAGCAATGTTCAGAGCATAATTTAAAACCCCAAAGTCATGAACAACCCACATGCCTGTTAATAGCGAAATGGGTGAATATGCTGAAGTATATTCCTTGAGGTAAAACAAGGTATACAACAATGCAAATGAATGAATTAAGCTGAATTGACTCAGCAACACAGCTATGTTAAAAAATATTTTTGAGAGAAAGATACAAAAACATGCACACAGTAGGATTCCATTTATCTAAGCTTCAAAAATTTGAAAAGACAAATGCTCACTATGTTAACTGCAGCACTATTTATAGTAGCCAAGACACTAAAGCAATGTAAGTGCCCACTGACAGATGAATGAATGGATAAAGAAGATGTGGTACATATATACAATGGAGTATTACTCAGCCATAAAAAGATTGAAATAATTCCATTTGCAGCAATATGGATGGACTAAGTAATTATCATACTAAGTGAAGTGAGTCAAAGACCAGACTCATATGATATCACTTATATGTGGAATCTAAAATACGACACAAATGAACATATCTATGAAGCAGAAACAGACTCACAGATAGAACAGACTTGTGGTTGCCAAAGGGGATGAAGGGGAGGGATGGATTGGTATTTTGGGATTAGCCAATGCAAACTATTATATATAGAATGGATAGACCACAGGTCTTACTGTATAGCACAGGGAACTATATCCAATATCTTGGAATAAACCATAGTGGAAAAGTATATAAATGTATGACTGAATCACTTTACTGTATAGAAGAAATTAGCACAACATTGTGAGTTAACTATACTTCAGTAAAATAAATTTTTAAAAAACAGGCAAAATTAAATTATATATTTTATCCCTTACATAAGTGAAACCAGAAAAAAGGCACAGGAGCAGTTCCCATTGAAGATAGGATGGAGATGTGGTGGAGGCTGGGATATGTCACTCACATCCCCCTTCAGGAATGAAGGGCTAGCCCTCTAACTTCCATGAGTGCTGTTGATAACCCTCAGAACTCAGCCTTCGTTGGAGATTTCCTCTGTTGAGGAACAATTTGAATCCTTCCACACGTAGATGTATCCAGTGATTTATTTTGTTAATTGAAGTGTAGATGATTTACCATGTTGTGTTAGATTCCCGTGTACAGCAAAATGATTCGGTTATACATATACATATATTCATTCTTTTTCAGATTCTTTTCCCATATATGTTATTACAGAGTATTGTGTAGTTTTCTCTGTGCTGTAAGTAGGTCCTTGTTACTTACCTATTTTATTTATAGTAGTGTGTATATGTTAATCCTAACTTCTTAATTTATCCCCCTTACATTTCCCCTTTGGTAACCATAAGTGTGATTTTGAAATCTTTGAGTCTATTTATTTTGTAAATAAGTTGATTTGTATCATTTTTATTGATTCCACATATAAGTGGTATCACATGGTATTTGTTTTTCTCTGACTTACTTTACTCAGTATGATAGTCTCTAAGTCCATCCATGTTGCTGAAAATGGCATTATTTCATTCTTTTTTATAGCCTAGTAATATCTTCTTTATCCATTCATCTGTCAATGGATATTTATGTTGTCTCCGTGACTTGGCTATTGTGAATAGTGCTGCTGTGAACATTGGGATGCATGTATCTTTAAAAATTTTTTTTCCATATCTATGCTCAGGAGTGGGATTGCTGGATCATATGATAGTTCTGTATTTAGTTTTTAAAGGAATCTTGAACAAGCAGCCCAAGGTTCCTTGGTCATATCTTTCCAGCTAAACCACCCAGAAAATAAGAATTCTCTTCCTGGTTTTTTTTTTGATATTAGCACACAACATAGAGCACTGGGGTCTTGCTCACTTCCAGGTCCCTTCTGTTGGTGGTGTCATCCAAAATCTACCACTAGTGTCAACTTAAAAAATATACACAACCCAAAAGTCAAGAGTTAAGTTTTACTGGGGGCAAAATGAGGACTAGAGCCCAGGAGGCAGCATTTAACACTCTGTCTCAGAATAATCAAAACTAGAGTCTATGCTGCATACTACACTGGTTGCCCCTTCTCCAGATTTCTTGTAGAAAGCCGTCTATTCTTCAGCTGACAAGTGTAATAGGGTAGCTTTTATCTTGAAATATTGACAGCATATCTTAATAAAATACAAGCATTCTTTTAACTATAACTACATACCTAGGTAGGAGGAGAGGAGAAAAGAATGTTGTTTTCTCATGGGTCTCCCTCAACCCCTGACTCCACATGATGTTAGAATGTACTTTTCCAAGGAAAACCATGAAAATAAACTCAAAACATTTGCCATAAATTAACTAAGCCTCAAGGGGGCTGACAATAGTTATGTGAGTCATGATGTCGTTTTTGGATTCAGGTTGGATTCAGGATAAAGAAAGAATGGTTGGATTTTAAGAATTTCTCCACTATTGATTTGGACAGAATAAAGCTAAAGTAGAAAAACAGAAAGGTACGCTTCCTTTCTGCAAATTTATCATAATTAATGACATAAGTATATTTATGCAAATAGAGATGAAGAAAACTTCCCGTTAAGATTATCCAAATGAAGATAAACTGTATTTTCCTCTCTGACACAACCGAAAACCCAGAAAAAAGACTATAGGAGAAGAAAATCCCAAACTGCATTCTATAAGGAATAGCTGCCAGGGAGTTCCCTTGTGGTGCAGCAGATTAAGGATCCAATGTTGTCACTAAAGTGGCTTGGGTCACTACTATGGCACAGGTTTCATCCCTGGCCCAAGAACTTCTATATCCCATGAGCACAGGAAAAAAAAAAAGAATAGCTGTCAAATGCAGTGAAATCTATTTCAATCTATTTTAAATTGCAACCTATTTATCCCCTATCATTGCTGATTCACCCTTTCTGCCCCCAAGCGTTTATCACCTTTTGTCACATTCTATAATTTATAGCAAGTTATAATATTTATGCTTTATTGTCTGATGTTCCCATTTCCCCTCAATAATATAAACTCTACAAGGGCAGGGGGTGTTGCTTCTTTTGTTCACTGAAATATTTCAAAGGCTTAGAATAGTGCTGAGAAATGGTGACAATTCAATAAATATTTGTTGAATGAACAAAGATGTTTCTGCACACTTAATTGTACATAGAATTCCCCATGACTACTAGCAATCCAGAGAAGATGGTTTGCCAGCATTTTCTTGAGCCCCATTTGATGCTAAGTAGTAGTAAGAAATTCCAGGCTTAAAGAAAGGTTGAAGGCATACCATCCTGTGTGAAGCAAAGTGGCAGCAAACAGGATGAATTTTAAGGGGCAAAGTCTTTAATGGGAAGGAAGCACAAAATGACCACGTGATGAATCTGTGATACTTCTTCACTGAGAACCATGTATTACTGATAGTTGAGTGGAAGGAGAAAAGCTCTAAAGCAGAAAGTTGCTGGGAGAATGTTTAGGGCAATAAATCTAAGCCCTAGCTGTCAGCTGGACCAGCTCACTTAGCCTGATGTCTGTTACCATATCCTTCCTTCCTTCTCTTTTCCCTTTCTCTCTTTTCTTCCCCTCTCTCCCTTTTCTCTTTCTTTTCTTTCTTGATTTCTTGATTTCTTTCTCTTTTTCTTTCCTTTTTCTTCCTTCCTTCCTTCTTTTTCTTTTGAGCTCTTGCAGCTTAATTTTCCCTTTCTTTTTAGCATTTTTCCTATCTTCTTTGTATCCCTGCCTCTCTGAGTGCAAAAAAAGCCCATTTTTCCTTTGATTCATATTCTTTATTTTATTTTAAGGAAAGTATCTGTTCAATATTTTATTCAATAACTGACCAAGAAAGACTGGCTCCCATAAAAAGATGACCAATATTTGTAAAAATACCAGCTGAAAACTATGAGAAGAATATTGAAAGATAAAAATACTGTAAGAAAAATAACAGAATGATGATTTTGCAGATCAGAAGAAAATAGTGAACAAATACTTTCCTTTAAACCAAACACATTAAGAAAGATGAATTAAAAGAAATATAACTTTTTGGTACCACGAGCTTAAAGAAGCAAGGGTGCACAGAAGATAGGGAAAAATGCTAAAAAGAGAGAACAAATGAGCTGGAAGAACTCAGGGAAAAACTTAAAGAGGAGACTGAAGCCATTATGTAATGATAATCATATTAGAAGCAGTATAAAAAAACAGAAACTTTACTAAAAATACAAAGATAAAAGATAGGTTTCAGAAAACAGAAAAATAAAGTAAAAAAAAGTTTTAAAGAATTAGAAAATAATAGATAAAAGGACTTTGTTTATACATAATTAGTTTCCCTGAATAAGAGTAGAGAACGATGAAACATGAAAAGGTAAAATATATAAATCAAGAGAACCTTTCTAAAACACATACCATTAAGTAATATTCAGAAGTTTTCCAGTTACTAGAACTGAATAACAAATGATCTCCACATCTAGGGGTATTAAAACTGTTCATTATGCTTGCATTTTCTATGGGTTGTGAATATGGACTGGGCATAGTGGGGAAATCTCAGCTCTCTCCATGGTGTCTAAGGCCTCAGCTAGAAGATGTTTTGCTTATCCTTTGAAACCACACAGCATCATTTCCACTGCATTCTATTTATCAAGGCAGTTACCAGGTCATACCCAGGTTCATGGAGAAGGGAAGTATGCCTTACCTACCATTTGAAGGAGTATTAAATGAAGAGCATTTGAAACTGAAATTATTCCTATGGTTGGTTTGGAAAAAAAATATATCACAAAAAAAATACAAGACATAATTACAGATAAAATATTGAGGTGTAGGAAGCCTAAGAAAATACCAAAATGCAATATCATTAAATTTGTATATTACTTAATTAATTTATTTTTGGCATATGGAAGTTCCCAGACTAGGTGTCGATTCAGAGCTGCAGCTGCCGGCCTATGCCACAGCCACAGGATTGTGGGATCTGAGCTGCATCTGTAACCTACACCACAGTTCACAGCAACTCTGTCCTTAACACACTGAGTCAGGCCAGGGATTGAAATTATCTATGAAACAGAAACATATTGACACAGAGATACTAGTTGGGTTCGTAACCCACTGAGCTACAGTGGGAATTCCAAATTATAAAATTTAGATAAAGAAGATAATTTTTTAGAATTTAATAAAATTGACTTAAAATGAAATAGTAAAAATGAAGTAAATCAATAAAACATTAATTAAATTAAATCTAAAATCAGAAGACTTTCCATTCAAAATATATTGAATCAGAATCCTATAGGTGAATTTTATTAAACTTTCAAGGAACAGATAATCCATATCTTACCCCAAAATATTCTGATTCTAGGAAAAAAATTACTCAATATTTCATAAGGCTAATATAAGCTTTATATCAAAGGCAAAAAGAACTATAAAATATAGCAAAATTATTGCAAAAGCTTAAATACATTATTAACAAATTGACTCATTCTATATGAAAAGATATGGCATGTTCAAATAGGATTTATCCCTAGAATCCAAGGATGGCATCAATAAAATGCATCATGGTAAGGTATCAACCAATTAGAAATGATATGCTTATCTCATAATTACAAAAAGGCATTTGATAAAATGCGGCACTCATTTACAATTTTTAAAAATTCTTGCTTTCTTAACGTATGAGAGGAACTACCAACAACCATAGCAAACATAATACTTACTGGTGAAATTTTAGAAATACCTCTGTTAAGTAAGGAACAAAATATTCATGTTCACTATCACTGCCTCTTTCATCATTTTACTAGATAATCTTACCAATAAAATAAGACAAAAAAAGGAAATAATAAAGTATAAGAATTGGAAAGGGATGAAACAGAAGGTAAATGTTATAAAACTTGAAAATAAAAATCCAATGGGAATAGGAGTGGTGGGGAAAATTGTAAGAGTATGAGTGTTCTCATCATTTGTCTCACAAGATGTCATTTGGAAATGTGTAACGTAGTTAAAAAGAAAAATACGGTATTTTTCTTTCTCTTTCTGGCTTTCACTCAGGATAAAGATCTCTAGTTCCATCCATGTTGCTGCAAATGGCATTATTTTGTACTTTTTTATGGCCAGGTAGTATTCCATTGTGTATATATACCACATCTTCCTGATCCAATCATGTGTGTGTAACTTGGTCAACATGCTGTGCAGTAGAAAAAAATATATATATAAAGAAATAAAAATTTAAAAAAAAGAAAAATAATTTACTGCTGATAATCTTGTAATTTTTTTATCACTATGTGCTTTTTTTTTAAATTTAAGGGAATATTTATTTTAAGGAATACTTTTTATGCCAAGGAAGTAGCTGACTTCATATTCATCAATTTCTTTGCTTTTGTTCACTTTCCTATTCTTTTTTTATTCTTTTATTTTATTCTTTTATTCACTTTCCTAGTCTTGTGTTACATTCAAGTTTTAAGACTTTAATAAATCAAACCATGGCTTCTGTTTCTGACCATGATAGAGTAACAGAGGTTGTACCATTCTCTTTCTGTAAACAACCATAAAACTTTTCAAAACATAAGCAACAGCTATTTTCAATCATTAAACAGTACACACAGCTGTAGTCCTCAAGAGGAAGGGAAACATGTGACTACTACATTTGCTCTGGCTGTCAGCATGGAGCCTTTTCCACAGTGTAGCACAGGAAAGTGGATCCCAGAGACCAGTGAGTTTCTGAGGTGGCTCTGGGGTGCATTAGAGAAACAGAGGGGAGAAGTGCAGAGAAGGATCCCTTCAGAAATCTCTAGTGATCTCTCAAGCCTTTGAGTTGATACTAATCTTGGTTGACATAGCCCATGAAGATAGATGCAGAAAGGTTACTGTGTGTTTATGAGCTTAATAGAATTTTCCGAAGACACAAAGTCCTTATGAGGTATCTTTAAGGATATCTCAGTCCTGGACTGGACTCAGTTGAGGCACACAGCTGACTACAGAGTAGCCATAAATAAAGAGTAGAGCTTGCAAGCTCTGGATTGGGCTATTTACCTTAACAGAGTCCAAAAGGGAGAATTACTGCTCTGGGTTCTTGGTCTTCCATAGTCAATAGAAATTGATAAGAGGCCAGATAAGAAATTCAGGCAAGACTTTATTCGGAGCCCCTTCTGCAGGTGAGAATGAAAACAAGCAACAATTTCACTGCTTGCTCGCTTACTGTGGGTGGTGGAGCAGGGGTTGCTAGTTCCTTGTATGAGGTGAGGGTTGGAGCAGGGCCAGAGGTTGGGCTAGAAGGATGACTTAGGTGTCCCACCTCTTTGGTGATGTTGTGAGCAGAGGGCATGCATAGCATTTTGTATTTTATTGCCCATAATTTGCCCCAACTTCACATGTACACAGTTATTTTCAGTCCCATACAATTTATTTGTATTTTGCTGCTCGATGAGCTGTTTGTCCAGCGCAAGCACTGTAGCAGAGGCTCCTGGGTCCCAGGTCCCAGGCTGTCTCAGAAGGAATCTGACCGTCAACACATTAACTGCCTTTTACAACAAAACCCAACATTTATAAATAAAAATGACCTATAAAAGTTTCATTGCTTCCCACTTCACTTCTCTCTATCTCCCTCCATCCCCCTCCATCCCTTGCTTTCTCCCTCCCTTTCTTCCTTTTCTCAACTTCCTGTTTTTAAAAAACTCAATGTTTTTTGTTAGCATTGTAGAATACATTAGTTTCTATAATTTTCCAAGCTCTTGAACAATCAACATAATATAGGAATTTTCTAATGATTAATTCAACTCATTTATAGTACTATCTGGATGTGGTGGTTATTTTAGGGATACATTTTGGGAGCTTATGCAGTTTATTTTAGTATTATTGGTTTATTAAATTTTCTCCCTATTAAAGATTATTTTGGGAATTTACATGTGTCTGTGTAACCTTTCTTTTTGGTTGATGTTAGCATTTATTGAAAGAAGCCATTTATAGTAATCTATAATTTCTGACCACATTCCTATGTGTAGCCTCGCTCTCTCAACTCAAAATTTATCAGTATGGTCTTTTAGTTATCAGAGTGACAAAATTTTTGTTGATTTTATTATTGTTGTAAAAGAATCAGACTCTGGTTTTATTGATCAATCTTTCCTTTTTTAAACATTGTTTTTTCTCATTTAACATTATCTTCAATTTTTAAAAAGGATTTTTTTGTTTTATGATCAGGATTTTTTGTTTTGCTTTGAAAGTTTTTTCTCTATCTATGAATTTGGATGTTTCATAATCTGCTTTTATTTTTCCACATGGGTATCTTCATAACTTTGACAATCCTTAAAAAAAGGATTTTAATCCTCATTAAAAAATAACTTTCCCATTCATATGGTATTCATTAGCTTTGGACTATGAAATTTGAAGAAATCAATGTACTTGGAAAGTTTCTCTATTTCCAGCTTCCAGATTGCCTTCAAACCTTTGTTTGCATTTTAATCTATGGTCAAGTTTTATGACCTTGGCATTCTGTTCTAACTCTTCATTGCTACATCTATGTATTCTTAGTCCATATTCAAGAAAAGCAGCAGCCTCTATTTATCTTCTTTTAGCTCATGATTTCTTTATCACAAGTCCTTTACAAAATATTTTCTCTTAGTTATCTGGTTCCTTTAATCACTTTTCAAAGATTTGATCTTCATAAGAGCTCATAAGTGCTTTATATTTGAGTCCTTACATATTTGTGACAATTTTTTTGATTGTTTTCATGTACAGAGGACTATTGGCTGGTGAATCATTCAATTAGGGAAGGAGAACCACTATGAGTTTTAGAAATAGGATTCAGCATAGGAATCAAACTCTGTACAATTGTGGAGGATCAGGGAAGTCAAGATATGAAGGGAGTTGGAGGACCAGAGATTTCAAC
Organism: Phacochoerus africanus; assembly: GCF_016906955.1. NCBI lineage: Eukaryota > Metazoa > Chordata > Mammalia > Artiodactyla > Suidae > Phacochoerus > Phacochoerus africanus. Next base: position 82,708,441 of record NC_062544.1, on the reverse strand, counting down.
AACCAGAGATGTCAAGCCTGCCTGGCCACAGAGTTCAACCTGCAGAGGAAGCACAAGGGGATGTCCATGGGGAGCTCTGCCTCTGTGTAGCTGCCACTCCCACCAGTCTTCCATCAAGCAACTGGTGTTCAGTCTGGGTCAACAGGGTCATCAATTGGAAAGAGCTAGGAATGCAGCGGAAAGAGCAAATAGATAAGCCATATTATCCCCACCACTCCCACCTCCTTGTCACTATATTTAATCATAACAGCCTTCAGAGAACTTCACTATCAAACTTCCAAATCTCATGCAAATCCCTCTTCTGTCCAAATCAAACCTGTAATCATATAGTAAAGAGAATTCTGGGAAATGTGGTTTTTAAATAAACGGACACAGAATCAACTCCTATTACAGGGTATGAGAATTTTTGTAGTTTTACACAGCTTTGCACTCATATGAATATTCTTTACCTCCTTATAACTCATCCTTCATATCACAAAATATACATAAACATACATTTTTAAAAATTTTATTTTAAGTACAGTTGATTTATAGTATTGTACAGTTGTGTTTATTTCCACTGCAAAGTGATTCATTTACACACACACACACATTCTTTTTCATATTCTTTTCCATATAGTTCCCTGTGTTATTCAGTGGGACCTTGTTTATCCATTCTATATGTAATAGTTTGCATCTGCTAATCCCAAACTCCCAGTCCATCCCTCTCCCAGCTCCCTCCCCCTTGGCAACCACAGTCTGTTCTCTATGTGAGTCTGTTTCTGTTTCATTTGTGTCATATTCCACATATAAGTTACATCATATAGAATTTTCTTTCTCTATCACATTTCACTTAGTATGATAATCTCTAGGTTCATGCTGCTGCAGATGGCACTATTTTATTCTTTTTTATGGCTGATTAGTCATGAACATACATTTTAATTTCTTTTCTGTTATGTATAACCTTTGTCTAATTAGACAGCTCCCCAAGATGCTTGTCTTTGCATTTGAGCATCTGTTTTTATGAAGGGCTCTTTCAGAAACTTTTATTTTTATTGCACTCATTAAATGGATTTTCCTTTTTGACCTGTTTAATAAGTTGTTTCATTAAATTATCTATTATTGAATAAGTCTTAAAAATTACATTTGGTTGTGATATGTTCTTTTAATTCTATACCATAGCCTATTTACTATTTTTATTTAAGTATAATTAATTATCAACATTGAAAAAATCCAGATCCTTTTTTTACTTTAGGCTTCTTAAAAAGCAGTTTGGAAGCTTATTTTCTTTCTCTGGGGCTGAAGTAATTTAAACAGTATCACCACTTTGTATTTTATTTCTATTGAAAAATTGGCAAAAATATCTGAACTTATTGTTTTGTTTGGGAAGGTGTAGAGAGGATTTCTTTGGAAACTTTCTCAATTTCCTTCATGGATTTAATTTATTTTTTTTTCTATTTCTTCTTGAGACTATTTTTAATAATTGCTAAATTCCAGAAAACATTTTTTTTCAATTCAGGTGGGAGTGATAATCTAAATTAGTACTATTGAAAATAGAACACCTTCATTGAGTTTTAAATTCCATTGACATTTAGGTATGGAAGTACTATACACATATTTTTAAAATTTTCTTTATCATTTGTGGTGATATTTTTACCACAAATACCTGTTTCATGTTTGTCATTCTTTTCTACTTTAACATTTTTCTTTTATTTTTTTAATTGAAGTATAGTTGATTTACAATGTTATGCTGGTTTCTGGTGTACAGCAAAGTGATTCAGTAATAGATATATATTTTTCTGTCAGTCTTTCTTATAACAAATTAATAATTTTAGGTAGACTTATTATTTTGTTTCTGTCTGATAATTCCATCATCTAAAGTTTTGAAACTCTAATATTTGGTACAAGTTGTTTCTGAAGACTCTTGTTCCTGGCGGTTTACAAGTATTTTTTTTTTTTTTTTTGTCTTTTTGCTATTTCTTGGGCCGCTCCTGTGGCATATGGAGGTTCCCAGGCTAGGGGTCCAATCGGAGCTGCAGGCACCGGCCTACGCCAGAGCCACAGCAACGCGGGATCTGAGCCGCGTCTGCAACCCACACCACAGCTCACAGCACCCAGATGGTTAACCCACTGAGCAAGGGCAGGGACCGAACCCGCAACCCCATTGTTCCTAGTCGGATTCCTTAACCACTGCTCCACGACGAGAACTCTCGACAAGTTTTTTTTTTTTTTTTTTCTTGTTGTTTTATACTTTATTTTCTAACTTTGTGTTTGGACTTAGGTAGAGTTTTATCCATCAGAATCATGTGAACCCTGGGTTAAGTATATGTCTCACCAAACAAGATTTGTGTTGGCTTTTTGCCAGGAATCTCAGGGTTGTTTTTAATCTAAGACTTTTTATTTTGGTCTTTTTAGGGCCGCAGCTGTGGCACATGGAAGTTCCTAGGCTAGGGGTTGAGAATCAGAGCTGTAGATGCCATCCTTATGAACATTAGTGGGGTTATTAATCTACTGAGCCACAATGGGAAATCCTGAAACTTGGTTTTATGTAAGAGTCTCATTCCAACTCCATGTATAGAGGCCATTACATTTTAAGCTCCTTAGTTTCTGTTATTGGCAAATTATGCCATGATACTTTGTTTCTTTTTCGTTTTCTCTGGGTGGGGAGGGATGGTGTTCCTCTCACTTTATTTAAACTCAGGTATAGAATTAAAAGGTTAGGGCATTTCACCAATATTTTCTAATTGCTTTTAAGTGAACCCTCCCCCCCATATACATAGGACAAAATATTAATGGAGTTGGAAATCTGCCATAAAATATTTATTTCTTCCTCTGCTTAAAATCTAACTTTAATTTCTAGTAAAATTTTACTGATACATAGATTAAAATGTCAATGGCTTCTACTAAGGTAATAAAAAAGGATAGATTTTTCTTGCCCATTATCTCAATTCAAGCTCTCCAAAGACAATTACATTTAGCACTTTCTCTTTTTTTGTTTAATGTCCTTACACAAATCTTCCTTGACTTTTTTCAGTTTTAAATATTCTCTTTTGGATTTCTACTATAGATTTTCTTTTTCTTTTTTTGAGCTTCAGGTGTGGCATATGGAAGTTCCCAGGCTAGGGGGATAATCAGAGCGACAGCTGCTGGCCTATGCCACAGCCATAGCAATGCCAGATCCTAGCCGCATATATGACCTGCACCAAAGCTCATGGTAATGCTGGATCCTTGACCCACTGATCAAGGACAGGGATCAAACCTGCGTGCTCATGGCTCCTCATGGATACTAGTTAGGTTTGTTACCGCTGAGCCGCAACAGGAACTCCTACCATAGGTTTTCTTAATCACATATTCATTTCCCTTCGCTGCATCCTCCAAAAAAATATATCTATTTAAATGAGATCAATGTTCAGTGTTTATATTACTATGATTATGTAAAGATTACTCCCAGCAGAGCCATTTCTTGTACACTTCTTGCAACTTCTTTGGGAGTAATTGTCACTTTTACTATTTTTTGTTTTGTCTAATAGCCTTCTGTACGTGCATTACTATTTCATTGCCAAATTCTGTGAGAAGTGTAACTTCCCTCCCAATCTCTTCAAACATGGTTATTCTATCAGTTTTAATCTCTTTCTCTCTTTCCTGGAGCCTTTGGTTTTAGCTGGGACTAGCTGCTCTTTGCTGCAAACATAATTATAGGAGAGAAAAGGAGGGTGGTGATTGCTCAGAGTGGATTTAGTGATGAGTGTTTGGGTTACACAGGTATATGCACTTATCAAAACTCAGAAAACACACACTATATTTGTGTATTTAATTGCATGCAAATTTTATATCAAAAGAAGAGAAGCATAACCAAGTATTAAACTTTAGTTAATGGTACATTAGCGAAAGTATTTAGGGGAAGTGTGCTGATGTCTGCAATGGTGAACTGCATCAAAAAAGTGGGGGGGCCTTTTATAATTGCACCCCAAAAAATCAAATATCTGACCAAGGAGGTAAAGGACTTATATGCTGAGAAATATAAAATATTAGTCAAGGAAATTAAAGAAGATGTAAAGAAATGGAAAGACATTCCATGCTCCTGGATTGGAAAAATTAATATTGTAAAAATGGCCATACTACCCAAAGCAATCTACAGATTCAATGCAATCCCTATCAAATTACCCCTGACATTTTTCATAGAACTAGAAAAAACAAGCCAAAAATTTATATGGAACAACAAAAGACCCAGAATTGCCAAAGCAATCCTGAGGAACAAAAACCAAGCAGGAGGCATCTCTCTCCCAGACTTCAGGCAATACTACAAAGCCACAGTCATCAAGACAGTGTGGTACTGGTACCAAAACAGACAGACAGACCAACGGTACAGAATAGAGAACCCAGAGATGAACCCAGGCACCTATGGTCAATTAATCTTTGACAAAGGAGGCAAGAACATAACATGGGAAAAAGACAGTCTTTTCAGCAAGTATTGTTGGGAAAGCTGGACAGCTGCATGCACATCAATGAAACTAGAATACACCCTCACACCATGAAAGAAAATAAACTCAAAATGGCTGAGAGACCTAAATATAAAACAAGACACCATCAAACCCCTGCAAGAGAACATAGGCAAAACACTCTCTGACATCAGCCTTACAAATGTTTTCTCAGGTGAGTCTCTCAAAAAAACAGAAATAAGACAAAAAGAAAAAAAAGAAATAAGAGCAATGATAAACCCATGGGACCTAATCAAACGGACAAGATTTTGCACAGCAAAGGAAACCCAAAAGAAAACAAAAAGACAACTTTCAGAATGGGAGAAAATAGTTTCAAATGATGCAACCGACAAGGGCTTTATCACTAGAATATACAAGCAATTATACAACTCAACAGCAAAAAAGCCAACAATCCAATGGAAAAATGGGCAAAAGCCCTGAATAGACATTTCTCCAAGGAAGATGTACAGATGGCCAACAAGCACATGAAGAAATGCTCAACATCCCTGATCATTAGAGAAATACAAATCAAAACTACTATGAGATACCACCTCACACCAGAAAGAATGGCCATCATTAATAAGTCCACAAAGAACAAGTGCTGGAGGGAGTGTGGAGAAGAGGGAACCCTCCTGCACTGTTGGTGGGAAGGTAAGCTGGTACAACCACTATGGAGAACAGTATGGAGGTACCTAAGAAAACTATACATAGAACTACCATATGACCCAGCAACCCCACTCTTGGGCATATATCCAGACAAAACTTTCCTTGAAAAAGAAACATGCACCTGCATGTTCACTGCAGCACTATTCACAATGGCCAAGACATGGAAACAACCCAAATGTCCATCAACAGACCATTGTATTAGGAAGATGTAGTATATATATACACGATGGATTACTACTCAGCCATAAAAAAGAACAAAATAATGCCATTTGCAGCAACATGGATGGAACTAGAGACTCTCCTCCTGAGTGAAGTAAGTCAGAAAGAGAAAGACAAATACCATATGATATCACTTACATCTGGATTCTAATACATGGCACAACTGAACCTTTCCACAGAAAAGAAAATCATGGACTTGGGGATTAGACTTGTGGTTGCCAAGTGGGATGAGGAGAGAGTGGGGTGGATTGGGAGCTTTGGGTTGATAGATGCAGACTCTTGCCTTTGGAATGGATTAGCAATGAGATCCTGCTGTGTAGCACTGGGAACTATGTCTAGTCGCTTATGATGAAGCATGATAATGTGAGAAAAAGGAATGTATACATATATGAGTAACTCAGTCACCATGATGTACAGAAGAAAAAAAAATTGCATTGGGGAAATACTTTTAAAAATAAGTTAAATTTTTTTTTTAAAAAGTGGGGTGAATGAAGTGTTCCCCTTGTTTTTCAGTGGGTTAAGAACCTGACACTGTTGCCATGAGGATGAGGGTTTGAACGTTGGCCTTACCCAGTGGGTTAAGGATCCAGCATTGCCACAAGTTGTGGCGGAGTTCACAGACACGACTCATATCCAATGTTTCTGTGGCTATGGTGTAGACCTGCAGCTGCAGCTCTGATTTGACCCCTAGCTTGGAACTTCCATATGCTTCCGGTGCAACTGTAAGATGAAAAATAGAAAAAAAAAATAAAGGATGAGTGGTTAAAAGGATGGCTGCATATGTGTTAAAACAAGAAAAGTAGAATGTTAATGGTAGGATTTAGGTAGAGGGCATGTGGTAAAATTCACTATAATTTTTTTTCTATTTTACTGAGTATTTGAACATTTTTATAATAAAATATTGAGTGAAAAAGGAGTGGACTTAATAAAATGAGTTAGTCTATCTGTGTATTGTTCTAAATAGGAGCTTAAGATAAATCTATCAACTAAATCAGTGTTGGTGAGACACTAAGAAAGAATAGATGAAAACAGTGTGCCTAAATTTAGAGTGTAATTTTTCAGTATCCTGTCTCAAATATGACCCAAATCCAAAGGAACTGATAAATTTGACTCTCTCTTTTTCCAGGGAGAGTCAATAGAATTACAGAAAGTAGAAAGCATAAAAAAAGAGAAAAACGAACTTATCTATAGAACATAAATAGACTCAGAGACATAAAAAACAAGATTTGGTTACCAAAAAGAAAAGGGGGGAGGTATAAATTAGGAGTTTGGGATTAATGTATACACACTACTATATACAAATTAGATAATCAACAAGGACCTACTGTATAGCACAGGGAAGTATCCTCAATAGCCTAAAAGAACTTATAATGGAAAAGAATCTGAAAAAGAATAGATAGATAGATGTATGACTGACTTTGCTGTACATCTGAAACTAATACAACATTATAAATCAACTATATTTCAATTAAAAAAAGTAGGAGTCCTAGAGACAGGGACTCCTCATGGACACCAAAGGGCTCACAGAAAACATTTCTGCCCCAAGATCAGAGGTTTTATCCAGCCTCAGGGTGGAAATTCTTTGAGCTAGAAAAAATTGTCACACTGATAGCTTTATTTCTAGCCAATGACTTAGGTAGTCAGTGACATAATCATACCAAATAAACAATGTGTTCAGAAGGCGATTTCAGAGGGCCCTTGGTTGCTATGGTGACAGACCAGACAGCCAGACCTGATATTTTCTCCCTCCAACTTATTAAAATAGCCTTAATAAACAGAAAAAGATAAAAACCGGCAAGCACGCTGGAATTGAAGATAAGAGATGCCAGAATTGGAGCACAATTTCTCCTGAACACATCGTTTAAGGATGATCAGGGAACGCTGTCTGAAACCATTCAGCTCACTGTCCACGTTTTGTAAATAGTACCAGAGCCTCTCAAAGAACTGAGGAGGGCGTTGAGTGATGCATTCCTAAATCTGGGATACAGTGAAACTTACTTCAAAACCCAGCCTCCTGCCCTCTCCTTGTCCCATTAATCCTTTTTTATATTAACTCAGAAATTAATACTTTTAGCAAAAACATGGCAGGAATGGAAGACAGCCAGATGTTCATTGTGTGCTAAGGTTCTTTGCTATTGAGGAAACCCACCAAAGGGTTGCAGAGGTAGAAAGTGTCCTAGGAAGAACTGCTCACTTGTAACTGAGCAACCCAATGGGGCCTTCCCAGAATAAACCTCTACTCATATCCTCTGCCTGCCTTTTGCCTATTAAAAAAACCCTTTGACCAAAGAATAAATTTAATCATAAAAGTGGAAAAATGCAGAAAGAAAGGAAAACAGGAAAGCCTGACAAATAATAATAGGTTAGTCATTAAACAAAGTCAAGGATGTGTAGTTTCTCCTCAATGACTATGGGTAATATTCTGAGCCATGTCCTTGGAGCTTTTTTGCAGATACTGAAACCCCCATGAGGTGGAAGAAGTTAACTGTATGCTGCCCACAAGCATGTAGATCCCAGACCGATTGGATCCAGGAGACTGATGGCTGGAGCTTGCTCCCAATGACCTCAGCACCAACCAATCAGAAGAATATTCACAATCTGATCATGCCCTGCTCCTTGAACACTATAAGACTCCTCACTACCCCCTCTGGGGGGGGGGACACACAGTTTTGGGGGCACTACTCTGCTTTGGCCCCCTTTGCCTGGCAAAGCAATAAAGTTATTCTTTTCTACTTCACCCCAAACTCTTGTCTCTGCATTTCTATTCATCACTGGTGAATGGAGGATGAGTTTCAGCAACACGGTGTTTAATGCTCTGTGTAGCATGTTCCACTGGAACAAAAGCTGCACACATCTCACTTAGAGACCTCTCACAGTTAGATCAAGAGAGCACTCACTCTCAAGCCAGCAGAATCATGCTAAATGAACAGTTAGACCTCGCTAATTAAATTAGTGATTGTCCAGGCTTACCTGACATTCACATCTAGGTCTGAGAAGAGAAGGCTGCCAGCATTTGAGAGAACAATAAAAGGAACTAAGGACACTCCACATTGTTGTCAAATTTCAGGTAGATCTCTCTACTTTCAAAGTATGTAAACAGGAAGCCTCTATGGGTACTCTGTGAAGACAATGCAACATGGGAATAGGAAGTGCTATCCTGAAGACCCTGAGAAGCGCAAATATTTGAAAACAATTTTTGAGCAAAATAACAGAACTTATTTTTAAAATGCATTTGTTGGTTTTCTTAGAAGATGAAAAAGGTAAAACTTCTGCAACACAAAAGTGGATATATGTGGAAAGAAGTTTACATGCAAATGCAGTTAGAAATGTGGGGCGTTCTCATTGTGGTGCAGCAGAAAAAAATCCAGCTAGTATTGGTGGGGATACAGGTTCAACATTTGGCCTCAATTAATGGGTTAAGGATCCCACAGTGCTGTGGCTGTGGCTGGCAGCTGTAGCTCTGACTCCACCCCTAGGCTGTGAACTTTGGGCACTTCTATATGCAGTAGATGAGGCCCTAAAAAGCAAAAAACCCCCCCAAAAAAACAAAAAACAAAAAAACAAAAAAAAAGAAAGAAAGAAATGCAATGTATGCCGGCTTATGACAAATAAAACATTGCCTGCCATATCAGTAAACAAAGGATATCACATTCATCAGCAATTTCAGCCACCTCCAAAGTTGAGCCTGTGGGCCCTAAGGAAATTCAGAAAGGAAACAAAGAATACCTGACATCAAGCAGCTATCAGACCAGATGGCAGCGACTCCCTACAGTGAGCCTTAAGAAAATCCAGGATATGAAGGCCAGCTATCTGGTCTCAGATAACTGAAGTGCATATCAAAGAATGATTTCATTGAGCTCAGATTGTAGCATCTTCCCATATATAGAAAAGCTCTAAAGTCCTTAACCTGAGGTATCTGCTTTTCTTTAATTAAGAATATACTTCTGATATTCCCATTACCTGGTCTTTGTTGCAGAAACTCCTGTATATCCTGGCTCTTCCCTCTTGCCTATTCTGTCTCAGTTTTGTCCATCAAATAAAACATAATCCTCAACTTTTAAGTTGTGCATATTTTTTCAGTCAACACTTGCATAAGGAAATAATGCAAGGAAGGCCAAAATAAGATAAGTACTTTTACAGCAGTGATACTCAAAGACAGAAAACACTGACATGATACAAAGAACAGATGTGGAACACTTCCAGAATACTAAGGAAGAAAGTGATCTTATATTGTTGGATATAGGAAAGAGATAGTAGAGATTTTGTTTCAATAAGTTAAATTAAAAATAATAACAGCATTGGCTGATAGTGAGGGGAAACCATCAAAAGCTAAATAAGGAGTTCCCGTCGTGGGGCAGTGGTTAACGAATCCGACTAGGAACCATGAGGTTGCGGGTTCGGTCCCTGCCCTTGCTCAGTGGGTTAAAGGATCCGGCGTTGCCGTGAGCTGTGGTGTAGGTTGCAGACGTGGCTCGGATCCCGCGTTGCTGTGGCTCTGGCGTAGGCTGGCGGCTGCGGCTCCGATCGGACCCCTAGCCTGGGAACCTCCATATGCCGTGGGAGCGGCCCAAGAAATAGCAACAACAACAACAACAAAAAAGACAAAAGACAAAAAAAAAGCTAAATAAAATCTTGAATTTTTATTTATTTTTAAAATTTTATGAGTATAGTTGATTTACAATGCTCTGTTTCCAGTGTATAGCAAAGTAAATCATTATTCATAGACATATATCCATTCTTTTTCAGATTCTTTTCCCATATAGTTTATGACAAGTGTTGAGTAGATTTCCCTGTGCTATACAGTAGGTCCTTGTTACTTATCTAGTTTATATATAGTAGCATATATGTGTTAATCCCAAACTCCTAATTAATCTTTTCCCTTAACATTTCCCCTTGGTAATATAAGTTAGGTTTCAAAATCTTTGAGTCTGTTTCTGTTTTGTAAATAACTTCTTTGGCATCGTTTTTATTAGCTTCCACATATAAGTGATTGCATATGATATTTGTCTTTCTTTGTCTGACTTAATTCACTCAGTATGATAAATTTTAGGTCCATCCATGTTGCTGCAAATGGCATTATTTCATGCTTTTTTATGGCTGAGTAACATTCTGTTGTATATATGTTCCATAACTTTATCCAATCCTCTGTTGATGGACATGGCTATTGTAAACAGTGCTTCTCTTGGCTATTGTAAACAGTGCTGCAATGAACATTGGAATTTATGTCTCTTTAAAATTATGGTTTCTCCAGATATATGCCCAGGGGTGGGAATCCTGGATCATATGCTAGTTCTATATTTAGTTTTTTAAGGAACCGCTGTAATGTTTTCCATAGTGGTTGTACCAATGTACATTCCTACGGTGTAGGAGAGTTCTCTTTTTTCCACACCATCTCCAGCATCTATTGTTTGTAGATTTTTTTCCCAAATATATGTATATTATAAAGTTAGGTATGTAATTTTTTTTTATTTTCCCACTGTACAGCAAGGGGATCAAGTTATCCTTACATGTATACATTACAATTACATTTTTCCCCCACCCTTTCTTCTGTTGCAACATGAGTGTCTAGACAAAGTTCTCAATGCTATTCAGCAGGATCTCCTTGTAAATCTATTCTAAGTTGTGTCTGATAAGCCCAAGCTCCCGATCCCTCCCCCTCCCTCCCCCTCCCTCCCCCTCCCTCCCCCTCCCTCCCCCTCCCTCCCCCTCCCTCCCCCTCCCATCAGGCAGCCACAAGTCTTTTCTCCAAGTCCATGATTTTCTTTTCTGAGGAGATGTTCACTTGTGTTGGATATTAGATTCCAGTTATATGTGATATCATATAGTATTTGTCTTTGTCTTTCTGGCTCATTTCACTCAGGATGAGATTCTGTAGTTCCATCCATGTTGCTGCAAATGGCATTATGTCATTCTTTTTGATGGCTGAGTAGTATTCCATTGTGTATATATACCACCTCTTCCGAATCCAGTCATCTGTTGATGGACATTTGGGTTGTTTGCATGTCCTGGCTATTGTGAACATTGCTGCAATGAACATGCAGGTGCACGTGTCTCTTTTAAGTAGAGTTTTGTCCGGATAGATGCCCAAGAGTGGGATTGTGGGATCATATGGAAGTTCTATGTATAGATTTCTAAGGTATCTCCAAACTGTTCTCCATAGTGGCTATACCAGTTTACATTCCCACCAACAGTGCAAGAGGGTTCCCTTTTCTCCACAGCCCCTCCAGCAGTTGTTATTTGTGGATTTATTAATGATGGCCATTCTGACGGGTGTGAGGTGGTATCTCATGGTAGTTTTGATTTGCATTTCTCTTATAATCAGCGATGTTGAGCATTTTTTCATGTGTTTGCTGGCCATCTGTATATCTTCTTTGGAGTGTGGTACTGGTATCAAAACAGACAGACAGACCAATGGAACAGAATAGAGAATCCGGTAATAAACCCTGACACCTATGGTCAATTAATCTTTGACAAGGGAGGCAAGAACATACAATGGGAAAAAGAAAGTCTATTCAGCAAGCATTGCTGGGAAACCTGGACAGCTGCATGCAAAGCAATGAAACTAGAACACACCCTCACACCATGCACAAAAATAAACTCCAAATGGCTGAAAGACTTAAATATATGACAGGACACCATCAAACTCCTAGAAGAAAACATAGGCAAAACACTCTCTGACATCAACATCATGAATATTTTCTCAGGTCAGTCTCCCAAAGCAATAGAAATTAGAGCAAAAATAAACCCATGGGACCTCATCAAACTGAAAAGCTTTTGCACAGCAAAGGAAACCCAAAAGAAAACAAAAAGACAACTTTCAGAATGGGAGAAAATAATTTCAAATGATGCAACTGACAAGGGCTTAATCTCTAGAATATATAAACAACTTATACAACTCAACAGCAAAAAAGCCAATCAATCAATGGAAAAATGGGCAAAAGACCTGAATAGACATTTCTCCCAAGAAGATAGACAGATGGCCAGCAAACACATATTGTTTGTATATTTTTGATGATGGCCATTCTGACTAGTGTGAGGTGATTTTCCTTGTAGTTTGGACTTGCATTTCCTTAATAATTAAGATGTTGAGCATCTTTTCGTATGCTTTTTTGGTCATTTATCTGTCTTCTTTGGAGAAATCTATTTAGATCTTCTGATTATTTTTTGACTGAGTTTGTTAAAGTTGCATAAGATGTCTGCATATTTTGGAGATTAGTCACTTGTTGGTTGCTTCATTTGCTAAATGAAAATTTCTTTTCTGTTGCAAATTGATAATTGTCCCATTCTGTGGGTTGTCTTTTTTTTTTCTTATTTCCTTTGCTGAGCAAAAGTTTTTAAGTTTAATTAGGTCATATTTGTTTATTTTTGTTTTTATTCTCATTACCCTAAGAGGTGGATCAAAAAAATATTGCATGATTTATGTCAAAGAATGTTTTGCCCATGCTTTCCTCGAGGAGTTTTATAGTATTCAGATTTATGTTTAACTCTTTGGTACATTTTAGTTTTATTTTTGTGTCTGTATTAAGTGATTGTTCTAATTTCATTCTTTTATATGTAGCTGTCCAACTTTCCTAGAACCACTTATTTGAGAGACTATCTTTTCTCCATTATATATTTTTGCCTCCTTTGTCATAGATTAATTCACCATATGTGTGTGGGTTTATTTCTGGGATTTTTAATCTGTTCCATTGATTTATATTTCTGTTTCTGTGCATTTGCTAAGCTATTTCTATTACTGTAGCTTTGTAGTACAGTTTGAAGTCAGGGGGTCAGATTCCTCCAGCTCTGTTTTTTCTTTCTCAAGATTGCTTTGACTATTCAGGGTCTTTTGAGTTTCCATGTAAATTAAAATTTTTTTTTGTTCAAGTTCTGCTAAAAATTCCATTGGTAATTTAACAAGAATTGAATTGGATCAGAAGATTGCCTTGGGTGGTAGTATCATCATTTTGACAATATTTATTCACCTAGTCCAAGAGCATGATATATCTTTCTGTTTGTGTCATCTTCTATTTCCTTCATCAGTGTCTTATAGTTTTCAGAGTACAGGTCTTTTTCTTCTTTAGACAGGTTTATTCCTAGGTATTTTATTCTTTTTGATGTGGTGATAAATAGGATTGTTTCCTTAATTTCTCTTTCCAATCTTTCATCATTAGTGTATCAGAATGCAAGAGATTTCTGTGTATTAATTTTGTATCCTGCAACTTTACCAAATTCATTGGTAAGCTCTAGTGGTTTTCTGGTAGTGTCTTTAGGATTTTCTATGCATAGTATTATGTCATCTGCAAACAGTGACAGTTTTATTCCTTTTCCAATTTGGATTCCTTTTATTTCTTTTTTTTTCTGATTGACATGGCTAAGACTTCCATAACTATGTTGAATAAGAATAGTGAGACTGTACATCTTTGTTTCAATCCTTATCTTAGAGGAACTATTTTTAGTTTTTTCACCATTGAAAATAATGTTAGCTGTGGATTTGTGACATATGGACTTTATTATGTTGAGGCAGTTTCTCTCTATGCTCAACTTTCTGTAAAGCTTTTATCATCAATTGGTGTTGAATTTTGCCAAAAGCTTTTTCTGCATTTATTGATATAACCAAGTTAATTTTATTCTTTAGTTTGTTATTGTGGTCTATCACATTGATTAATTTGTAGATATTGAAGAATCCTTGGGTTAAATCTCATTTAATGATCCTTTTAATGTATTGCTGAATTCAGTTCACTAATTTTTTTTAGGAGTTTTGTGTCTTTATCCATCAAATATCTTAGCCTGTAATTTTATTTTTTTGTGTGATATCTTTGACTGGTTTTGGTATCAGAGTGATAGTGGCTTCATAGAATGAGTCCTGCAATTTTTTTTTGCAATAGTTTCAGAAGGATAGGTATTAGCATTTCTCTAAATGTTTGATAGAAGTAGCCTGTGAAGCCTTTCAATACTGGACTTATTGTTTGTTGTAAGTATTTATTTATTTATTTATTTTTATTTTATTTTTATTTTGCTTTTTGGAGCCTCACCCATGGCATATGGAAGTTTCCAGGCTAGGTTGATCAAAGCTACAGCTGCTGGCCTATGCCACTGCCACAGCCACGGAGGATCTAAGCTGCATCTGTGACTTACACCCCAGCCGACTGCAACACCAAATCCTTAACCCACTGAGCAAGGCCATCCTCATGGATCCTAGTTGGATTCATTAACCACTGAGCCACAAAGGGAACACTCTGTTGTAGGTTTCAAAATCACAGTTGCAGTTTTCAGTACTTGTGATTGGTCTGTTCATATTTTCTGTTTCTTCTGGTTCAGTCTTGGAAGTTTGTACCTTTGTAAGAATATGTCTATTTCTTCTAAGTTGTCCATTTTATTGGTATGTAATTTCTTGTCGTAATCTCTTATGATGCTTTGTATTTTGTGGTGTCAACTGTAATTTCTAGTTTTGAAATCATATTTTTCTGTGGAATATTTCCTACTTTTGTTTTATATTTGCCTTTACAGGTGAGATTTATGATTTGTAATTTTCTTGTTTCTAGTTGGCGCCTTTTCTTTTCAACCTAGATGTGTTCCTTTACCATTTGTTGTAAAGCTGGTTTGTTGGTGCCGAATTCTTTTAGCTTTTGCTTCTCTGTAAAACTTTTGATTTCTCCATCTAATCTGAATGAGAGCTTTGCTGGGTATTCTTGGTTGTAGAATTTTTTTCCTTTCATTACTTTAAAATATATCATGCCACTCTTTTCTGGCATGGAGAGTGTTTGTTGAAAAATCAACTGATAATCTTATAGGGGTTTCCTTGTATGTTATCTGTTGCTTTTCCCTTATTGCTTTTCATACTTTTCTTTGTATTTAATTTTTGCCAGTTTGATTAGTATGTGTCTTGGCATGTTCTTCTTTGGGTTTATTCTGTATGGGACTCTCTGTGCTTCCTTGACATGAGTTATTGTTTCCTTTTCCATATGAGTAAAAATTTCCACTCTAATCTCTTCATATTTTCTCAGGTCGTTTCTTGGTTCTTCTTCTGGGACCCATATGATGCAAATATTGATTATGTTTCATGTTGTCCCAGAGTTCTCTTTGAATGTCCTCAATTAAAAAATTTTTTTCTTTATTCTTTTCTATAGCAGTAATTTCCACCATTCTGTCTTCCATCTCACTTATTCATTCTTCTGCCTTAGTTATTGTTATTGAGTCCTTCTAGCATATTTTTCTTTTCAGATATTATATTGTTCATTTTGTTCACTTGTTTTTTGAATCTTTTAGCTATTTGTTAAACATTTCTTTAACTTCTCAATCTTTGTCTCTATTCTTTTTCCAAGATCTTGGATCATCCTTACTATTGTTACTCTGAATTTTTCTTTCAGGTAGATTGCCTATCTCCTTTTATTTAGTTGTTTTTGTTGTTTTTATCCCATTCCTTTGTCTGAAACATATTTCTCTGTTGTCTCATTTTGTCTAATTTTCTATTTTTGTGTTCTCCTTTCCTCAGGCTTCAGGGTTTTTATTCCTCTTGCTTCTTGTGTCTGGCCCCTAGTGAGTGGAGCTGGGTCTTGTCCTCCTGGTGGGCAAGGCCATGTCAAGGGGTCTGTTTAGAAGTGGCTGTTTGCTCAGTAGGACTTTAGGCAACCTATTTGAATTTAATATTAATTTGGCGAGGTGGCTGTTTTTAGTTTGGATGCCTGCCACCATTGCAGGAATTCAGCCTCTGTCTGCTGGTGCGGAATTGAAATGCAGAGACAGAATTTTTCATAAATGGAGAAAAAAATAGCTTTATTGCTTTGCCAGGCAAAGGAGAGTCACAGCAGACTAATGCAGTAAAGACTGTGCCCTCCCTCCATTAGAAAGAATTGCAAGGAGTTTTATAATAAAAAGCAGGAAAACTGGTTTTCAGATAGGAATCAGGATTGGGATAAACATACATTCTTCTTTCTTTGGGGGAATCTTAGTCATCAAAGCTGGAGTCAGAAAATCTCGGTATGATCATGACGGTGGTCTTCTGGGTTATTGCCTTGAATAGCAGTACTTGTGAGAAAGGCATATTGATCAGAGATTGGAACCAACTAGGAAAGTTCCTTAAAAACATCATGTGCTAATAATCTTTAACCCACAGGCAATTGTTCTCAGGGTGCCTAATCTTCAGCTTATGGGTAATTGTGTTTAGGGTGCAATTAAGCTAGGGAGAAGGACAAGGAAAGACTCTTAAGCTGTACTTGACTGTTCCTCCCTTGTCTTTGCATTTTCTCCCTTCCCTGATCAGTAACTGTCTGAACCTGTCCTTAGGAACTCAGGGAAGGTCATGGAGGCTGAATGAGGCCCATTTCCTAAGAACAAGAAATGGGGGACACAGAAAGCCTTTTGTGCTCAGGAGCCCCACAGGGCTGTGTTTGGTTTCAACACTTCTTTCCTCAGTGTATGCTGCCATTACCCCCTTTTTAGGAAATGTGGCTGATCTTGTGATGACCAGAGCCTACACTGGATATTGAGAAGGGGACTCCTATTTGTTCTGTGGTTGTCACAGCCCTGTAGGGGCAGGGTCTTCTCCCTAGTTGTTAGAATAGAAGACCCCAATTCTGTTTCTAAGCTGTGTTTCTGGTCTGTGATATGAGGTAGAAGGGATTGCAGCACTCTCACTGGGCAAGGAGCTTCTGAGTATTCCTCCATTGGAGCTGTTCACCTGTGAGTGTGCTCCGTTGTATCACTTTTCACCCATTGTGCAGGCTCACAAAGTACATTGTTGTTAGTACTGTTCTCTGTTCATCCCTAACCATGGGTATGTTGGTAATTTGCCCTGATATCTCTCACGTGTAGTTTTCAACAGGCCACCAGCATAAATCCACTGAGGTCAAGACCCAGGGCTACAGTATTCATGCACCTGGGTCTGCTGTGGGAGCAATGGAGGCAGCTCAGACTCTGGCCTTTTCCAACCCCCATGTGTCCATACCTACAAATACCACAGCCACTAAAGCCAGACCAATATCAGCTGTGGGAGCACTTGTCCACGTGGATGTTTTGCCAGTGCTGATTTATAAGGCTGGTGGTAGAGGTGTAAATTCATGGTTCACAGAGCCGGGAGGAGAGGTTTCAGCTCTTCCTCTTTTGTCATAGGACCTCTGGGACTCAGCTGTGGTAACAGCCCCACCTCTACTTGTGGGAAACCCATCGGCAACTGCTCCAGAGGCAGCAGATGTATAGGGAGTCAGGGCAGCAATCGGTGTGTATGGGGAGGTTGATCAGGGTCATGATTGGGGCGTGCTTGGGCCCTTTCTTGTAGGAGGGGGTCTGGGTGGTGATTGACATGTGTGTGGGCCTGCTTGGAGCAGGAGGAGGCTGGGCTGATGCAGAGTACAGTCCGGCTCAGGCAGGGGCCTCCACAAGAGCCTGCAAAGGCAAGGGCCTGTGCATGGAATGAGGCTGCATTAGCAGCCCTGCCCCTTGCATGTAATCTAGCAATGGCACTTAGCCTCTGTGGCAGCCTGGGCATCCTCCCTGAATATTCCCAGTGTGGTACTCTGCCCTCCTACTCCACTAGGCTGTCTCACACAACCTACAGCCATCCTATCCCCACATCTATTCTCCAAGCCTATGCTCCATCACTCAGCCCCGACCTATGTCATGGACATGCATCCCAGGCCAGGACACTCAGAGTGGTTGCACAGATAATCTGTGTATGTCTCATTCTATCCTGCCTGCCAAGCTATTGTGCTTTCCTCCAAGTCTCCAAAGCTCTTCTCCTGTTCCAGCTGATTTCCCTGCTGGTGAGGGGACTCTTCTAGGTGCAGCAACCTCCCCTCCCCTTCAGCTCCCTCCCTGGGCCCAGGTCCTGGCCTGCTTACACCTCTTTTTTTTTCTCTTTCATGCTGCCCAGTCACATGTAAATCCCTCTTAAACTTTCAGGTGTTTGAGTTCTTCTGCCAGTGTTCAGTAACTGTCCTGTGAAGGGTTGTTCCATTTGTAGATGTATTCTTGATGTTTCGATGGGAAGAAGTGAATTCCATGTTCTCCTACTCTGCCATCTTGATCTCTCCCAAAACCTTGAATTTAAAATTTGAAAAGGTTCTGTTTTGTCTTTGGCAAAATTAATGCAAGAGACAATACCTGGGACTATCCTGAAAAAATTTTTAATATTAAAGGAGAAAGAAAAAAATTCTCCAATTATTCAGGTCAAAAAGGAAAGTTACATGTAAAAATGAAAACATTATGTGGGCCTCAAATTATTTCCCACAAAATATTTACTAACAGAGGACAGTGGAATAGAATCAAACAATGTTTTGAGGGAGAAAAATGACCCCTCAAATTCTGTATTTTGTCAAATGTTAAGCGTCTGAAAGCCAGAGGCAGGTGAGGTATTCAAGAACACAAAAAAGTTATAATTACTCTTCCCTTCTTAAGGAAATTTCTCAATTGTGTATTCTAGACAAAAGAATGAATCAAATCTAAAGGAAGTGTTCTCATTTGCTCTAGCCCATTCCTCTCATTAATAGTAATCTGGACAAAATATGTAATAACAACTCTTTGATATCTGAAAGCTAAACAAAATCATGTGAGTTTGAGAGAGAGTTAAAACTTGAAAATGTGGCCTTCAAGTTTTTAGTGTTATGTAGGCTTTTGTATTTCCTTTTATTTTTGTTTCCTCTCTGAAGGCTTTGTTTAAGAGCAGCCCCTCCTCCTTTCATGGAAAGATAGGATGGCTATCCTAGCACTAGTGGTTATATCTCTGATAGAAACCTTGTCTTTCTGGCCAGAACCAGGAACTAGAAAAAGTAGACACTGTGAGTCAGATAGAAATTCCTGGGAGAATTTCAGAGCCCAGGCTAGGTCTGTATTTTTTAAACTATGTAGATAAAAGGGATATAGCCAAAAGCCAATAGATAACTTAATGTGAAGAATTAAATAAATTCAAATAATTAAATAGAAAGCAAGAATATAGGAAGGGAATGGTGTAAAAAAAATAGGACCAAGAAAAACTACTGGTATAATGGTTTACTAAATCTAAACCCATTAATAATCATATTAAATGTTAATGGTATAACCACTCCAATGAAAAGACAGATATTAACAGAATGGATAAAAAGTATGACATTATGTCAATGTGCCTAATATATAGGCACATTGAAATTAAAGCAGAAAGATTAAAAGTAAATGAAAACAAAAGAGATACCATCCAAACTGTAATCATTAGAAGAATGGAATTATTTTAAATATTATATAGGATAGACTTCAAGACAAGAATATTACCAGAAATAAACATTGATATTTCATAAGTATAAATGGCAAAATTCATCAGAATGACATTATAATTATAAATGTGTATGATTTTATAACAGAACCACAAAACTGTGGCAAAAATTGATAGAATAAAAGAAGGAAATAGATAATTCTACAATTGTAGTATCATACATATAATACCCCTCTTCTGGCAATTGATAGAATAGCTAAACAAAAAATTCAGTTAAAGCCACAGAGTATATAAATAACACTGTTGACCACTTTGATATAATTGACATTTATAGAGCAATACATCCAAGAAATCTAGATATATATATGTATTCTTTATAAGTACACACAGTATTTTCAAGAAAATAGATCACATGCAGAGGCATAAAATATGTTTCAGTAAATTTAACAGGATTTAAATCATACAAAATATATTCTCCATATGGTAGAATTAAATTATAAATCAATAATAATAAAGCACAAATACTTGGAAATGAAATAACTTGAAAATTTCTAAATGATTCACAGACCCAAGACAAGATCACAAAGGAAATTAGAAATTTTTTTGAACTGAATAATAATGAAAGCTTATAGGATGCAGAGAAAGCAATCAGAAGGAAGCTATAAATTTATATGCTTATATTAGAAAAGAAGATTTAATATTGGGGACTCTGATCCTCCATTAAAAAACTGGGAAAAGAAGGAAAAAACCCCACAAAGTAAGTAAAAAGAAGAAAGTCATAAATTAAAGGGAATAAACCATTGGAAAAGAACAGACAATAAAGAAAGTTTAAAAAAGCTAAGAGCTGAATCTTTGAAGAGATAAGCACATTTGACAAACCTCTAGCTAGACCAATGAATTTAAAAAAAAAGAAAGAACACAAATTGCCAATCAGGAATAAAAGAGTTATCACCTACAATCTTTCAAACGTTTAAAAGATAGAAAATAATGCATTCAGAAACAGACAAAATTGACAGATTTCTTGGAAAATAACTTACTAACATTGACATACACACAAAACAAAACATGAATAATCCCATTGTATCTATTAAATAAATTAAATTTATTATAAAAACTACCACACTGAGAAAACTCTGGTCCCAATGATTTCAATGGTGAAGTCTATAAAAATTTAATGAATAAAAAATATTCATGCTACACAAACTTTTCAGAAAATAGAAGGAATTATTTTCAAACGTATTGACCAGAATTACCATGATTTCAAAAATTCAAAGACATTAGAAGAAAATAAAAAAGATAGATTAATATCCCTCATAGTTATAGATAACAAAGGTCATTAACAAAATAATGGAAAATGGCTAAGGAGTTGAAGGGGGTCAAGAGTATAAATTTACAGTTATTATATAAATAAGTCATGGGTATATAATATATGGTGACTATAGTTAATAGAACTGTATTCCATATTTTAAAGTTGCTAAGATTGTAGGTCTTAAAAGTTCTTAGCAGAAGAAAAACCTTTTTTGGAAACTATATGATGATGGACGTTAACTAGGCTTAGTGTGGTTATTTTGTAATATACACAAATATCAAGTAATTATGTTATACCTCTGAAACTAATACAGTGTTGTATGTCCTTTATACTCCCCAAATATTAGCAGATGGAATCCAACAATATGTAAAAAGAAAGATACATCATGGCCAATTGGGGTTTAAAAGATACATCATGGCCAATTGGGGTTTATCCTAGGAATGAAAATTTGGTTTAACATTTGAAATGAACCAATATAAAACCATATTAAGACTTTAGAAAAAACATGTGGTCTTTTAAAAAGATAAAAACATGTGGTCTTTTAAAAAAGATTGTATTTAACGGAATTCAACATTCCTCGATGATATAAACTGTAAGTAAAGTAGAAATATTAGGAAACTTCCTCAGATTGATAAAGGGCATCTACAAAAACCATGTAGCTGACATCAGCTTAATGAAGGACTAATTTTTTTCCTCCTAAGGTTGGGAACAAGACAGGAAAGTATGCTTTCACCATTTGCTGTAATACAGAGTGTGGTGGTCAGAACTCAACAGAACTGCATTTGTAGGCTTGCCTTGCCATTTCAAACTCGTAAGCCTGAACAGTTTGTTTAAACTTTCCTGAGTCTGAATTTCTACATCTATGAGATGAGTAAAAAAATGCTTACTTTGGAGTTGGGTAAGTGCCTGGCACAATGCCTGATGTAGAGAAAAAGCTTAATTAATCAAGTATTCATGTAAATATTAATGTAAGTATTGGATTTGAGTGTATTCAAATAGATTTATAAACTCTGAATACACAAACCATTTCTCTTCTGCTTACATCTTGTTCCATACTTAGCTTAGTATCTAGCACATAGTAGATTTTGTGTAAAAATTCATTGACTAAATTATCGGGATTAAAACATTGATAGAAGGGATCTTAGAGATTGTTTACCTTTTTTGATCAGATTTTTAAAAAATTAAAATATAAATGATTTATAATGTTATGTTAGTTTAAGGTGTACAACTCCTTATACACCTTTTATAGATTATACTCCATTTAAAAATATTCTAAGGAGTTCCCTGGTGGTATAGCAGATTAAGGATCCAGCATTGTCACTGCTGTAGCACGGGTTTGATTTGATTCCTGGCCCAAGAATTTCCTCATGCTGCTAGCATGGCTAAATAAACAAATAAATAAAAGTATTCTAAATATTGGCTGTATTCCCTGTGCTGTACATTACATCCTTGTATCTATATACATAGTAGTTTTTACTCCTTTTCTTTGGCTGTGGCATGTGGAAGCTCCTGGGCAAGGAACTGAACCTGTGCCACAGCAGCAACCCAGCCACTGCAGTGACAACACCAGATCCTTAACCCACTGTGCTACAAGGGAAGTCTGCAGCTTTTACTTCTTGATCCCATTTACCCATTTTGCCTCACTCTCTACCCCTCTCCCCACTGGTAAACACAAGTTTTTCCCTCTGTAACTGTGACTCTGTTTCTGTTTTGTTATATTTATTTGATTTATTTTTTAGATTCCACATGTAAGTGAAAACAAAGTATTTGTCTTTCTCTGACTTACTTCACTAAGCATAATACTCTCCACATCCATCCAAATGGCATGATTTAATTCTTTTTTATGGCTGACTAATATTCCTGTGTGTGTGTATCACATCTTCTTTACTTATTCATCTGTAGATGGATACTTAGGTTGCTTCCATATCTTGGCCGTCATAAATAATGCTACCATGAACATTGGGGTACACATGTTTTTGAATTAGTGTTTTCATTTTCTTGGGATAAATACTCAGGTTTGGAATTGCTGAATCATATGGTAGTTATATTTTTAGTTTATTTTTAAATGGGTGCACCTGCACAGCATCTGAAAGATGCTGGGTCAGGTATTGAATCCAAGCCATAGCTGCAACCTGTGCCACAGCTCTCCAGATCCTTTGACACACTGTGCCAGGCCAGAGATTGAAGCAGTGTCTCTTCTGTGACCCAAGTCTCTGCAGTTACCCAACTCTTAATGCATTGTGCCATAGAAAGAACTCCTATTTTCAGTTTTGTGAGTAACCGCCTTACTGTTTTCCATAATGGCTGTACCAATTTACATGCCCACCAATAGGGTTCTCTTTTCTCCACATCATTGACAAAATTTGTCATCTTTTTGACAATAGCCATTCTGACAGATGAGGCGATAACTCATTGTGGTTTTGATTTGCACTTCCCTGATGATTAGTGATGTTGAGCATCTTTTCATGTATATTTTGTCTATTTATATATCTTCTTTGGAAATGTGTCTATTCAGGTCTGCTGTCTGATTTTTATTCAGTTTGTTTGTTTTATTGATATTGAGTTGTATGAGCTCTTTATTTATTTTGAATATTAACCCCTTATCAAATATATCATGTCATAGGCAAATAGTGACACTTTTACTTCTTTCCTTTCAATTTGGATGCCTTTTATTTCTTTTTATTTTATTGCTGTGACTAGGACTGCCAGTACTATGTTATAGAGAAATGAAGAGATGGGGCTTCCTTGTCTTAGTCCTGATTTTAGAGGAAAAGCTTTCAGTTTTTCAGCATTGTGTGTGATGTTAGCTGTGGATTTGTCACCAATGGACTTTAATATGTTGAGATATGTTCCCTCTATACCAACTTTTCTGAGAGTTTTAATCATAAATGAGTGTTGAATTTTGTAAAGACACTTGCTTTCTCTGCATCTATTGAGATGATCATGTGATTTTTATTATTCATTTTCTTAATGTGGTGTACCACATATATTGGTTTGTGGTTATTGAATTATCTTGGCATCCCTGGAATAAATTCCACTTGCTCATGGTATATGTATTATGTATGTAATATTATTATTATTATATTGTATATTAGGTTTACTAATATTTTTTTGAGGATTTTTACATCTATTTCATTAGAAATATTGGCCTGTAATCTTCATTTTTAAGTGTTTAAAAATTTTTTTATTACTCAATGTATTTATTACATTTATACTTTACAATGATCATAACAATCCAATTTTATAGGATTTCCATCCCCCACCCAGAGCACACCCCCACCCCCCAAACTGTCTCCTCCAGAGACCATAAGTTTTTCAAAGTCTGTGAGTCAGTATCTGTTCTGCAAAATTCATTCTGTCCTTTTTTCAGATTCCATATGTCATTGAAAGCATTTGATGTTGGTGTCTCATTGTATGGCTGACTTCACTTAGCATGATAATTTCTAGGTCTATCCATGTTGCTAAAAATGCCAGTATTTCATTCCTTTTAATGGCTGAGTAATAGTCCATTGTGTATATGTACCACATCATCTTGATCCACTCTCTGGTCAATGAACATTTAGGTTGTTTCCATGTCTTGGCTATTGTATATAGTGCTTCAGTGAACAGTGGAGTACATATGCCTTTTCAAGTCATGGTTTTCTCTGGATAGATGCCCAGGAGTGGGATTGCTGGATCAAACGGTAGTTCTATTTTTAGTTTTCTGCAGAATCTCCATACTGTTTTCCACAGTGGTTGCACCAATTTACAATCCCACCAACAGCGTAATAGGGTTCCTTTTTCTCTACACTCTCTCCAACACTTCTTGTTTGTAGACTTTTTGATGATGGCCATTCTGGCTGGTGTAAGGTGGACCTCATAGAGGTTTTGATTTGCATTTCTCTGATAATGAGTGATGTTGAACATCTTTTCATGTGTTTTTTGGCCATCCATATGTCTTCTTTTTCTTTTTGCCTTTTCTGGGGCTGCTCCCACAGCATATGGAGGTTCCCAGGCTAAGGGTCCAATCAGAGCTGTAGCCACCGGTCTATGCCAGAGCCACAGCAATGCAGGATGCGAGCTGCATCTTTGACCTGCACCACAGCTCACAGCAACACCGGATCTTTTACCCACTGAGCGAGGCCAGGGATCAAACATGCAAACTCATGGTTCCTAGTTGGATTTGTTAACCACTGAGCCATGACGGGAACTCGCCATATGTTTTCTTTGGAGAATTGCCTGTTTAGATCTTCTGCCCATTTTTTCATGGGGTTGATTGTTTCTTAGGTATTGAGTGGGAGGAGGTGTTTATAAATTTTTGATATTAATCCCTTGTCAATCAATTCATTTGCAAAGATTTTCTCCCATTCTGTGGGTTGTCTTTTCATTTTGTTTAGGGTTTCCTTTGCTGTGCAAAAACTTTTAAATTTAATTAAGTCCCACTTGTTTATTTTTGTTTTTACTGTCATTATTCTAAAGGTGGATCTGAGAAGATGTTGCTGTCATTTATGTCAGAGAGTGGCCGATGTTTTCCTCTAAGAGGTTTATAGTGTCTGGTCTTATATCTAGGTCTTTAATTCATTTGGAGTTTATTTGTGGGTATGGTGTTAGGGAGTGTTCTAATTTCATTCTTTTACATGTTGTTGTCAGGTTTTCCCAGCACCACTTATTGAACAGGCTGTCTTTTCTCTATTGTATATTCTTGCCTCCTTTGTCATAGATTAGTTGGCTGTAGGTGCGTGGGTTTAATTTTGGACTTTCTATCCTGTTCCACTGATCTATATTTCTGTCTTTGTGCCAGTACCATATGGTTTTGATGACTGTAGCTTTGTAGTATAGTCTGAAGTCTGGGAGCCTGATTCCTCCAGCTCCGTTTTTCTTTTTCAGGATGTCTTTGGCTATCCTGGGTCTTTTGTGCTTCCAAACAAACTTTAAAATATTTTGTTCAAGTTCTGTTAAAATTGTCCTTGGTAATTTGATAGGGATTGCATTGAATCTATATATTGCCTTAGGTAGTATAGTCATTTGGATAACATTGCCTCTTCCAATCCAAGAGCATGGTATGTTTTTCCATCTATTTGTGTCATCTTTGATTTCTCTCATCAGTGTCATAGTTTTCAGAGTACAGGTCTTTTTTCCCTTTAGCTAGGTTTACACCTAGGAATTTTATTCTTTTAGATGTGATGGTAGATGAGATTGCTTCCCTAATTTCTCTTTCTGATCTTTCATTGTTAGTGTGTAGAAATGCAGTTGATTTCTCTGTATTAGTTTTGTATCCTGCAACTTTGCCAAATTCATGGATGAACTCTAACAGTTTTCTGGTAGAGTCTTTAGGATTCTCTAGGTATAGTATCATGACATCTGCAAATAGTGATAGTTTTACTTTTCCCTTTCCAATTTGGATTCCTTTTATTTCTTTTACTTCTCTGATTGCCATGGCTAGAACTTCTAAAATTATGTTGAATTGTAGTGGCGAGAGCGGACATCCTTGTCTTGTTCCTGATCTCAGCAGGAATTCTTTCAGCTTTTCACCATTGAGAATGATGTTCACTGTGGGTTTGTTGTATATGGCCTTTATTGTGTTGAGGTAGGTTCCCGTTATACCCACTTTCCGAAGGGTTTTTATCAGAAATGGGTGTTGGATTTTATCCAAGGCTTTTTCCGTGTCTATTGAGAGGATCATATGGTTTTTATTCTTCAGTTTGTTAATGTGGTGTATCACACTGATATATTTGTGGATATTGAAGAATCCTGCATCCCTGGGATAAATCCCACTTGATCATGATGAACAATCCTTTTAATGAATTGTTGGATGCGGTTTGCTAGTATTTTGTTGAGGATTTTTGTATCAATGTTCATCAGTGAAATTGGCCTGTAGTTTTCTTTTTTTGTGGTATCTTTCTCTGGTTTTGGTGTCATAGAATGAGTTTGGGAGTGTCCCTTCCTCTGTGATATTTTGAAATAGTTTTAGAAGGATAGGTGTTAGCTCTTCTCTAAATGTTTGATAGAATTTTCCTGTGAAGCCATCTGGTCCTGGACTTTTGTTTGTTGGAAGTTTTTTTTTGTTTGTTTGTTTTTTGTTTTTTCTTGGTCTTTTTGCCTTTTCTAGGACCGCATCTGCAGCATATGGAGATTTCCCAGGCTAAGGGACTAATTGGAGCCATAGCCACCGGCCTATGCCAGAGCCACAGCAACGCAGGATCTGAGCCACATATAGGACCTACACCACAGCTCACGGCAATGCCGGATCCTTAACCCACTAAACAAGGTCAGGGATCAAACCCTAACCTCATGGTTCATAGTCGGATTCGTTAACCACTGAGCCATGACAGGAACTCCTGTTGGAAGTTTTTTAATCACAGTTTCAATTTCAGTTCTTGGGATTGGTCCATTCATCTTTTCTGTTGCATTTTGGTTTAGTCTTAGAAGATTGTACTTTTCTAAGAATTTGTCCATTTCTTCTAGGTTTTCCTGGCATATAGTTGCATATAGTTTTTATTGGCATATAGTTTTATTGGCATATAGTTGCATATAGTAGTCACTTATGATCCTTTGCATTTCTGTGATGTCCATTGTTACTTCTTTTTCATTTCTAATTTTATTAATTTGAGTCCTCTTTTTTTTCTTGATAAGTCTGGCTAAGGGTTTATCAATTTCGTTGATCTTTTCAAAGAACCAGTTTTTTGTTTGATTGATCTTTTCTATGGTTTTCTTTGTTTCTATTTCCTTGATTTTTTCTCTGATCTTTATGATTTCTTTCCTTACACTAACTTTAGGTCTTGTCTGTTCATTTCTTTCAAGCTGCTTTAGATGTAAAGTTGGCTTGTTTATTTGAGCTTCTTCTTGTTTCCTGAGGTGGGCTTGTATTGGTATAAACTTTCCTCTTAGAATGGCTTTTGCTGCATCCCATGGGTTTTGGAGTATCTTTGTTGTCATTTGCCTCTAGGTATTTTTTATTTTCCTCTTTGATTTCTTCAGTGATCCATTGGTTGTTTAGTAGCATGTTATTTAGTCTTCACGTGTTTGTGTTTTTTGCAGTTTTTTTCTTGTTGTTGATCTCCCGTCATATAGGGTTGTGATCAGAAAAGATGCTTATTATTTCACTTTTCTAAAGTTACCAAGGTTGGATTTATAGCCCAGGATGTGATCACTCTTAGAGAATGTTCCATGTGCACTTGAGAAGAATGTGTATTCTGTTGCTTTTGGATGGATTGTCATATAAATGTCTATTAAGTCCATCAGGTTTAATGCTTCATTCAGGGCCTGTGTTTCCTTATTGATTTTCTGTCTGGTTGATCTGTCTCTTGCTGTAAGTGGGGTGTTAAAGTCCCCTCCTATAATTGTGCTATTGTTGATTTGTCCTTTTAAGGTTGTTATCAGTTGCCTTATATATTGTGGTGAACCTATGTTGGGTGCGTAGATATTTAAAATTGTTATATCGTCTTCTTGGATTGATCCTTTGATCATTAAGTAGTGACCTTCCTTGTCCCTTAAAATATTCTTCATTTTAAAGTATATTTTGTTTGATATGAGTATTTCTACTCCAGCTTTCTTTTGATTCCCGTTTGCATGAAATATTTTCTTCCATCCTCTCACTTTCAATTTGTGTGTGTCCCTAGAAGTGAAATGGGTCTCTTGAAGACAGTATATATATGGATCTTGTCTTTGTATCCATTCGGCCAGTCTCTGTCTTTTAGTTGGAGATTTTATTCCATTAACATTTAAGGTAATTATTGATATGTATGTTCTTATTGCCATCTTATTAAGTGCTTTGGATTTGTTTTGGTTGCTCTTTTTTCTTTCCCTCTTCTCTTGTTCCCTCCTCTTATGGTTTGATGACCATCTTTTGTTTTTTATTTATATAATTTTTTTTTATTTTCCCACTGTACAGCAAGGGGATCAAGTTATCCTTACATGTATACATTACAATTACATTTTTCCCCCACCCTTTCTTCTGTTGCAACATGAGTATCTAGACAAAGTTCTCAATGCTATTCAGCAGGAGCTCCTTGTAAATCTATTCTAAGTTGTGTCTGATAAGCCCAAGCTCCCGATCCCTCCCACTCCCTCCCCCTCCCATCAGGCAGCCACAAGTCTCTTCTCCAAGTCCATGATTTTCTTTTCTGAGGAGATGTTCATTTGTGCTGGATATTAGATTCCAGTTATAAGTGATATCATATGGTATTTGTCTTTGTCTTTCTGGCTCATTGCACTCAGTATGAGATTCTCTAGTTCCATCCATGTTGCTGCAAATGGCATTATGTCATTCTTTTTGATGGCTGAGTAGTATTCCATTGTGTATATATACCACCTCTTCAGAATCCAATCCTCTGTCGATGGACATTTGGGTTGTTTGCATGTCCTGGCTATTGTGAACACTGCTGCAATGAACATGCGGGTGCACGTGTCTCTTTTAAGTAGAGTTTTGTCTGGATAGATGCCCAAGAGTGGGATTGTGGGATCATATGGAAGTTCTATGTATAGATTTCTAAGGTATCTCCAAACTGTTCTCCATAGTGGCTATACCAGTTTACATTCCCACCAACAGTGCAGGAGGGTTCCCTTTTCTCCACAGCCCCTCCAGCAGTTGTTCTTTGTGGATTTATTAATGATGGCCATTCTGACTGGTGTGAGGTGGTATCTCATGGTAGTTTTGATTTGCATTTCTCTTATAATCAGCGATGTTGAGCATTTTTCATGTGTTTGCTGGCCATCTGTACATCTTCCTTGGAGAAATGTCTATTCAGGTCTTTTGCCCATTTTTCCATTGATTGATTGGCTTTTTTGCTGTTGGGTTGTATAAGTTGTTTCTATATTCTAGAGATTAAGCCCTTGTCGGTTGCATCATTTGAAACTATTTTCTCCCATTCTGTAAGTTGTCTTTTTGTTTTCTTTTGGGTTTCCTTTGCTGTGCAAAAGCTTTTCAGTTTGATGAGGTCCCACGGGTTTATTTTTGCTCTGATTTCTATTGCTTTGGGAGACTGACCTGAGAAAATATTCATGATGTTGATGTCAGAGAGTGTTTTGCCTATGTTTTCTTCTAGGAGTTTGATGGTGTCCTGTCGTATATTTAAGTCTTTCAGCCATTTGGAGTTTATTTTTGTGCATGGTGTGAGGGTGTGTTCTAGTTTCATTGCTTTGCATGCAGCTGTCCAGGTTTCCCAGCAATGCTTGCTGAATAGACTTTCTTTTTCCCATTGTATGTTCTTGCCTCCCTTGTCAAAGATTAATTGACCATAGGTGTCAGGGTTTATTTCCAGGCTCTCTGTTCTCTTCCATTGGTCTGTCTGTCTGTTTTGATACCAGTACCACACTGTCTTGATGACTGTGGCTTTATAGTATTTCTTGAAGTCTGGGAGAGTGATGCCTCTTGCTTGGTTTTTGTTTCTCAGGATTGCTTTGGCGATTCTGGGTCTTTTGTGGTTCCATATAAATGTTTGGATTGTTTGTTCTAGTTCTGTGAAAAATGTCATGGGTAATTTGATTGCATTGAATCTGTAGATTGCTTTGGGTAGTATGGCCATTTTTACAATATTGATTTTCCCAATCCAGGAACATGGAATAGCTTTCGATTTCCTTACATCTTCTTTGATTTCTTTGATGAAAGTTTTATAGTTCTCGGCATATAGGTCCTTTACCTCCTTGGTCAGGTGTATTCCGAGGTATTTGATTTTGTGAGGTGCAATTTTAAAAGGTATCGTATTTTTGTATTCCTTTTCGAATAGTTCATTGCTGGTATACAGAAATGCAACTGACTTCTGAATGTTAATCTTATAGCCTGCTACTTTGCTGAATTTGTTAATCAGTTCAAGTAGTTTTGGGGTTGAGTCCTTAGGGTTTTCTATGTATAGTATCATGTCATCTGCATACAGTGACAGTTTTCTCTCTTGTCTTCCTAAATGGATGCCTTTTATTTCTTTTGTTTGTCTAGTTGCTGTGGCTAGGACTTCCAAAACTATGTTGAAGAGCAGTGGTGAGAGTGGGCATCCCTGTCTTGTTCCAGATTTGAGGGAGAAGGCTTTCAGTTTTTCCCCATTGAGGATTATATTTGCTGTGGGTTTCTCATCAATGGCTTTGATTATATTCAGGGATGTTCCCTCTATACCCACTTTGGCGAGGGTCTTGATCATGAATGGATGTTGGACTTTGTCAAATGCTTTTTCTGCGTCTATTGAGATGATCATATGACTTTTGACCTTTTTTTTGGTAATGTGGTGTATGATGCTGATTGATTTGCGTATGTTGAACCATCCTTGTGAACCTGGGATGAACTGAACCTGGTCATGGTGTATACTTTTTTTGATATGTTGTTGGATTCGGTTGGCTCAGATTTTGTTGAGAATTTTTGCATCTATATTCATCAATGATATTGGGCGATAGTTTTCTTTTTTGGTGGTATCTCTGTCTGGTTTTGGAATGAGGGTGATGGTGGCATCATAGAATGTCTTTGGGAGTATTCCTTCTTCTTCAACCTTTTGAAAGAGTTTAAGGAGGATGGGCACCAATTCCTCTTTATATGTTTGATAGAATTGGCCTGTGAAGCCATCTGGTCCTGGACTTTTATTTGTAGGGAGTGATTTTATGACCTCTTCAATTTCGTTTCTAGTGATCGGTCTGTTCAGTTGGTCTGTTTCTACTTGATTCAGTTTTGGCAGGCTGTAAGATTCTAGAAAATTGTCCATTTCTTCCAGATTGTCAAACTTGTTGCCATATAGTTGTTCATAGTGTTCTCTTATGGTTTTTTGTATTTTTGCTGTATCCATTGTGATTTCTCCTTTTTCCTTTATAATTTTGGTTATTTGGGTTCTTTCTCTCCTCTTTTTAGTGAGTCTGGCCAGGGGTTTGTCAATTTTGTTTACCTTTTCAAAGAACCAGCTCTTGGTTTCATTGATTTTCTCTGTTGTTTTTTGAGTCTCTATTTGATTGATTTCTTCTTTGATCTTTATAATTTCCTTCCTTCTGCTGACTTTAGGACTTTTTTGTTCTTCTTTTTCTAATTCATTTAGGTGGAGGGTTAAGTTGTCCATTTGGGATCTTTCTTCTCTTTTGAGAAAGGCCTGTATTGCTATAAATTTCCCTCTGAGCACTGCTTTCGCAGCATCCCATAGATTTTGAGCGGTTGTGTCTTCATTATCATTTGTTTCAAGGTAGTTTTTAATTTCCTTCTTGATTTCCTCATTGACCCATTGGTTTCTTAGTAGCATGTTGTTTAGTCTCCATGCAGTAGGTTTTTTCTCTTTCCTTTTCCCATGATTGGTTTCTAATTTCATGGCATTGTGGTCAGAGAAGATACTTGAGATAATTTCTATGCTCCTAAATTTATTGAGGTTAGCTTTGTGTCCCAATATGTGGTCGATTCTTGAGAATGTTCCATGAGCATTTGAGAAGAATGTGTGTTCTGCTTTTTTTGGATGTAGTGTCCTGAAGATGTCAATTAAGTCTAACTTTTCTATTGTTTCCTTTAGGATCTCTGTTGCTTTATTGGTTTTCTGTCTAGAGGATCTGTCCATTGATGTGAGGGGGGTATTAAGGTCTCCTACTTTGATTGTATTCTCATCAATATCTCCCTTTATGTCTGTTAATATTTGATGTATATATCTGGGTGCTCCTATATTTGGGGCATATATGTTGATGATAGTAACATCCTCTCCTTGGATGGATCCCTTAATCATTAAGTAGTGTCCTTCTTTGTCTTTCTTTATGTCTTTTGTTTTAAAGTCTATTTTGTCTGATATGAGCATTGCGACTCCTGCTTTTCCGTCATGTCTATTGGCATGGAATATTTTTCCTCACCCTTTCACTTTCAATCTATATGTATCTTTTGTCCTAAGGTGAGTTTCTTGTAGGCAGCATATTGAAGGTTTTTGCCTTTTTATCCACTCAGCCACTCTGTGTCTTTTGATTGGGGCGTTCAGTCCATTGACATTGAAGGTGATAATTGATAGATGATTATTTATTGCCATTTTGAACCTTGTGTTCCAGTTGATTCTATGGTTCTCCATTCTTCCTTCTTTTTTTTTTTTTGGTTGGATGGTCTCCTGTTATTATCTGCTTGAGTGTATTTTTTTTTCATTTTTTTGCAAATGCAATATTTGGTTTTGGCTTGTGGTTGCCCTGTTTTTTAAGTATGCTATCCCCTTCCCATAATTGTGTGTTTTAGCCTGGTGGTCCTGTAAGTTCAAACACTTCATTAATATATTATAATTAAGAAGAGAAACATACAAACGAGCAAACAAAAAGGGTTATTTATTTTCTAACATCTCTTGCCCACATTTTATGGTTTTGATGACTCTTTTTTATTTTTTTCTTTTTAATTTTATTTTTTTTGAAGCATGTTCATGATTAAATCTGTATGCTGGCTTATTTGAGTGACTGCTCTCTGATTTCAGTTTCCTCAGTCCTAGTTCTTCCTCTTCTTCTTCTTTTTTTTCTTTTCTTTTTTCTTCCCTTTCCTTCCTTTCTTTTTGGTTTAGAGAAGCCCTTTCAATATTCCCTTTACCCTGGGTTTTGTGTTGCTGTAGTCTTTAAGTTTTTGTTTGTTGGAAAAAATTTTCATTTCCCCTTCTATTTTAAATGATATTCTTGCTGGATAGAGTATTCTAGGTTGCATATTTTTTCCTTTTAGCACTTTAAATATCTCTTGCCATTCCCTCCTGGCCTGTAGTGTTTCTGTAGAGAAATCAGCTGATAATATTATGGAGGTTCCCTTGCAGGTTACATTCTGCTTTTCTCTTGCTGCCTTTAGGATCCTCTCTTTATCACTAACTTTCGCCATTTTTATTATGATGTGTCTTGGTGTGGGTCTATTTGGGTTCAATTTGTTTGGGGCCCTCTGTGCTTCTTGTATCTTGAACCCAGTATCCTTTAGATTTGGGAAGTTTCCATCGATAATTTCTTCAAATATATTCCATTCCCTTATCTTTTTCTACTCCTTCTGGAATTCCTATTATGCATAGATTGGCCCGCTTTATATTATCCCATAGGTCTCTTATATTGCTTTCCAGTTTTTTCATTTGATTTTCTGTCTGTTGACCGGATTGAGTGATTTCCATTATTCTATCTTCCATATCACTGATTCATTCTTCTGCATTATTCATTCTGGTTTTTACTGCCCTTAGTTCAGTTTGCATCTCTGCAAATGAATGTTCTAGTTTTTCTTGGCTCCTCCTTATATTTTCTAGTTCCTTTCTGAGGGTATCTGCACTACTGTTCATATCTTCTCTTAATTCCTTCAGTATTTTCCCTATTTCTCTTTTGAACTCCAGGTCTGTCAGACTGCAGAGATCTGTTTCATTGTTGACTGTTTTAGGTGAGTTCTCCTGTTGGTTTGACTGGGGGTGGTTTCTCAGCTTCTTCATCTAGCTTGTTGTTTTCTTTCTCCTGAGGGAGTTGTACTCTCCGTGATCACGCAGTGTTTGCCTTGTCACTGCCGTGGAATATTTCCTGAGGGCTGGCGTTGTTGGTCAATCTTTTTTGAGGCAGTGTGGCTTTTCTGGAGTGTTGATGGGGCTAACAGTGTTTCTTTGAAGCAAAGGAGGACTTCCTGAGGGCAGACAGGACTGGGAGGTCCACACCATGATGGTAGCAGATTTCACTTGGTCATGCAGAGCTTGGTCTGGTGTTTTTAGGCTGTGGGGTTCTTGCAGGGGGTTGGCAGTGTTGGGCAGCTGTTACTCAGGAGTGCAGCACCCCCTGGGGGCTGGAGCAGCTATCTGGGTCACTGAGAACCTAAGAGGCTCTTCCCTAGGGCAGCCCAACTCAGAAGGACAGCCTGAGAATGTAGGCGGATCTTTTCACAGTCTGGCCAAGCTTGTTGCAGCTTTTCTGGGCTGCAGGGGCTCCTCCAGGTGGCTGGTGCTGCTGAGCAGCTATTCTGCAGGAGTGAGGCACCCGTGGGGCTTGGGTGGCTATCAGGGCCACTGGAAACCCTAGAGGCTCCTTGCCAGGGCAGCCCGACTCAGAAAGACCTTCTGAGATCTTTTCACAGCTCGGCCAAGCTTGTTGCAGCTTTTCTGGGCTGCAGGGGGTCCTGCCTGGAGCTGGCAGTCCTATGCAGCTGTTCCTCTAGAGCTTGGCACCCTCTGGGGACTTGGGCAGGTAGCAGTGCCACTGGAAATCCAAGAGGCTCTTCCCCAGGGCAGCCCGACTCAGAAAAACTGTCCGAGAATTAGGCAGATCTATTCACAGCCTGGCTAGGCTTGTTCTAGCTTTTCTGGGCTGCAGGCCTTTTCTCGGGGGCTGGTGGTGTTTGGTGCTGCTCTGCGGAAGTGTAGCCCCTCCAAAGGGCAAGCAGGCCCGTGCAGGGACAGCTCCTGCAGTGGTTGGCTTCAGGCAATTGTTGAGGCCAGCCCTCCTGGATGGCAGGCAGCCCCAGGTTCCACGAGAGCGTAGGGAGTGGCAGGGTTGGGGGGAGGGGTTGGACTGGGAAGCACAGCTTTCAGCTAGCTAGTGGGCCTGTAAGCTTGCTGTGGCGTGGGGAGTATTCTACGGGGACCCACACCTTCTTCTCTCCCCTCCCCAGCTCGGGCGCAGACCAGGCTCTTCTCCCAGGTTCCCTCTGATGCGGCTTTCCACTTCCCCGCCCCTAGAATATTGCTCCCTTCCTCTGCGACAGCTTTGTTTTCTAGTCTCCCAGGCAGTCTCTGCCCCGTCAAATGGTTTCTAGACGTCCCAAGCAGTTTCCGCTCCGCCCTGCCCCCCCAGCCCATTCTCGGGGTCTAACCTCTGGAGCCGAGGTCTCGGTGCCCAGCCCCCATCCAGGCGTCCCCTGTCCCTTTCCCGGGGACTAACCTCTGGAGCCGAGGATTTGGTGCCCAGCCCCCACCCAGGCATCTCAATTTTTGGTGACTGTGCCTGTAGTTCAGATGGTGCATTCGGTTCTTGATCGGCTTTTCCGTACTCCAACTTACTGCTACACTCTTCTCTGCATCTGGAGATTCCTCCGGTTCGTTTGATCTTTCCCCCGTGTAGGTGACTTTCCAGGGTGCGGGATCCCTTTCTCCTCTGCAGTTCCCTTTTGGGAGTGCCCGTCCCGCTCGGATTCACCTTCTCTCACTCTCCTCTTTTCTCCCGTTCTGCCCAGTAATGTCACGAACTTCTTGCTGTTATTGGAGTTTAGGTTCCTCTGCCAGCGATTGGTTGCTGTTCTTTGTGAGTCATTTATTCTGTAGATGTGCTTTTTTTGTTGTGTTTGTGGGAGAGGGTGAGCGTGTCCCCCTACTCCTCCACCATCTTGTCCTCTCCCTGATGACTATCTTTAGTGTTTTACTTGAGTTGATTTTTCTTTGTTTGTGCATCAACTGCAGATTTTTGGTTTGCAGGTATTCTGAAGTTTTGATATAACAGTCTAGATGTATATCAGATTGTTTTAAGTTGTTGTTCTCTTAATTGCAAGTTCATCTGCAGTGTCCTGCATTTGCACCCACCTCTTCTCATGATTTCTTATTTTGGTGGTATAATTGTGCATGGATGATTTCGTATCTTTACTGTATATATACCTTTCCTGGTGAGCCTTGTCATTTGTGGAATTTTTGTTTCCTGTTGCTGTCTTTTCTTTTCTGCCTAGAGAAGTTCCTTTAGTATTTGTTGTAACACTGGTTTAGTGTTGCTGAATTCTCTCAGCTTTTGCCTATCTGTGAAGGTTTTGCTTTCTCCTTCAAATCTGAATGAGAGCCTTGCTGGGTAGAGTAATCTTGGTTGGAGGTTTTTTCCTTTCATCACGTTAAGTATATCATGCCACTCTCTTCTGGCCTGCAGAGTTTCTGCTTAAAAATCTGCAGAAAACCTTATTGGGGTTCCCTTGTATGTTATTTGTTTCTTTTCCCTAGCTGCTTTCAATATGTTCTCTTTGTCTCTAATTTTGGTCAGTTTGATTAACATGTGTCTCCGGATGTTCTTCCTTGGGTTTATTTTATATGGTGCTCATTGAACTTGCTGGATTTGAGTGAGTGGTTCCTTTCCCATGTTAGGGAAGTTTTTGGCTATTATTTATTTGAATCTTTTTTTTCTGTCCCTTTCTCTCTCTCTTCTCCTTCTGGCACCCCTATAATACGGATGTTGGTGTGTTTAATGTTGTCCCAGAGTTCTCTGAGATTCTCTTCATTTGTTTTCAATCTTTTTTCTCTTTTCTGTTCCACATCTGTGATTTCCACTAATCTGTCCTCGACTTCATTCATTCTTCTGCCTCCTGTATTCTGCTGCCTCCTGTATTCTGCTATTAGCTGCTTCTAGTGAATTTTCATTTCAATTATTGTATTTTGCATCTATCCTTTTTTAGGTTTTATATCTTGTATCTCTTTGATCAGTGTTTCCTGTAAATTATCCATCTTTGCCTCCAGTTTATTTCCAATGTCTTGCATCATCTTCAACATCAATGGTCTAAAGTCTTTTTCCTGGAGGCTAAGAATCTCCTGATCACTTAACTGTTTTTCTGTTTTGTTTTTTTTTCTTTCTCCCTCATCTGAGTTATAGTTCTCTGTCTTTTCACTTTTATATGTTTTTGGTGTGGTGACCTTTTTACAAATAATAGGATTGTAGCCTCTCTTACTTCTGGTGTCTGCCCCCCTTGTGGCTGAAGTCTGTATGGGGGCTTGCTGCAGGCTTCCTGATGGGACGGGCTGATGCCTGCCCACTGGTAGGTGGTGCTGTTTCTAATCCCTCTGGTGGGTGGGGCTTAGTCTCTGGATGGGATTAGAGGTGGCTTTGTGCCTAGGGGGTCTTTAGGTAGCCTGTTTACTGAGGGGTGCAGTTATCCCACCTGGATTGTTATTTGGCCTGGGGCTTCTCTGCACTGATGGGTGGGGCCAGATTTTCCAAAAAGGCTACCTCCAGAGAAAGGCACATGATGAATGTTTTCAAGAGATTTGCTTCCTGAACAACAAGCCACATTCACCCCTGTTTTCCCAGGAGGTCCTCCAAGAACTGCAGTCAGGTCAGACCCAGATTTCTATGGAGACTTTGCTTTACCCTGGGACTCAGTGCTTGTTAAAGTCTGTGTGTGCCTTTTAAGAATGGTGTCTCTGTTTCCCCCAGTCCCTTGGAGCTCCAGTGCACAAGCCCCACTGGCCTTCAATGCCAGATGTTCTGGGGGCTCTTTCTCCCAGTGCCGGATACCCACATGTGGGAATTTAATGTGGGGCTGAGAACTCTCACTCCTGTGGGTGAGTCTCTGTGAACCAGTTAGTTTCCAGTCCGTGGGGCTTTTCACCTGGGAGGTATGGGGTTGCTTATATGGCATAATTGTCCCTCCTACCACTTGATGTGGCCTTCTCTTTGTCTTCTGGAGTAGGATATATTTTTGAAAGTTTCTGGTCCATTTGCTTGAAGATTTCTCAGCATTTGGTTGTAAATTTTATTGTTTTTAGGAGAGAAGTTGAGCTCCATTCTTTGTATTCTGCTATCTTAATCCCATCTCCTTAAGCATCTATCTGGTTTTTGTATCAGAGTACATAATGCATAAAATTGGTGGTCTCCTAAATTAATTTGGGAGTGTTTCCTCTGTTCATTTTCTTTTGGGGGGGGAACAGTTTGAGAAGGCAAGTTTGAGAAGGAATATTCATCTGTGAAGCCATCCAGTTCTGGACTTTTGTTCGTTGGGAAATTTTTTCAATTATTGATTCAATTTCAATATTAGTAATTTGTTCAGATGATGTGTTTTTCCCTGAGTCAGTCTTGGAGAAGTGTATATTCCTAGGAATTTATCCATTTCTTCTAGTTTGTTCAAACTATTGGCATATGACTCTTCATAATATTCTTTTATGATTGTACTTATGTGATATTGGTTGTGATTACTCTTTTTTAATTCCTCTATTTTCTTAATGTGCCTAGATAAAAACTTGTGAATTTTGTTCATCTTTTAAAAAACCAGCTCTTGGTTTCATTGCTCTTTCAAATTTTTTTTTGTCTCTATCTTATTTATTTTTGTTCTGATCTTTATAATTTTCTTCAATTTGTTGACATTGTTCTTTATTCTTTTTCTAATAACTTTAGATGGTAGGTTAAGTTATTTATTTGAGATTTTTCTTGTTTCTTGAGATAGGCCTGTACTGCTATGAATTTCCCTCTTGGAACAGCTTTTGCAATTGATTTTGGAAAGTTGTATTTTTATTTTCATTTGTCTTAGGTATTTTCTGGTTTCCTCTTTGTTTTTTTCATTGTGCCATTGATTTTTAGTGGCATGTTATTTAGTATCCACTTGTTTGTGTTTTCCCAATTTTTCTTTTTATAATTGATTTCTAGTTTCATACCATTGTGGCCAGACAAATGCTTAATATAATTTCTATCCTCTTAACTTTGTTGAGACCTGTTTTGTGGCCTAGTATGTGATCTATCCTGGAAATTGTTCCATGTGCACTTGAAAATAATCCATATTTTTCTGTTTTTGGATGAATGTCCTATAGATATCTACTAAGTTTGTATTATATAATATGTCATTTAATACCATTGTTTCCTTATTGATTTTCTTTCTGGATAACATGTCCATTGATGTAACTGGGATGTTAAAAACCCCTACTTAACAGTATTTTTGTTACTATACTAATACCATACTATATTATGCTAATATTGCACACACACATAAATACCATACTAATATCATATAATGAAATTATAATATTATGCCTGTTAATATCTGCTTTATATATTTAGCATTTTCTTTTTCACTTAAATAAGACCATTTAATACTTTTTGTAAAATTGGTTTAGTATTGATAAACTTTTAGTTTTTGCTTTAATGAGAAGCTCTTGATCTCTTCTTCAATTGTGAATGATAACCCTCTGTAAAGTAGCCTAGTTTGTAGTTTCTTTCCTTTTACCACTTTAAATATATTACACTACTCCCTATGGCCTGCAAAGTTTTTGCTGAAAATCAGCTGATAGCCTTATTGAGAGTTCCTTTGTATATGACTCTGTTTTTCTCTTGCTGCCTTTGAAATTCTTTTTGTCTTTATTTTTTGTCATATTTATTATTATATGACTTGGTGTGGATCTACTTTGGGTTCATCTTGTTTGGAACTCTCTGTGCTTCCTGTACCTGGATATCTGTTTCCTTTTTCAGGCTCAGAATTGTTTAAGCTATAATTTTATGGCTTTTTTTTTCCTCTTCATCTCTCTCTCCTCCTTCTGGGACCCCTTATAATGCAAATGTTAACACTCTCGATATTGTCTCAGAGGTTCTTTAAACTATTCTCATTTAAAAAATTATTTTTATTAAAGCATAGTGGATAAACTATTTTCATTTTTAAATATTTATTTTTCTTTTTGATATTCTGATTGGATGAGTTCCGTTTTTCTATCTTCCAGATTGTTCAGGCATTCTTCTGTAACCCTAATCTGCTATTAATTGCTTCTAATGGATATTTTATTTCAGTTATTTTGTTCTATAGCTCTGACTATTTATTTTTTATATTTTCTAGTTTTTTTTTGGTTACAATTCTTACTATGTTCATCTATTCTTTTCCCAGGTTCAGTTACACTCTTATTTATTACTATTGCTCTGAACTCTTTGTCAGGTAAATTATTTATCTCTGTTTAATTAGGGTTTTTCCATGTTTTTTCTTACATTTAAAACACATTCCTCTGTTTTCTCATTTTGTTTAACTTTTTCTGTCTCAACGAGTTTAGGTGAAAAATTACCAATAGTGCTCTTAAAGACATGTTTTTATGTGGAAGAGTCTACATATGCCATCAGTATGTGCAAGTGGCTTTTGTGAGAGACCTGGATCTGAAGTGAGCAAATGATGGCAGCCACAGCTTCATTCAATGGTAGAGCTGTGGTTGGAAGGACTAAAGCCAGAACCAGGTGCAATCTGGGGCTTCTTCTATGCACAGTGGTGGTCACTGACCTATGGGGGGCAGGCAGGGTCAGGGAAGGGGGGGAATGGAGCAGGAGCTCTGAGGCAGTTGGGCTTTTCCTGGATGTGATGGAAGTCTCTGCTTTTCTTGGGGTCATGGCTGGGTCCTGAGGGCTTGGAGCTGAACTTCTTGGCTGGTTTCACTTTTTCCCTTGGTTAGAGGTTGGTCAGGTCTGGAGCTGCCAGCACCACACCACTGAGCTGGTTTTGCTCTCTCCCAAGTGTGCACAGGAATGTGTGGGCAGATGATAGCTGTCTGTGCCCTAGAGCTAGTTTATCTCCTTTCTGAGTGTGTGCACTAATGTATGTGCCCTAGCAATGACTTTCTCCACCTTGGCCAGAGGCAGGTTTGGGGGTCTTCATTCCCTCCAAGTGTGCACACTCTCATTGGTAATTTCAACCTCTGCCTTGGTGAGGAGCAGTGCTGGAGCAAGAGAGGCTGAAGCAGGAGCCTAGTGTGGGTTGGGAGTGGGGGCTTGCTGGGGTGTTCCTGGCAAGCCAGTGAGAGCCACATGTAGTTTTCGATTTGCTGCTTCCTTGCTATAATTGGGAGTAAGAAAGTCTAAGCATACATTCTTCAAGAGCAGAGGCTTGGTTTCAGATAGCCCTTCAGTAAGCCCCACTGGTTTTCAAACCAACCAGAGAGGCTTGTTTCCAGTTGTTGGACCTCAGGCTTTGGATGCTCAAGCCCTTCAGACCCAAGGGAGGTTTTCTGAGCCTGTGATATCCCCCTACCTCTTCTGAGTCCTCTTCTAGGGGTGCAGTCCCTACTAGATCACTTTTACTCATTTCTTTCCAGTCTCCATGTGGATCTT
Organism: Phacochoerus africanus; assembly: GCF_016906955.1. Taxonomy (NCBI): domain Eukaryota; kingdom Metazoa; phylum Chordata; class Mammalia; order Artiodactyla; family Suidae; genus Phacochoerus; species Phacochoerus africanus. Next base: position 82,666,986 of record NC_062544.1, on the reverse strand, counting down.
TATTTACAGCCTTGACTGTAGAGGGGCCATCCTACCAGTTCCCATCTCAATTTCAGGAAAAGTCTCTTGATATGTTGTTGTAGTTATGGTTTTGATGTGTCCATGAGGGGAGGGGAGCCCAGCTTTCTTGTGATCTGCCATTTTTATCTCCTCTTTCAAAGATTGGATTTCTAAATGGAATACCAAGACTGGGCCATTCCCACTGAAAGATCACTTTCTTTGATTTTTATGAAGTTCATACTGAATGCTTTATCTTTGCTTGGTACTTGGTTGCTTTAGGGGAGTTTGTTCATTGAGAGTGCTTTGATTACAAGCTCAAAGATAAGACAAATGCTTTGGCATTGAACTCAGGACCCTCCCTCTCAAGTCTCTGGCTATTCAAGTGAATAGCTAGCTGATTGATTTCCCCACACTCTCTTGTTGATTTCCCAACTCTCCCTTGACATTCTTGCTCTGAACCATTTTAGCCTTTGCTTGGGTTATCTTTTATGCCTGAAATGCCTCCTTCTGTCTTTTCCTCAAACAATGTCCTATTCCATCTTCCTCTCATCTGACATTTACCTTGTAAGGAGCGTTATTTCCCTACTGTGAAAATCTGACAATGCAAAATTTCTTCTCAAAAAAAATATTGAAAGACAGAAAACAGTTTTATTATTGAACAAACATTGAACCAGACTGTGATGTGCATCACAGGTAATCTACTATAGAGATTGCAAAGATAGAAAGAAATATCATCCTTTTATCTAGCCAAGTATATATAGCCCATGATGTACATTTTCTGGAGGGAAATAGTAATTAGCCAGGTAAGAAGACTTGATAGCACTATTTGTTATACGTGGTTCATTCCAAGTTTAATTGGTAAGAGGGCTGGCCAACTATGTTAATTTCCTCTCTCCAAAGACAAATTTTTTTGTACCTTACCACAAGAGGTAGTTTTGCAACATAGATCCAGGTGCCCTGCCAAAGTTAGTCTATTCTTCCACGGAAACTGAGAGATAGGAGTGCCATCTCCCTTGATGATTACATTTTAAAGAATGTAAGAAATCACTGAGAAAAACATTCCTAAGTTGTAAAACTGGCAAGAGACTTATTTAGCTATTAAAAATTTACATACATTTCAAAAGTGCAGAAAAATAAATTGCAAATATAAATGTTCTAAAGTAAATGATCTAAGAAAAGGGAAATGGGAGTGTCATTCCTTTTTTTTGTGCTAGGAAGATTTTTTTCTTATTGTTAATTTGTTTTTGCCCTTACAAAGTTAGACAGCCTTTCTGGTTAAAATGCTACTTCCATGGTTGGAGGTATTTGTACATGCATAATCTCTCTTCTACTGCGTCATGGCAGAAAGTCTGTCCTGTGCTTTTTGTGCTCTGGCACCTGATGTGGCCCTTGTACATTACTAGAAGTTAATTAAAATTGATTGAAGAGGGGCGGGATCAAGATGGTGGAGGAGTAAGACTTGGCACTCACCTTTTCCCACAAACACATAAAAAAAAATCCATCTACATGTATAATGATTCACACAGAACATCTACTGAATACTGGAAGAAGAACTTAAACCTCCAAAATGGGCAAGAAATTCTCCACATAACTGGATAGAACAAGAGGAAAAGAGAGAGAAAGGGGGAAGGGAATGAATAAAAGAAATCAAAGGAATCAGGATGGGACCAGGACTCCTGAGAGGAAGCTGTGAATGAGGAAAGGGACCTGCACCCTGGGAATCCATCTAATTGACAGGGAGATCAGGTGAGACAGAGGGCCCTCAAAGCCTGAGAGAAAAGCACAGCAACCAGACTGAGGAGGGCAAAGCAGAGAGAGAGCCACACAGACATCAGTGCCACTTCCTGTGACAGCACAACCTAAGATGCTCAGAAGGGGGCTGGAGGCTGAGACTCAGGCTCTGGAGTTCAATTCTGAGGAGAGAACTAGGGTTGTCTGTGTGGAGACAGAGTGAGGGGCAAGAGAGAAGTGCACCACAGGCTGAGGAGTGGAGCACCACAGCCAAGGGAACATAGGAGGAGGCTAGCCCTACAGGAGAAGCAAGCCACCATTGGTGGGGAGGGTGAGATGAGGAGGGGTAGATTGCCAGAGGAATATCTTTTTGTGTGCACATGGTGTCTCTTGGCTGCAGGGCATCTCTTGCATCAGCTACCAGTGGCAGGGTGCCTCTTGCAAGGGTTATGGGCAGCTGGGGTAAACCACCTCAGCCATCTCAAACTCCAGAGGAGGGGTGTGGCCTGCAACCACTAGGGATCTGTGAATAGGCACCACCTTTAGCCCTAGTCACCTCAGGGATTGGCATAGAGGAGGCCACTGCAGCCAAGCACCACTCATTGTTGCTCACTCCTCTGGGAATACACCCGCCCTGTTGCTGCCACTGCCAAAGACTCTGGGTGCTGCATAAACCTGCCTGAGGGTCACTGCCACTACTCATGGCTTTGCAACCAGGAGCAGCCTGTGCCACCTCCCTGCAGGTCTTTGCCACTGTGAAGGGCCCAGTAACCATGCACTGGCTTCTAGCTTCGCCCATTGCCTCAATCTCCTGGCATCACAAGCAGAAAGTATACCAGCATGAGGAAAACAGCCTGAACACACTAAGGAAAGAGACAGGAAGCATCCAAACCAAAAGCGGCCCTCATGCCAAAAAAAAACCTCTCAAAATATGCAGAGTGCTAGCCTCTAAGACTAAAGTGGTTGGTTTCCCTAAACTCACAGAATAATATAAGCAAAATTAAGAATCTCAGGAATTCTTCCTAGTTAAAAGAACAGTAAAATTCACCTGAAGGAGAAAACAATGAAACAGACCTCTGCAGTCTAACAGACACCAACTTCAAAAAGGAGATAGTGAAAATTCTGAAGGAATTAAGAGCAGATATGAATAGTAATGCAAAATAATTTAGAAAGGAACTAGTAAATATAAGGAGGAACCAAAAAATTAGAAAATTCATTTGCAGAGACACAAGCTGATTTAAAGGCACTAAAGAACAGAAGGAATAATGCAGAGGAATGAATTAGTGACTTGAAAGACAGAAAAATGAAGTCACCCTATAAGGACAGCAGACAGAAAACCAAGTGAAAAACATGAAAGCAGTATAAAAGAGCTATGTGATAACATAAAGAAGGCCAATCTACACATAATAGGGATCCCAGAAGAAGAAAAAGAAAAGGGGATTGAAAATATATTTGAATAAATTATGTCTGAAAACTTTCTAAATCTAAAGGTAACAGATATCAAGATACAGGGAGCACAGAGGGTCCCAAACCATTGAACCCAAACAGACCCACACCAAGACTTATAATAATAAAAATGGCAAGAGTTAAAGATAAAGAGAGGATTCTAAAAGCAGCAAGGGAAAAACAAAGTGTTAATTATAAGGGAAACCCCATAAGGCTATCAGCTGACTTCACAGAAACACTACAGGCCAGAAGAGAGTGGCAAGACATATCCAAAGATCTAAAAGAGAAAAAATTGCAGCCTAGAATACTTTACCCAGCAAGAATATCACTTAAAATAGAAGGAGGCTTAAAGACTTAAATAAAAGACAAGGCACCATTAAACTCCTAGAAGAGAACACAGGCAAAACATTCTCTAATATCAACCTTACAAATGTTTTCTCAGGTCAGTTGCCCAAAGCATCAGAGATAAAAGCAAAACTAAACCAATGGGACCTAATCAAATGGACAAGATTTTGCACAGCAAAGGAAACCCAAAAGAAAACAAAAAGACAACTTTCAGAATGGGAGAAAATAGTTTCAAATGATGCAACCGACAAGGGCTTTATCACTAGAATATACAAGCAACTTATACAACTCAACAGCAAAAAAGCCAACAATCCAATGGAAAAATGGGCAAAAGCCCTCAATAGACATTTCTCCAAGGAAGATGTACAGATGGCCAGCAAACACATGAAGAAATGCTCAACATCCCTGATCATTAGAGAAATGCAAATCAAAACTACCATGAGATACCACCTCACACCAGAAAGAATGGCCATCATTAATAAGTCCACAAAGAACAAGTGCTGGAGGGAGTGTGGAGAAGAGGGAACCCTCCTGCACTGTTGGTGGGAAGGTAAGCTGGTACAACCACTATGGAGAACAGTATGGAGGTACCTAAGAAAACTATACATAGAACTACCATATGACCCAGCAACCCCACTCTTGGGCATATATCCAGACAAAACTTTCCTTGAAAAAGAAACATGCACCTGCATGTTCACTGCAGCACTATTCACAATGGCCAAGACATGGAAACAACCCAAATGTCCATCAACAGACCATTGTATTAGGAAGATGTAGTATATATATACACGATGGATTACTACTCAGCCATAAAAAAGAACAAAATAATGCCATTTGCAGCAACATGGATGGAACTAGAGACTCTCCTCCTGAGTGAAGTAAGTCAGAAAGAGAAAGACAAATACCATATGATATCACTTACATCTGAATTCTAATACATGGCACAACTGAACCTTTCCACAGAAAAGAAAATCATGGACTTGGAGAATAGACTTGTGGTTGCCAAGGGGTATGGGGAGGGAGAGGGATGGATTGGGAGCTTGGGGTTGATAGAGGCAGACTCTTGCCCTTGGAATGGATTAGCAATGAGATCCTGCTGTGTAGCACTGGGAACTATGTCTAGTCGCTTATGATGAAGCATGATAATGTGAGAAAAAGGAATGTATACATATATGTGTAACTGGGTCACCACACTGTACAGTAGAAAAAAAATGTGTTCGGGAATAACAATAAAAATAATTTTTAAAAAAGTGTTCAATATCCAATGAGGGTAGGAAATTTCTGTACTCTCTTTCTCTAGATCAAGGTTCCTTTTGAAAATCCATTTTCACTTGCCAAGAGGGTGGGAATTATACCCTGTTACCCCAGTCCTGTTCTGTTTAAACTATACAAGGACTATGTCCTGGCCTCTTTTCCTGATCTCAGCTTGGCAGGACACAGCTGGAGTAGCTCATGCCTCACTAGCCAGGAGGGTTGTGAGGTGGTTTATGGTTACACCAAGACTAAAGTTTTCCTCATCTCCCCCAATGCATGACTCACTTTTCCTCAGTCTCTCACATTTCTATATAGAGTTCTTTAGCTTCAGCTCAGCTATCTCTACCCCATGCATTCACATCTGCTCCTTAATTCTTGTCACGAATATGGAAACTTGTATACTGAAGGGGATGATTTTGTTTGGTTTCAGAAAACATAAATTCCTCTGGTTGTAAGCATCCACTTTCTTAGAAGTCATTAGGATTGCGATGAATAAATAACTTTTTTCACATTTCACTCATGTGACTAAAAACTTCTGCCAACCTCTTAAGATACCCAAGCCAGAAACCTAGCAGCCAGTTCTTACACTTCTTTTCATATCACCTATAAGATATAGTTCCAAACCATAATAATTCTTTTTTCAAGTTACAACTAGACTCTAGCACTTCGTTCTATTTTCACTGTCACCACCCTTGTCCCCATCACCTCTTACCTGGATCATTGCAATAGTCTTCAGGCTGGTTCTCTACCTCTATTCTTTCCATTTTGTTATCACAAAGCAGGCATTATGCTCTATTTGAAATGTAAAGGGAATTGTGTCTCTTTCCTGCCCAAAACCTCTCAGTGATTTCTCAACGTGTTTGATAAAATCCAGACTCCAGAATAAGCCTATGTAGTACTTGACCCTGTCAACTGCTCTAAGTGTATTTTGTGCTATACTCCCACTCACCCCATGCTTTTTGTTCACTGAATTTCTTACTTAGTTTAGTGGTATTGGGACAGAGAGTGTTTGCAGACTTCCAAAGATTAGCCTAAAGCCTTAGTCTGTGCAATTTTTCTGACAGCTTGTACTTAACTATACACCGTTGACATTTCTGTATCCTCACTAAACATTTAACCTTCGATGATCATGCACCATGAGTGTAGCTTCTGCAGAGTTGTGTCTTCTCCAACTAATTGAAACTGTTCCCTATCTCTTCCAAAGTGTCAGCCCTCTTTAGCGTTTTTAAAAATCATGCATGTATTTCTTTCAGCATATTTTCTAGCTCTATAACAGTGCAAATGTATCACATATTATATGTTAAGGTATCATACAAAAATGTCTTATTTCTGCCTGGATCTCCATGGAAGAGTGTTAAACATTAAAAAAAAAACTTTTATATTTTCAGTCTTAATCTCAAAATTTTCTGAGTGATTTCTTAATGTTATATTTTTGAGGGAAACACAGCCAGGAAAGCTTAAAATCATAATTAAGCCAAAAACCTTGGTGTGTGTCCTTTTAACCACCAGAGACCCTAGAGCATGGATAGGTAGCATGGGACTTGTGTGAAAGGAATAGGAAAAAGGTCAGTTTTCAATTATCTTAGTCTTAGATAACAGACTTGAAGTGGGTAATTTGAAGAGAGTTTAATAAAAGGACCTATTACAAAGATGTAGGTAGGATAGAGGAAAATCAAGGAGAAATGGTATGGTAACTTAGGCCATTCAAACAGTATTTCTGTTGAGTCTGGGTTTATTTGTTATAGCCATTAGTCTATTCTAAAACACATGTGATCATTTATAATTTATTTAAATCTATTTTAAAATATATGTTATCTATGTATTTTCAAATTAATTTTTAAATAGATAATAAATGCACATGAATCAAAAATCACAAGGAATAAAATGTTTATGGTGTTTAGTTTCTTTCTCCCTATTCCTCAAATGCAGCCACTCTTTTTTTTTATTGAAGTGTAGTTGATTTACAATGTTGTGTTAGTTTCTGTTACAGAGATTCAATTACACATAAACACATACATGCATATATATATATTATACTCTTTCACAGATTTGTTTCTTGTATAGGTTATTACAGAATATTGAGTAGATTTCCCTGTGCTATACAGAAGGAACTTGTTGTTTCCCTCTTTTATGTATAGCAGGTTTAAAAAAATTATTTTTATTTTTGTCTTTTCAGGGCCACACCCACGACATATGGAAGTTCCTAGGCTAGGGGTTGAATTGGAGCTGTAGCTGCTGGCCTATGCCACCATCACAGCAACACTAGATCTGAGCCACATCTGTGACCTAGACCACAGCTCACGGCAATGCTGGATCCTTCACCCACTGAGCAAGGCCACTGATTGAAACTGCGTCCTCATGGATACTAGTCAGATTCGTTTTGGCTGAGCCACGATGGGACTCCTGTATAGCAGGTTTTATATGCTGATTCCAAACTCCTAACTTATCTCTCCCCACTCCCTTTCCCCTTTAGTAACCATAAGTTTGTTTTCCATGTCTGTGAGTCTATATCTGTTTCATAGATAGGTTCATTTTTTTCATATTTTAGATTCCACATATGTCATACCACATGATATTTTTCCCTGTCTGACTTACTTCACTTACTATGATAATCTCTAGATCCATTCATGTTGCTTCAAATGGCATGATTTTATTTTTTTTTATAGTGGAGTAGTATTCCATTGCGTATATGTACCACATCTTAATCCATCCATCGATGGGCATTTAGGTTGTTTCCATGTCTTGGCTATTGTGAACAGTGCTGCTATGAATATTGGGGTTCATGAATTTTATCAGATTAGAGATTTTATCTTTTCTGGATGTGTACCCATGAGTGGAACTGCTGGATCATATGGTAACTATATTTTTAGTTTATTGAGGAGTCTCCATACTGTCCTTCATAGTGGTTGCACCAATTTATATTCCCACCAACAGTGTAGGAGGTGAAGGCAACCACTCTTATTATCTCATTATGAATCTTCCAGAGATATGTTATGTATAAATAAGCAAATAAAAATAGTTATCCATTTTTTCCTTTCTTAAACACAAATTTTAGTAACATTCTAAGTGTTAATACTGATTTCTGTTCTAAGCAGTTTATATTTATTAACTCATTGACTCCTCTATAAGATATAAAATTATATATATTATAAAAATGTATATATGATATATGTTTTAACCTCAGGAACAGGAAAGATACATGACTTGTTTGAGATCACACAGCTAATAAGTACTGGGTGCAGGATTTAAACCTAGGTTATCTGAATCCAGAGTCCATCTTCTTATCAGCTATAGTGTAAAGCTTCAGAGGTAACCAGGGTTAACATAATAAATGATTTTATCCCATATATGTTATAAAGAAAGTGTTGTACTAGTGCTATTGTACTTAAGTAAGAGTTTTAACTAGGTCCCCCCCACCTGACAGCAGCTTTGCTTGCCCCATACCACCCTTCTTGTAATCTTGTAGCAACTATGTGCCTTATGTCCTTGCTAGCAGCTGGCTAGCCTACTCCAAGCATTGCTTATCAGTTTTGTTTTGGTAATCTTGTTTACTCAGATTCTTAGGCAGAAACACTGTCTGCTTGGGGAAGTGGGGGGGGCAGGCTGCTTGCATGGGAAAAACAAGACCCAGAAGTCTGTATTGTATAAAATCTACCCAGAACAAATACCTTGTGCTCAGACTCTGGAGGCAACTCCTCTGAGCCTACACAGGTGCTGAATAAACCTGGCTATTCTGCATCCCCAAGTGCCGCATGTCTCTTTCCGCTGGCACAGTTTCTGCAACAGAACAATAATGCATTTAAAATTTTTTTCATTTATTTCCTCCTACTGGTTTGGAAATTGTGTACTATTTTTTAGACATTACTTTAAAAAAGATAACATGCATACTTATCATGGTAAAGTCTATAATTAATATTTCTATTATCATTCAAAATTCAGAAAGAATTTGCATTTACTTTTGTTAGGTATCAGATGGTACCACCAAGTTGGAATCACTTTAACTTCTAAGTCTGGGGATTATCTAGGTAGAGGTAGTATAAATCTGAATCCCAGACACATAGTAGAGCAAGTCTATGTTTATCATTTCTTGGCAAGCCTATTCTTATTATACTTATGATTTTTTCACCCAAAATAGAATAAAGAGATCCTTCCCATGTTAGCTCCCTTTGCAAGACTTTTCCTCAAGGACACCTTTTAAGTGATTTCTGACATGCTTCAATCTAAGGGCAACTCCCCCATTTGCTGAATCAACTAAACATGAATCCCTCAAACTCTGGATTCCTAAAATTGGCTTTTGCTCCCAGAAGCACCACTTTTTCCACTTTTGCCTACCTCTTAATCATTACTTACTTTTCATTTTCTCTGGCCCTTATGGATTTCTGGAAATTCCTTATGAGCTCAGCAATGCTTTAAAAATATATTAGTTATAATTCACCTAGAAGCTAGATGATCATTTCATGAGAATGGAGGAGAAGCTTTTCAGAATGCCTAGTCTGCTGTACTGTCTAAGGCTTTGTACACTTAGAATATTTTAATGGAGTCTCAATGATCCTAGAATAAAGACTAAAATATATATTTGACATGGGATAGACCTCCTTAATGTAGATGTAATTTTACATTTATTTTTATTATCATCTTTTAATGATGTCTAGTAGCCAGCCTCCAAGGTGGCCTCCTGTGATTCTCACCTCCTGTGGTTTTGCCCTATTTAGCCCTCTCCTATATGGAATGGGGCTGACCTATAGGACCAGGATTTTGTGGAAATGAAAGTGAGTGGCTTCTCAGGTGATAGCATGAAAAACAATTTCATTTCTGCCTTTCTCTCTTGGATCACTCATTTTGGGGGAAGCTAGCTGTCCTGTCATGAGGTCACTTATGCAGGCCTGTGGGAGTCCACCTGGTGAAGAGTTGATGTCTCTGGTCAATAGTCATGTGAGTGAACCATTTCGAGGCAACTCTTCCATCTCCAGCCAAGCTTTCTTCTGGCCAATAAATTGACTCTTAAGAAACTTTAGCAAGAGCCACCCAAAGAAACTGCTTTCAACTGCCTGACTCATAGAAGTCATGTGAGATAATAATCATTGTAGTTCACTCAGTTTGGGGGGTAGTATATTGTATAGCAAGAGATAACAACAGATAACCAATTCACTGCTCATCTCTTCCCCAACACTAAACACCAACACTTATGCAGGGGCTTTGTTTGTGCTTTCCATTTGCATGCCCTCTGCCCAGCATATAGTAGGGACTCAATAAATATTTGTATACTCAGTGAATAAAGCAATAAGCACTGCATATCCTGTGCCACAGAAAGGACCACAGAACCCCACAGTGGGAAGTTGCTGGGAAATTACTGACATTATATAGTGGGCTGCATGTTTTTTTACAGGCTAAGAAATTTTGGATCTGGAGTGTGCTAATGCAGATTATGCTGTATTTATGGGTTTTCAAAATGTTTGGAAAGTGAAAAATGACAACAGCCTAAGTAGTTCTCATCATTAGGTTCTTTAAAAGAAAAACAAAATTACCAATGATCCAAAATGGCTTCGGTTCTATTCCAAAGGAAGAATTTAAGTCAGGGAAAGATAAAGTGCTTTTCTAAAATTTGAGTGTTTGGGTACTTCTGAGTATTTATATGTATGTTCAGTGTAGTCATGTGGTGATGCTGGCCCTGGGAATGGGGGTAGAAATTATGTTGGTGATGATGTTGGTAAAGGCTGAAAATAAAACAGCAATACAATATTATATAAACTCATGGAGGAATGTGCTATTTATTTATTTATTTTTATTAATGATTTTAATTTTTTTTCATTATAGCTGGTTTACAGTGTTCTGTCAATTTTCTACTGTACAGCAAGGTGATCCAGTCACATATACACATATACATTCCTTTTTCCCACATTATCATGCTCCATCATAAGTGACTAGATTTGATTCCCAGTGCTATACAGCAGGATTTCATTGCTTATCCATTCTAAAGGCAATAGTCTGCATCTAACTCCAGATTCCCATTCCACCCCCATCCCTCCCCCTCCCCTTTTGAAACCACAAGTCTGTTCTCCAAGTCCATGATTTCCTTGCTGTGGAAAGGTTCATTTGTGCCATAAATTAGATTCCAGATATGTGATATCCATATTCCAGATATGTGGTATTTGTCTTTCTCTTTCTGACTTACTTCACTTATTATGAGTTTCCATCCATGTTGCTATGAATGGCATTATTTTGTTCTTTTTTATGGCTGAGTAGTATTCCATCGTGTATATATACCATATCATCTTAATCCATTCATCTGTCAGTGGACATTTGGGTTGTGCTCTTTAGCTGGTGGTTTCATCTCACAGACATTTCCCCTTGCCCTGTGATTACTCCATTATGTTTTCTCAGAGTGCCTCACATCTTCCCTTTGCTTGTCTCATTTTCACCCTTCCAACAACTTGAAGTTCAAATCCCACTCCCTCTGGAAACTTTCTCTGATTTGTCTAGCTCTCAGAGATCATTCTCTCCTCGAACTTCTATTACACTTGTTTTCTGTGGATCCCTCATGGGATGGGATACTTTATCTTATGGTTTATCCTTATTTGTAAGTATACATTGAATATGTGCCTGATTTCCTTCTACAATATGGAGTGCATTCTCAGCAGGAAAAGGACTCTATCAGAGTTACTATGGAGTCACACAGAGCCTGAAGTAGGGCTGGCTGAGGAGGATGGAAGTTAGCCCCAGGGTCCCTGAGGTTCAGGTTCAGGTTCTGACCTCAGGGATCTAAGTGCTCAGGCAGAGAGAGATTGCAGGGAGGCTAGAGTCATGAACTGGCCAGGAGGTAGACTAGGAAGTTGAAAGAGAAGCGGATTCTGACAACAGACATGAGAACACAGATTGGGAACTTATTCTTATTGGGTGCTATCTACATGGCCCCTAGGGCAGGTGACCTAGCTTAAAGTTATAGACCTGGACTGATCACTTTACCCTAACAGACTGTAAATTCCTAGATTAGTATTTTCATGTATCTATTTGTATTTTCAGGGTATCGCATAGTGCTTGAAACATGATAGCTTCCCAGTACATGTTTTTCTTTTTGGCTGCACCCATGGCATGCAGCAATTCCCAGGCCACTGATCAAATTCACACCATAGCAGTGACCACACCAGATCTTTAACCCACTGAGCCACCAGAGAACTCCTCCAATACATGATTTTTAATGGTACATAGTACCTAAATGTTTAAATAAGTTTTACTGTATTTGAAAATTTTACTTTATTTGTATTTTATCTTCATAGAGCTATGTGAGGAAACAATTATAAAATTCACAGACAATTAAGATGGCTGTGGCTTATGCAGTTTTAGTGGTATATATAATGCAAAAATGGACCATTTTTGGTGAATTTCTAAAGTGAGAAAGAAGCAAAACTTAACCACATTGCCTGAGCCAATTGCAGACCCTAGTAAAGATCACCTGGACAAGCCTTCATGAATAGATAAAAATCATTTATAATCAGAAAATAAGTTGTATACAAATCAGATTTTCTAAAGAATATTCTTTTTCTTAAAATATTTACTCATTAATCCTATGTGTCTAAATTATCATGACTGAATTAATGAGACCTGAATTAATAAGGCTCAATTACTGTGATATATTAAAATATTAATATGTGTTTGTTCTTTCTGCGGTTGTTCCTTCTACTGATTCAAGCAGGTATGTAGGCCCTGGATAATTCCTTGGGTTTTAATTTATTTTTTACTTTTCTGCTATTTGGCAAAGCTAAAGGATCTTTACATCTCTTTTGGAGTCTAGATTCATTGAGGAGATTATGGCAAGTGACTTTGATAAAGCAGTTAGGGAAGACAAGTGTATATAAAACAGAAGTCCAAAAATTATTACTGAGAAATGTCTTTAGGTCACAATGTCTTTTAAATTTTTTAATCTGAATGTTCATAGGTGGGGGGAACTCAGTTTGACACAGTCTCTTCCTCCTTATGAGATATGATTTGGGAACTTCTGCTAGAGGGTAGCAGTAGGAGAAAGAAGCTTTTCCAGTCTGAAGACAGCTTAAGGCAGTGAAGTGGGAAGAAGGAGCACTTAGCATCTACAAAGAGTTGAGGGTAGAGGACACTTCAATATCTGAAAACAAAGAGCTTGATTTACTGTCTGCTTTATCTTGATTTACTGTCTGCTTTATAAGAGAGACATCTGCTTGTCAGGCAAGATCTCATTGGATGATGCAAACCGCTGATCTGACATGGGGTTCTGGCAATTGTGGATTGTTTTGTTTTCAGAGGTCAGAGTGTATTGACCTCAACATTAGAGATGGACTCACTGGAATGAGTCCACCACCTATGGCCAACTTGCAAAGGCTTTCAGAAATACTGCAGCCATTCGTCAATCAATAGGTTTGAAACCAGTTCTAGTGTTTACTGCTTACCATGTCTATAAAAGTACTAGCCTTTTCCTAGAAGAGTGGGATTTTAATTTTTTTATTTCTCAGAAAGATTGAAGGCTGAGCTCAGAGTTTCTGCTTAGGCAAAGAATTCCATACCCCCAGAGAGCTCTGAAACAGAGCTTCTAGACACTGAGGAACTCCTGGGTTTTGGACATGAGGATGTGAAAGGCAACCACAAGGGTATAGAGGTGAAAGGCTTTCCCTTGTTTTCTCCATGTCAAGATACCATGTTACTTCTGCTTTCCTCTAGGAAAGGAATCACCCCAACAGAAACTAATAGTGAATTGCCCACCAATTCAGGGAGAAGAGGACTCAAAAAAAGATTCGAATTGATTTAAAGAAAGTGAATAAATGCACAGCTATGTTTTTAGACAGAAAACATTTCCCTTGTTTTATGCACAAAAAGATTGATACAAATGTGTTACTAAAAAAATGCAAGAACATGAAAAGGAAGAGTTAAATGGGATTGGAGATTTTGTTTGAATTGAGGGTAAGGGTCCAGGAATTTGCAGCCCAAGCATACCTTCCTTAGCTTCGCAAAAGAAACCCATCATTCCTGAATGAAGACTGGGTTAGATTCTTTCTAGGGTCACACATGGATCTCACATGCTGATTCTAGTAATATTGCTTTTAACAGGACTATGATGGCAGGTTCCAAGCTTTGGGATGTAAATGCATGATTGTTAAGAAGACAAATCTATTCATTCGTTAATACCAGCAAAGAGTAAATGAGCCTAGTTATTTTACATATAATGCTCTAAGTTTGTAAAATGACCTCATGTAACATACCTCATTTTATACACAAAACTACAATTCTTATAGAGTAGGAGATATTAGACATGTCTAAGGGTCCTGAGGGGTCTGTTCTTGAGCTCTGCCATTGGCAGGAGTGATGAGAGACCACAGAGCTGCTAGTGCTCTGTTAAGACCTTCACACCTAGCTCTCAGAGCCTCACCATCCCAGTGTATTCTGGAGGCCTTCTTGCTGTTCTATCTTGCCCTTTATCATTCTTATGTCAGCCACCATGATCATGAGTCATGGGCATGATTTCCAACCCTCCCAAATCATCTGGACACTCATCCCCATAAGGCTCTATACATTCCTAATCCTTTACCCTTTCTTTCACCCCTCACTGCATCTTCTGGGACTCAGTCATCAGCAAAATCCTCTACACCCTCAACCTTTTCTATCAGAGTTCTTTCATTTGCTGACTCTCACTGGGCTCTTAGGGGCACCATGCTTCTAGAAGGCTTCTCTGGTGGTAAACATTTTCTTTCCCACATTCTTCATACCACTGTGTTGAGAAGTTAGGTGCATGCATGTTCCTTCTTTTTATTTTATTTTTAATTAATAATTTTTATTGAGATATGGTTGATTATGTTAGTTCCAGGTATATCACATAACAATTCAATATTTTTATAGACTATACTCCATTTAAATTTATTATAAATTATTGGCTATATTCCCCTATGCTGTACAGTATATCCTTAGTTTATTCATTTTATACATAGTAGTTTGTACCTCTTAATCCTCTACCTCTATCTTGCCCCTCTTCCATTCCCTCTCCCATTGGTAACCACTAGTTTGTTCTCCAGATCTGCGAGTCTGTTTCTGTTTTGTTATGTTCATTCATTTGTCTTAGTTTTTAGATTCCACATATAATATATAGGATTTGTCTTTACCTTTATGACTAAGAATCATACATTTCAGGTCCATCCATGTTGCAAATGGCAATGTTTCATTCCTTTTTATGACTGTAGAGTGTTCCATTGTATATATACATCACATTATTTGTAGTAACTATAAAATCTATTTTTAAATTGAAGTATAGTTAATTTACAATTTTCTGCTAGTGTCTGGTATACTGCAGAATGTTATATATATATACATATATGTATAAATATATATTCATATTCTTTTCCTTTTTAGGTTATTATAAGATATTAAATATTGTTCCCTGAGGTATATAATAGGACCTTGTTTTCTTTTTATTTTATATATAGTTTGCATCTGTTAATCCCAAACTCCTAGTTCATCCTTCCCTCTCCCCTCTCCCCTTTGGTAACCATAAGTTTGTTCTCTGTGTCTGTGAGTATCTTTCTATTCTATAAATAAGTTCAATTATATATTTTAGATTTCACATATAAGTGATGTCATATGATGTTTGTCTTTTTCTGACTCACTTCTCATAGTATGACAACCTCTATATCCATCTTTATTGCCACAAGGCATTATTTCACTCTTTTTATGGCTGAGTAATATTCCTTTGTATACATGAACCCCCTCTTTATCTATTCCTCTTTCAGTGGACGCTTAAGTTGCTTCCATGTCTTGGCTATTGTGAATAGTGCTCCTGTGAACATAGTGGTGCATATATCTTTTTGAATTATAGTTTTGTTTGTATATATGCCCAGGAGTAGGATTTCTGGGTCATATATCACCACATCTTCTTTATCCATTCATCTGTTGATACTCTTAAGTTTCTTTCATATCTTGGCAATTGTAAATAACATAAATAATGAGGTATGTGTTTCTTCTTACTCTTTATTGTTGCTTCCAGGATGCTTCCCTAATCCTCAATCTTTGAATCTCATGTGACTGCCTGTCCCCTGCCCCACTCCACTCCCAGCTTCAGACATCTTCAGATCACTGAGTCATTTCATGAACACTTTATCTCCTGGCTCTTGGTCATTCTCTCTATCACTACCCCTGTCCTCATTTTTGATGACTTCAGTATCAATATGGATTGCCTTTCCAATATTCTGGTTTCTCATCTCCTTAATGTCTAACTAACTTCTACCTACCTCAGTTAACACTCCTATGGTCTACACTAGCCCTGGTCATTACCATCAACTGCATGCTCCAATATATTAATTTAAATCACCTGGATCTCTGACCATTTCTGCTCACTCCCACTGGTATCCAGAGCCAATAAGTTTTGGTGACCTCACTGGGACCAACAATAAATTAATCCTACTGCCTTCTCACACTTCTTCCCTACCCCACTCATGTCTTCATTTTTCTCATAGATTATATAGATCACCATAGTCATTTCTTTACATGCAGCCCAACTTCTTTGTCCATCTCTCCTGTCTCTGAACTCATCTGTTAAAGACTGAACCTGAATGAGATCCATCTTTCCACATCCTTCCCACCTGCATTATACAATGAATGTGGCTGGGGGAAATGAACAACTATGCTGACTGATGATGCTGCCTGGAAATTCATTATTATAATTTCTCTAAAGTGTGGTACATAGTCCCAGAGCATCTGCTTTGGGAGAGTGTTAGACATGCAGAATCCCTGTCCCAGGCACAGGTGCTTTGTATCACAGTCTGCTTTTTAACAAGGTCTGCAGGTTACTCATGTGAATGATATGGCTACCTGACATACAGAAATTGTATCCATACTTTCTGTCTTCTCTTCCATTACTGTTAGTGAACTGTACCTGCTCTGATATAAGACCATTATCTCTACTCATGCACCAGCTCTCTGCCCCACTGCTATCCCAAATATTACTTCAGCAATAGTACACTCTCTCTCCCTCTCTCTTATGTCCTCAATTTTTCTTTCTACTGAATTTTTTCAATAAATATCCTACCATTCTTAATTTCTACCATCTTAAAAACAAAGTGCACATAACAAAAAGCACTCTGGAAGTGTCTTTAGGATTTTCTAGGTATAGTATCATGTCATCTTCAAACAGTGATAGTTTTACTTCTTCTTTTCCAATTTGGATTCCTTTTGCTTCTTTTTCTTCTCTGATTGATATATCTAGGACTTCCAAGCAGAGATCATTGATGAATTTGGTAAAGTCATAGGATACAAAATTAATATACAAAATTGATTGCATTTCTATATACTAACAATGAAAGATCAGAAAGAGAATTTAGAGAGATAATCCCATTTACCATTGCATCAGAAAATAAAATTCCTAGGAATAAACCTACCTAATGAGGCAAAAGACTTGTACTCTGAAAACTATGACACTGATGAAAGAAATAAAAGACACAAATAGATGGAAAAATATGCCATGCTCTTTGATTGGAAGAATCAATGTAGTCAAAATGACAATACAACTTAAAGCAATCTACAGATTCGATGCAAGCCCTATCAAATTACCAATGACATTCTTTACAGAACTAGAACAAAATATTTTAAAATTTGTATGGAAATGAAAAAGACCTCAAATAGCCAAAGCAATATTGAAAAGAGAGAGAGAAAAAAAAAAGAAATGGAGGAATCAGGTTCCCTGACTTCAGACTATACTACAAAGCTACAGTCATCAAAACAGTGTGGTACTGGCACAAAAGCAGAAATATAGATCAATGGAACAGGATAGAAAGCCCAGATATAACCCCAAGCACCTATGGTCAATTAATCTATGACAAAAGAGGCAAGAACATTCAATGGAGGAAAGATAGTCTCTTCAGTAAATGGTGCTGGGAAAACTGGACAATCACATGTAAAGAGAATGAAATTAGAAAATTTCTAATACCATACACAAAAATAAACTCAAAAAAGATTAAAGACCTAAATATAAGAACAGATACTATAAAACTCCTAGAGGAAAATATAGGCAGAACACTTTGACATAATCACAGCAATATCTTGTTTGACCCACCTCCTAGAATAATGACAATAAAGATACAAATAAGCCAATGGGACCTAATTAAACTCAAAAGCTTCTGCACAGCAAGGAAAAACATTAAAAAAATGAAAAGACAAGGGGAAGGATCAATGTTGCAAGGGAGTAAAACGTGGTGCTCACCTTTTCCCCAAAACGCATCAAAAAAAAACCCCATCTACATGTAGAATGATTTTCACAGAACATCTACTGAACACTGGCAGAAAACCTTAAACCTGCAAAAAGGGCAAGAAAAACTTCACATAACTGTGTAGAATAAGAGTAAAGAGAGATAAGAGGAGGAATCAGGACCAGAGTGGCACTCCTGAGAGGGAGCTGTTAAAGAGGAAAGGAACACACACCCTGTAAAGCCATCTAACCAATGAAGAGATCAACTAAGATGAAGTGACCTCAAAGTCATGGAGAAAAGCCCATCAGCTGAACTGAGGAAGCCAAAGCAGAGTGAGAGTTGCATAGACCATCTGCACCACCCCCCTGGACACCACAACATGAGATTCTTGGGCAGGGGCTGGCACTGAGACTCAGGCTCTGGAAGTTAGTTCTGGGGAGAGGACTAGGGTTGGCTGAGTGGAGAGAGCCTGAGGGGCTAGGGAGTGGTGTGCCTAGCTGGGGAGCATAACACCACTGCCAAGGGAACCTGGGACGAGGCCTGGGCACGCAGGAGAAATGAGTCACCATTGTTGGGGTGGATGAGAAGAGGAGGGTTGGACCACCATAAGGATATATTTCCCTGCACAGGTGCAGATTCTCAGAGGGTGGGGAGCCTCTGGCACAGGCTATATGAGGTGAGGCACCACTTGCACATGTTTCAGGTGACAGGGCACCTCTTGTGTGAGCTACAAATGGCCAGGCACTGCTTGTGTTGGCTAAGGGCATCGGGGGGCTAAGAGTGACAACATGGGGACTCCTGTGTGGTCTACAGGCCCACAGGACAAAACCACAGCAGCCACCTCAGACACCAGAGGTGGGCATGGCCCCAAACCACTAGGGTTCTGTAAACAGTCACCACTGGTGGCCCCAGGCACCTCAGAGGTTGGAAAAGAAGAGGGGACTGCAACCAAGCACCCATTGTTGCTCTCACTTCCCTGGGAACACACCTGCCCCACTGCTGCCACTGCCAAATGCTCCAGGCACCACCTACACCTGATTGATCACTGTCACTTTCCAGGGCCCTGCAAACAGGATCAACCTGTGTCACCTTCCCATGGTTCTTGCTACTGGCAAAGGCCCAGCAACCAGGCACTAGCTACTAGCCCTGCCTATTGACTCCATCTCCCTGGATGCACACATAGCACCCTAAAAATAAAAAGTAAGCTCTCACACAATACC
This sequence comes from Phacochoerus africanus, assembly GCF_016906955.1. NCBI lineage: Eukaryota > Metazoa > Chordata > Mammalia > Artiodactyla > Suidae > Phacochoerus > Phacochoerus africanus. The sequence continues at coordinate 82,647,797 of NC_062544.1, read as the reverse complement.
CAGGGGTGCTCACACATATAAATAGCCCTTTAGGACTACAGTAGTTGTTCTTCCTAAGCTCACAGCATAAGAAAAATATAAGAAAAATGGAGAAGATCAGAAACCTTTACCAGTTAAAAGAAGAGGAAGGAGCAAATGATGAAACAGACCTGTTTCAATTCACCTGAAGGAGCAAACAATGAAACAGACCTCTGCAGTCTAACAGACACCAAATTCAAAAAGGAGATAGTGAAAATACTGAATGAATTAAGAGCAGATATGAATAGTAATGCAGAATACTTTAGAAAGGAATTGGAAAATATAAGGAGGAGCCAAGAAAAATTAGAAAATTTATTTGCAGAGATGCAACCTGAGTTAAAGGCACTGAAGAGCAGAATGAATAATGCAGAAGAATGAATTTGTGACTTGGAAGATAGAATAATAGAAATCACCCTATCAGGAGAGCAGACATAAAAACAAATGATAAAACATGATAGGAATATAATAGATCTGTGGGATTGCATAAAGTGGGCCAAACGGTACCTAATAGGAATTCCAGAAGGAGAAGAAAAAGAAAAGGGGATTGAAAATATATTTAAAGAAATTATGTCTGAAAACTTTCCAAACCTAAAGGAAACAGATATCAAGATACAGAAAGCAAAGAGGGCCCCAAACAGTTGAACCCAAATAGGCTCACACCAAGACATATTATAATAAAAATGGCAAATATTATAGATAAAGAGAGGATCCTAAATGCAGTAAGGAAAAAACAAAGAGTTAATTATAAGGGAACCCCCACAAGCCTGTCAGCTTCTTTCTCTACAGAAACACTACAGGCCAGAAGAGAGTGGCAAGATATATTCAAAGTTCTAAAGGTGAAAATTTGAAGCCCAGAATAATCTACCCAACAAGAATATCATTTAAAATAGAAGAGAACATAAAGAATTTCACAAACAAATAAAAAGTAAAAGAGTACAGCAATACTAAACCCATCCTAAAATAAATACTGAAATAGCACTTCTTAATAAAAAGAAGTAAGAAGAAATAGGATGGAGGGAATCACAATTGGAAAGCAATCACTTAAAAAGCCAGAATGCAGATCTAAAAGAAAAAAACATAGTGTAAAGGAAGGAATAGCAAAAGGACAAACATGAAGATGTTAAAAAAGGACTTCAAAATCATAAAATGTGGGAAAGGAAAGTAAAAGACTGTGTTTGAGCCTATATGACTATCAGGCTTAAGCCAGCAGCTATAAGAAGTGATACTTGAAAAACAGTGCAACAACAAATTAAAACCAAACATTACATTCAAAAGCTAAAAAGAAGAGGACATAAACATAAATAAACGGAAATCATCCAATCAAAAAAAGAAATAAACAAAGGAGAAACATAGAATCAACTGCAAAACAAGATTTTAAATGGCAATGAATACATATTTATCAATAATAACCTTAAATATCAATGGACTGAATGCTCCAATCAAAAGAAATAGAATAGCAGACTGGATTAAAAAAACAAGGGACTACAACATGCTGTCAACAACAGACTTACCTTAGGGCAAAGGACACATATAAATTGAAAGTGAGGGGATGGAAAAAGATATTTCATGTGAATGGACAGGACAGGAAAGCAGGAGTTACAATACTCATATCAGACATAATAGACTTAAAAACAAAGGCCATAAAGAAAGAAAAAGAAGGACATTATTTAATGAGAAAAGGATGCATTCAAGAAGATATTACATTTGTCAACATATATGCCCCTACTATAGGAGCACCCAGATACATACAACAAAAATTAACATGCATAAAAGGAGTAATGGATAGGAATACAATAATAGTAGGAGATTTTAATACCTCACTCACATCAATGGACAGGTCCTCTAGACAGAAAATCAATAAGGCAACAGACATCTTAAATGACACAATAGAATACTTAGACCTAACTGACATTTCCAGGACATTACAAGCAAAACAAACAAACAAAATCAGAATATCATTCTTTTCAGTGCACATGGAACATTCTCAAGGACTGACCACATACTAGGGCAAAAAAATAACCTCAACAAATTTAAGAGCATAGAAATTATTTCAAGCAACTTCTCGTCAGAAGTTTCAATGGCATGATTTCTAGTTTCAATGGCATGAAACTAGAAATCAGCCACAGGAAAAGAAAGGAGAAAAAAATGACTTTATGGAGACTAAACAACATGTTATTAAAAAGCCAATGGGTCAAGGAGGAAATCAAAAGGGAAATTAAATATACAAATGATAATGAAAACACAACCATTCAAAATCTATGGGATGCCGCAAAAGCAGTGCTTAGAGCAATTGTTCATAACAATACAGGCCTTCCTCAAAAAAGAAGAAAAAATCAAATTGACAGTTAACCAACCACCTAAAAGAATTAGAAAAAGAACAAACAAAACCTAAAGTCAGCAGAAGGAAGGAAATCATAAAGATCAGAAAAGAAATCAATAAAATAGAGATTCAAAAAACAATAGAAAAAAATCAATAAAACCAAGAGCTGGTTCTTTAAAAGAGTAACAAAATTGACAAATCTCTGGCCAGACTCACCAAGAAGAAAGAACTCAAATAAACAAAATAAGAAATGAAAAATAAGAAACTTCAACAGATATTGTAGAAATACAAAAAACATAAGAGCAATTATATTCTAACAAATTGACAACCTTCTAGAGACTTACAACCTGCCAAAATTTAATCAAAAAGAAACAGATTAATTGAACAGACCAATCACTAGAAATGAAATATAATATGCAATAAAAACACTCCCTACAAACAAAAGTCCAGGACCAGATAGCTTCACAGGTGAATTCTACCAAATATACAAAGAACTTATATCCATCCTTCTTAAACTTTTCCAAAATGGTGAAGAAGAGGGAATAATCCCAAAGATATTCTATGAAGTCACTATCACCCTAATAAGAAAAAAAAAAAAGAAAATTATAGGCCAATATCTTTGATGAAGCATTTGACAAAGTCCAACATCCATTCATGATAAAGAGTCTTACCAAAGTAGGTAGAGAGGGAACATACCTTAACATAATAAAAGCCACTGATGACAAACCCACAGCAAATATAATACTCAATGGAGAAAAGCTGAAAGCCCTCCCACTAAAATCTGGAACAAGACAAGGATGCCCACTCTCACCACTTTTATAGTATCAGAAGTCCTAGCCATAGCAATCATACAAACAAAAAAAAAATAAAATGTATGCAAATCGGAATTTAAGAGGTAAAATTTCACTCTATACAGATGATATGATAATATATATTGAAAACCCTAAGAATGCCACACAAAAACTCAAACTGATTAATGTATTCAGCAAAGTAGCAGGATATAAGATTAACATTCAGAAATCGGTTGCATTTCTGTATACTAACAAAGAAGTATTAAAAAAGGAATAAAAATGACAATACCTATTAAAATATCACCCCCCAAAATTAAATACCTAGGAATAAACCTGACCAAGGAAGTGAAAGACTTATGTGCTGAGGATTATAAAACGTTAATCAAGGAAATTAAAGAGGATTCAAAGAAATGGAAAGATATTCCATGCCTCCAGGTTGGAAGAATTAATATAGTTAAAATGGCCACACTACTCAAAGCAATCTATAGATTCAATAAAATCCCTATCAAATTACCCATGACATTTTTCAGAGAACTAGAACAAACAATATGAAAATTTTATATGGAACCATAAAAGACAGAGAATTGCCAAAGCAATCCTGAGGAATGAAAGCCAAGCAGGAGGCATAACTCTCCCAGACTTCAGACAATATTACAAAGCTACAGTCATCAAGATAGTGTGGTACTGGTACCAAAACAGACAGACAGACCAATGGAACAGAATAGAGAACCCAGAGATAAACCCAGACACCTATGGTCAATTAATCTCTGACAAAGGAGGCAAGAATACAAAATGGAAAAAAGACAGTCTTTTCAGCAAATGGTGCTGGGAAAACTGGACAACTGCATGTAAATCAATGAAACTAAACACTCCTTCACACCATACACAAAAATAAACTCAAAATGGCTTCAAGACTTAAGACAAGACACCATAAATCTCCTAGAAGAGAACATAGGCAAAACGTTCTCTGACATCAACTGTACTACAAATGTTTTCTTAGGTCAGTCTCCAAAGCAACAGAAATAAAAACAAAACTAAACCAATGGGACCTAATCAAACTTACAAGCTTTTGCATATCAAAGGAAACCATAAAAAAAAGACAATGTATGGAATGGGAGAAAATAGTTTCAAATCATTCAACTTACAGGGGCTTAATCTCTAAAATATACAAACAACTTGCATATCTCAACAACAACAACAACAAAAATAACAACCTAATTGAAAAATGAGAAGACCTGGATAGATATTTTTATAACAAAAGATATACAGATGACAAACAGGCACATGAAAAAATGCTCGACATCACTAATTATTAGAGAGATGCAAATCAAAACTACTATGAGGTACCACCTAACACCCATCAGAATGGCCATTATTAACAAGTCAACAAACAGCAAATGCTGGATGGGATTCAGAGAAATGGCACTCTCCTTAACTGGTGGTGGGAATGTAAATTGGTACAACCACTACGGAAAACAGTATGGAGCTACCTCAGAAAACTAAATAGAGAACAACCATATGATCCTGCAGTCCAACTCCTGGGCATATATCTGGACAAACTTCCACTGAAAAATACACACGCACCTGTATGTTCATTGCAGAACTATTCACAATCACCAAAACATGGAAACAACATAAATGCCCATTGACAGATTAATGGACTAAGAAGACTTGGCACCTAAATACAATGGAATACTAATAAGCCAAAAAAGGACAAAATAATGTCATTTGCAGCAACATGGATGGAAATAGAAACTCTCATATTGAGTGAAGTAACTCAGACAGGCACCAAATGATATCACTTATATGTAGCATCTAAAATATGGCACAAATGAACTATTTCCAAACAGACCTTATCACAGACATGAAGGACAGACTTGTGTTTGCCAGGGGAAATCTTGCTGTATAGCACAGGGGACTATATTCAATCAATTGTGATGGAACATGATGGAGGATAATGTGAGAAAAAGAATATATATATATATATATGTATATACACACATACATACATATACACATACTGGGTCACTTTGCTGAACAGAAGAAATTGGCCAAACATTGTAAATCAACCGTAATAAAAAAATAAAGCACTCACCAAATGCCATATTTACATAAACTACCAATTTCTTTGCTCCCCTTTACAGAGACTGTCAAGTATTTCCCATTTTTCTCTCATTCTCTCTGTCTCCCTCTCACTTCCTTCCACCACTCCAGTCAGACTTTTGTCTGTTCCAGTCTTGACCATTGACTTCTACATTGCTAAATCCAAGTGGTAAGTTCCCTTCTCATTTGACCTTGAGCAGTATTTGCCTAGTTTATTAATCCTGCTTTTAAAAAACACTCCTCCCTTGAAACAAAAGGCTGGAAGCTCCCCCCTCAAACTTGATTCCCAGTCTAAGTTTAGAATTCTAGGTTAAATATATGATTCTCTTAGGATTTTTTTAATTCTTTTTTTTTTTTTTGGTCTTTTTAGGGCCACACCCATGGCATATGGAAGTTCCCTGGCTAGAGGTTGAATCAGAGCCCTAGGTGCTGGCCTACACCACAGCCATAGCAATGGTGGACCTAAGTCGCATCTGTGACCTACCCCACAGCTGACAGCAATGCCAGATCCTTAACCCACTGAGCAAGGCCAGGGATCGAACCCATATCCTCATGGATACTGGTCAGGTCTGTTAACAGATGAGCCACAATGGGAAATCCTCTTCTAGGATTTTTAAACTCAACAGCTCAAGTGTTGTTGGAAAGAGTGGTGCTACTATAATTCCTGATCCTTTGTATTTGACATGGGTTTTTATTTCTGTATGATTTTAGGATCTACAATTTGTCACCAGTTCAAAATTTCACAATAATATGGTATTCTTGTGGTCAATTTTAAATATGCTATATTCATGGGGGGCAGCTCTCTCTGGATGGTCATGTCCATCAGTCTAGGGAATTTCTCTTGATTGCTTTTTAAATAATTTCTTGTATTCTACTTTTTGAAATGTCTGTTTACTTGGATGTTGGAGTACCTGAATTGACCCTTAATTTTTCTTCAAAAACATCCCCTGTAACTCCTTTGTTTATGTATACTCTTATTCTGCTTTCTGGGATATTTCCTCCACTCTAGGTCCTTCTAGTAAAAATTTGATCTTTCTATCATATTTATAACTCCTAGGAGCCCCCCCCCTTTTCTTTTTAGGGCCGCAATTGCGGCATATGGAGGTTCCCAGGCTAGAGGTCTATTTGGAGCCACAGCCACAGCAACACCAGACCCTTAACCCACTGAGCGAGGCCAGGGATTGAACCTGCAGCCTCATGGTTCCTAGTTGAATTCATTTCTGCTGCACCATGGTGGGAACTCCCATTTTTATATTTCAAAGCTACTTTTGTATGCTTTCCTATTCCTGTTTAATTGATACAATATCTTCTCTTATTTCTCTGAGGATATCAACAATATCCCCTCCCTTTCCTCCAGTTTTATTCTTGCATTGCTTCTATTTCTATTTTCTACTTGTTATTTGGGCTTTCTTTTTTTTTAATGTCCTGTGAATGGCAGTCTTGGCTTGTATTTAAGAGAAAGTCACTTTAGAAAGCTGATTGGATGCTCTATGTATGAGTGTGAAGGAGTAGGGGGGTGTAGTCTTCAAGTAGACTATGCTGTTGTTTGACCTGGCTGGGGTGTTTCCTTAGGAGACTTTATAACAGCCATATTTGGAAGTTTTTTGTTGTTATTGTTTGTTTTATTCTTGACCTGGTCTGTTTTCTAGGCATGGAATCTTCCAATCACCTGATCAAGAGAGGTCAACCTGGCTCCAATATTCATAGAGCATGATGTGGGAAGTGGTTTGAAGTATTATTGCTCTATACATAGAGTTTCACTTAATTTCGTCTTGTGAATATCAACCAGAAACTTTGGTATGTTGTATTTCCTTTTTAAGATTCAAGATTTAAAACATTTTCCTTTTGATTTCTTCTTTAACCTATTATTTAAGAGAATGTTATTTAATTTCCATATATTTGTGAAGTTTCCTGTTTCATACTGTTATTGATTTCTAGTTTCATGCTTTTGTGGTAAGAAAAGATACCTGGTATGATGTCAGTCTTTTAAAGTTTACAAAGATTTATTTTGTGACATAACACATATTATATCCTGGCAAACATGTGTGTGCTTAAGAAGAATTTGTACTCTGCTGCTATAGAATGAAATAGAATGGTCTATTTACTTCTATTAGATCCATTTGGAATAAAGTGTAGTTCTCGTCTCATGTTTTCTTCCTGATTTTCAGTCTGTATAATCTATCCATTGTGGAAAGTGGGGTACCTGAGTCCTCTACTGTTATTGTACTCATTTATTTCTCCCTTGAGATCTGTTAATTTTTGCTTAATATATTTAGGCCTCCAATGTTGGATGCGTAAACATCTACAGTTGTTATATTCTCTTGATGAAGTAACCCATTTATCATTATATAGTGACCTTCTTTGTTCCTTGTTACAGTTTTTTGACTAACAGTCTATTCTGTCAGCTGTAACTATAGCTACATCTGCCCTACTTTGTTTTCCTTTGCATAGCGCATCTTTTGCCATCCCTTGACTTTAAACTTATGTGTGTCTTAAAATTGAACTGAGTCTCTTATAGGCAGCATATAGTTGGGCCTTTTTTTTAAAAAAAATATTTGTTTAGCCACTCTCTGTCTTTTGACTGGAGAATTTAATCCATTTACATTTAAAGTATTTTTTGATAAGTCAAAACTTACTATTGCCATCTTGTTCATTGCTGTCTGGCTCTTTTGTAGTTCCTTTGTTCCTCTCTTGTTGTCTTCCTTTGTGAAGTGATGATTTTTTGTAGTGATATAAATCATTTATGCTGATAACAACTTAATTTCAATTGCATACAAAAAATCTCCTCATTTACTGTCCCCCGACACATCTTACATTTTTGTTTTTTTGTTTGTTTGTTTGTTTGCCTTTTAGGGCTGAACTTGGGGCATATGAAGATTCCCAGACTAGGGGTCTAATCAGAACTATGGCTGCTGGCCACAGCCACAGCCACAGCCACAGCCACAGCCACAGCCACAGCAATGCCAGATATGAGCCATGTCTGTGACCTACATCACAGCTCATGGCAATACTGGATCCTTAAACCACAGAGCAAGGCCAGGGATTGAAACCACAATGTCATGGTTCCTACTCGAATTCGTTTCTGCTGAGCCACTAAAGGAACTCCCATCTTGTTTTCGATGTTACAATTCACATCTTTTTATATTGTATATCCATTATCAAATTATTGATCTATAGTTATTTTTAAGACTTCTGTCCTATAACCCTTATACTAGAGTTAAAGTATAACACATCACCATATTATAGTATACTCTTAACATAGTAATCATAGCATTATAAATTCCTGGTATGATAACATTCCTGATATGTCTGGCTCTGAAGCTTGTTCTGTCTCTTTAAATTGTGTTTTTTCCCTTTGTTTTGCCTTATAATTTTTTCTTGATAACTAGATATGACATGGTGGGTAAAAGGAACACTGTAATTAGGTTTATAATAACATCATGGTAAAGTGTGAGTGTGTGTGTGTGTTGGGGGAAGCATTCTGTTGTCCAATGATTAGATCTCAGTCTTTTAAAGATCTATGCCTCTGGATGGTGAACTTCACAAGCACTTCTCAGGTTTATTTTTCCCCTTGTAGATGGGTCAGTATTAAGTTGTAATTGGAATTCCCCCAGGTTGGTTAGGCTCTGATAATAGCACCAGCATATTGGGCTCTGGTTGTATTATTCTTGGTACCCCCAGCAAAATAAAGATTTTTGTATTGATAATTTTCTTAACTAAGGGAAAATATCACCATGAAAGGTAGAAGAAGAATCAAGAGTGATATACATTGACAGAAATAGAGAGTAGAAGCTATAAGCAGCAAGAGGCTCAGGGACCAATGACAGAGGGATTAATAGGGTGTCTTACAGGGAACCTTGGGGAAAACACACCTGTAATTATTTTCCACCTTGGACCGTGCTGTAACAATGGGAAATCTCACTGCTTTAGGTAAAAGTGTTGAGTATGGAAGCTTATATTTCAGAGACAGGGTTCCTGAGTAGTGGGTAATAATCTGAAAGCGCACTTAGATCCACCTCTTAAGATGACACAGAGGAATGCCCCATTCCTTACCAATTCTCACTGAAAGCAGTGTGGTAAACCAACAAAGACAGCAGTTCTTGCTTACTCTTCCCCTCTACATAGCAGGAAATATCAACTGCAAAGATGATGCTACTCAACAAATATTTAAATAGATCCAATATCATTTAAGAACTCAAGCATAACAAAAGGAAGAGTTCACACCCAAGGAAGTATAGTTAATAGATAAAAAAGGACTCCTCTAGGGTTTGATCAGTCTCTGACTCTGTGTAATTCTCTCAGCAACTCTCTTTTTGTCTTCAGATTAACTTTCCCCCCTGTAAGTATAGCACACCACATAGAGCAAGAGACCACCTATATTCAAGGAGATTTACAGAAAACCTCCTAGAGAGGAAAATTGCTTGGACCATTCTTGAACCAATTCATATGTTCAGACGAAGATCAGCAGTAACTGGATTAACCTAGGATTAACTGAACCAGTATAGTGACAAATGGGATATTATCTTAATTGTCTTAGAACAACCAAAGCTTATTCCTGGAATAAAGGTGAGGTCAGTTTCACCCAAACATCATGAATGCTATATAGTGAGGAAGGGGTGGAATAGATGTTAGGGAGACAACCTAAGTGTTATTACAGTGACGAAATAAATATTGACGAACTATAAAACAGGTATTTTAAGCAGGTCATGATCAATGATTTCATGTCATGAAAGTAGTAAATATACATGAAAAATAAAAAAACTTCAAAAATAACTCATGTTAAAAAAGAAATTTAAATGGAAATTTAAAAAATATTTAGAGGAGTTCCCATTGTGGCTCAGTGGTAATGAACCTGAGTAGTATCCGTGAGGATGCAAGTTTGATCCCTGGCCTTGCTCAGTGGGTTAAGGATCTGGCATGGCCATGAGCAGTGGTGTCAATTGCAGATGCAGGTTGGATCCCAAGTGGCAGTGGATATGGTATAGGCCAGAAGCTGCAGCTCTGACTCAACCCCTAGCCTGGGAACTTCCATATGCCATGGGTGTGGCCCTAAAAAGACACAAAAATTTTTTAAATAAACAAATAAAAAATATTTAGAAATAAATGAAAATGAGAAGAGCACACAAAAACTTTTTTGTTACAATTGGAGCTGTAGTCAGAGGAAGTGTCTGTAGCCTTAAATTCATTTATGGAAGATAGAAAAAAAATGTATTGATACCAAGAAATTGAAAACAATAAAATGAAAGAAATAGCAAAGTTGAAGCAAAAATAACTTAAAAAGGACATTTGATCAATAAAGCATATTTAAATAAAGAATATTCTTTAAAAACACAAATGAATAAAAATATTTTGACAAGTCTGTAGAAGAAAAAGAGAAGAAGGCACATAGAGGAAGGCACATTAGAAGACCTTGCATAGGGATATGTGGAAAACAGTTTAGAACAGTTACCATATAAATATTAGCTATTGTTGTTGTTGTATTGATACAGGGGTAATTAATTCATAAGGGTGTTATGTAAAATCTTATGCCAATTATTCTAAAATTAGCATGATAGTAAAACTTTATAGAAAAAATATTAACGCTGCCTGTAAAGTAGGAAAACTTAAGAGAAGTCAAGGATCTAACCAACACCACTCCTAAATAATATGTCCCTATGTCCAAATAGTTTTATAGAGAAGTTCTACCAAATTTTTAAGGAATCAGTCATTCTTTGAAATATCCTATCTGATATCAACTATAATAGAATGTAGAAAAAGACAAAAAAGTTATCTAACTCATTTTATGGGTTCTAAGAAAACACATACCAAATGTAAGATTAGAACAAGGGAAGAGGAGTTCCCGTCGTGGCGCAGTGGTTAACGAATCCGACTAGGAATCATGAAGTTGCAGGTTCAGTCCCTGCCCTCGCTCAGTGGGTTAACGATCTGGGGTTGCTGTGAGCTGTGGTGTAGGTTGCAGACGCGGCTCAGATCCTGCGTTGCTGTGGCTCTGGCGTAGGCTGGTGGCTACAGCTCCGATTAGACCTCTAGCCTGGGAACCTCCATATGCCGCGGGAGCGGCACAAGGAAATAGCAAAAAAAAAAAAAAAAAAAAAAAAAAAAGAACAAGAGAAGAATAGAATAAAAATAAAGAATAATGTAATCTGAACAGTGTTTACACAGGATGCAAGGATAGTTTTATATTAGAAAATAGATACTTTAACAGATTAAATGAGAAAAAATAGTGTAATTCCATTACTGATTTCTAACATATCTACAATGTGTTCAGAGAACAATCTTTGTATGACTTGAACTCTTTTCAGTGTAGTGAGACCTAACAGCCCACAATATGTTCTATCTTGGTAAATGTTCCAAATGCATTTGACTAAATGGAAGTATAAAATTTCTTTATGAAAAAAGCTACAATTGCAAAGATAAAAATAATTGATAGAATGGAAACAGATACATGCCATATACATTAGGTATCTACATATTACAATACATTCATATCTAGAATGCATAAAGAACTCCTACAAATGAATTAGAAAAATATCTAATTAAAAATTAAGCAATGAGTGGAAATAGGCAATTCAAATCAGGGTGGTATAAATAAATGGCCATTAAACAATTATAAAAATACAAGTGCAAAATAAGTGCAATTAAACAAATGTGATATCATTTTTCATCTATGAGACTGGCAAAAAACCAAAACCAACAAACCATGCATAGTATCAATGGCAGTCTAAGGTGTAAACAAACAGGTTCCTTATTTGCTGGAGTGTCAACTATAGCCATGAAACTAGCAGTTTATGACATAAGCTTCTTAAACATAAAATGTAATCTTCAGTCTAGTCATCTGTGTGAGCTATGGCAGTTTTAATCATTGTTTAGATATATCTAGGCCTTTTGCCTTGTGACTGGCTGAATCCTCTCACTAGAGGAAGTGGGGTATATTTCTCTGCTCCATTATTAGGCTTGTCCTTGTGATTATGTTATCATTGGCCAAAGAAGAATTTGAAGACATGTCAAGGAGACCTAATACCAACCCAAAGCCTGCAGTCAAACCCATCTTACCCATAGACTAGAGCAGAGACACCTCAGATAACCCCACTGGGTCCTAGAGTGATTTGTGGTGCATACTTAACACAGTGATAGATGAACAACTCATGAGCCAATGGAATGGAAATGAGCCTGTAAACTAGAAAGCAGTTTCAAGTCAAACTTCCAGACAGGAATCATATGGATATGAAAAATAGGTGAATGAGGTCAAAATGTAGACAAGTAATTGTATAGCAGCCTTCATAAATAGAAGAAATCTCTATAATTTCTCTAAGTCATTCTATTACAATTTTACTTTGGAAATTATTTATTACTGCTTAAGCTGGACAGTTCTCTGGGTTCCCAAGGAAAGAGCAATGAACAAGATAAACATAGTCCTTGACCTCAGGATCTTGCAGCCTTGTGGAGGACCTGCTGTTGAACTAGACAGTCCAGTATTTAACTTCCTGTTTATATAAACCAAACAAAAGCACAAAAGCAAAACCCTGGATATGTAATTTCCCATTTAAAAAGTTAGAGACACAGCTGTTAAAGCTTAATTAATATTTAGAAATTCTTTTCTTGAAGCTCTCTGGATGTAACTCCTCTAGCAGTGTGTGGACATACACATCTAATGAGGATAAGGCACTTTCTAAAAATGAAACTCATTGACCTCAGATTTCATCATTGACAAATATTCTGCAGACTTATGAAACTGGATTTATTATGAGCATATGCCGAAATGAAAAAGATGTGTTAATACAGGCAAATAGAAAGCAGAAGAGAAATTGTGATGTAGGAGTGTACAATATGGATATCTGGCCAGTAGGCTTTGGCAATTTTTACTTCCAGCTTCACTTATGAGAGAAAGAAACTACATTGCCTATTCATAAGCTTAGTGAAATTAATCTTATGTTTGGAATTACCTAACTCTATGGATGGTGATACTGGGATCCAGGAAAGTGGAATCATCTGCCCGTTCTAAGTCACCAGAGTGAAACCAGGGTGCTTTCTGAGACTTTACATAGATCCATCTCTTCCTCCACCTGGTGAAACTCTCTATATTCTTTAGAACTCTGACCTTCAGTTATCGTCCCACTTTAGCCTTTCTTGACTTTCCATTTAGTCTCAATGAAAGTCTGATGGCTACTTCCACTGTAATCGTGTAGAACTCTAGCATTTATTTATCAGGCTGTATCATAATGTATTACTATTGTTTGTATAAATATTTTATCCTCTGTTCCTTACCTCACTAAATTATGACCTTCTGGGCAGGAATTATATATGGCATATGTATCACTTTGCTGCACAGCAGAAATGGGAACACCATTGTGTATCAACTATACTTTAATCAAAATTTTAAAGAAAAAATAAATTCACCTATTGAAAAAACTCAATGGCTCCCCAATACCTATAGGATACAGTTCAACTTCAAGCAAGGTACAAAATTTCTTTGCTGATCCAGATAAAAATTTTCTAGCTCACACCCAAATCAAAGCCATCTTGCTGTTGCCCACATGTACCATTCCAATCCATACCTTAATACTTTTGCAAATACTGTTCCCATTTGCCTGCCTAGTAAAGTTCTAGTGATCCTTGAGGACTTCAATGTTACCTCCTCTAGGAAGTGTCTTCCCCATCGTTACCTTCACTCAGGGTTAGTTGTCCTAGGATCTGTAGCAATATATACAGACAGATACAAAGATATAGACACACACGCAAATACATACAAATCACAAAATTAATATTAAAAAATTAACGTTCATGATATTTATTGTTTTGAATTCTTAGAAGAACATTCCCTCCCCCTCTCCTGGGAAAACTTCTACTGCACAATGTTGTTCTAATTTCTGCTGTGCAGCAAAGTGACATGTATGTATATGTATGTCTATATATATATATATACACATATATATATAATGTCTATATATATACACATTCTTTTTAATATTCTTTTCCATTAAGGTCTATCCCAAGAGATTGCATATAGTTCCCTGTACTATACAGTAGGACCTTGTTTATCATTTCTTTTTTTCCTTTTTAGAAATTAAAGTATAATTGATTTACAATGTTGTAGTTTATCATTTCTAAGTGTAATAGTTTGCATCTACTAATCCCAAACTCCAAGTCCATTCCTTTTCCTCCCCCTCCCCCTTTGAAAACACAAGTCTGTTCTCTATGTCTGTGAGTGTTTTGTAGGTAAGTTCATTTTTGCCATATTTTAGATTCCACATATAAGTGACACTATACAGTCTTTCTCTTTCTGCCTTACTTCTTTTAGTATGATAATCTCTGGTTGCCAATAGCTGGGTTTAAAATCAGATTTCTTTTCTAGAAGAACTGGTAAGCAGCTTGAATTTCAGATTCCAGTCTGGACACTTGAAGTTGTCTTGCTGCTCTGTGCTCAAATGCAGCTCGGCATGCTTCCCATCATCTTTGTTCTGCTGTATATGCGTCATAGCTCCAATTCCAAGGACACTTGTAAAGGGGGTGGCAGTTGTGCCATAGGTAAGGCACACTTTATCCTCCAGAAGGCCCCTCTGTTTGGCTCTTTACTGGAGGTCAGCTCTGACCCTCTACAGCATCAGAGTGAATATTGGGGATGAGGTATTGCGAAGGACTGGGGCCTGAAAGGATGCAAATGGCTGATGATGAAACACCAAATTACATCTACATCAATATGTTGCCTGGGGCTCCTTCGGTATCTCCCTTGATGAGGCTGATTTTTATCCCAGGTGGCTGGACTCCTAGTTTCATTGGTTTTTGCACATCCGACAGGCTGAAAAGCTCTTGGGGCAAAATTCCTTCTTCTTGCTCACATTTAATCAGGAGCAGAAATCCATAACCATAAGGCTGTATTTTCTATGTTTGCACACTCTTGCTTCCACTACCATTCCTTCTCAGGAAAAAAATAATACATATAAAACAACATGTTTCTAATGAGCACTGCTTTCTCCTCATAGTAGCTGAAGATACATCATCACAAGCTTCAGTGTGTGAGTGATGGCACCCAGTATTTGCATGATAAGTCATGAGAAAGCATTACCATCTACTATTTGTCCTTTCTGACCCTGGATCATCTGCAACTCCCCTGGGCCTGGGGTGTATGTACTTTCACTTCCTGCAGTGAAAAGGGCTGAGGCCCAGTCCTCAACCCTTGGACTTTCTCTTTCCATAATCCCTTGTCCTGCATACTCTTAGCAAAGGCAAAGAAAGTTCCAGCCTAGAATTTTACTGTGTCAAAGATATTTGTGTTCTCTCCTACACAGAAATGCTTTCCTAAAAAGACAGTATCTATTACTTGGTGTGAGATAATTAATTATTGCATCTCACGTCTTTTGTGAAATGTGTCATTTCCACCAAGTAGGAAAAAAACGCTGTACTGAATGATTTTTAGGACAAAACTTGAAATGAGCAAAGGGGAAGAGAGTAGTATTTATTGAGCATCTGCTACATGCTGTACACGTTGTATTACACCCAGATGACATCTCTAGTCTTCACAACAATCTGGAGCATAAATATTACCCATGACTAGTGACTGGGAAATCTGAGATGTGGAGAGAGATTAAGTTACCTGCTCCAAATCAAGAGAACTCGTGCTTTGAGGTTTCCAAATCACACAGCTGTTAAAAGACAGAGCTGGGTTTCAAAACCTAGATTGGTTTTGTTCCAAAGATTATGTTCTCAGCCGTAAAGAATGAAATAATGCCATTTGCAGCAACTAGAGATGATCATACTAAGTGAAGTAAGTCAGAAGGAGAAATAGAGACATCATATGATATCACTTATATGAGAAATCTTTAAAAAATGATACAAATGATACATTTACAAAACAGAAGTAGACTCACAGACATAGAAAACAAACTTATCGTTACCAAAGGGGAAGATGGGGGGTGTAAATTAGGAGTTTGGGATTATCATATACACACCATTATATATAAAATAACTGACAAGGACCTACTGTATATCATAGGGAACTCTACTCAATATCTTTTAATAACCTATAATGTAAAAGAATCTAAAAAATATATATGTACATATATACATATCTGAATCACTTTGGTATATACTAAAACTAACACAACATTGTAAATCTATTATGTTTCAATAAACATTTTTAAAAATAATCAAGCTCTCAGTTACAATATCAAGGCACACAAATAGAGTATTTCAGTGAATTCTCATATTGCTATGTCATAAGTCATCTCACTGTCATAATTCATATTATAATACAGATGATGTTATATTAACTAGGATAGCACCTGTCCCCACAATAGCTTGAAAGTACAAAATGGAATCATTATTCAACAGAGCTTTGAAAAGATATTTTACTAGGTATTTATGACCTTTAAAACTGAGTTAGAGAAACAAAACTGAAATTGGCTTTGGACTTTTAAGAAAGGCTCATAGATATGATCCTTAGCTGGATAAATCAAGAGAACTCATGCTTTGAGGTTTTAGGGTTCTGCCACTCTGGGGATGTTTCTGCTGTTATCTTCATATTTCACCCTTCCATGTAGAATACAAGAAGTTTCCTTTCACATGTTTGGCATATCTGAGATTTTCTAACTGCCTTGGAAAGTAGGGGGTTGCTACACATTTTACCAGGAAATTTTGGGATTTATCCTAATTGTTCTTCTTGGAGGTGGAAGGTTTCTCCTAGTGAGGCAAGTTCCCCAGTATTCCAGAATTGGACTCAAGACTTCTGAAGACTTAGCTCTCGTGTCTCTCTCTCTTAAACCTATATTGATTCTACTGCTCTCAGCCACCCACTTACTGTTGGCTTTGACCTCCTCTGCGATGCTATATAACATGAAACATAACTTGATGATGGTGTGCTTGTTGACTGTTGAGTCTACCCAGAAGACCATCAGAAAAACCCACTGATCGAGCATAGCAAATTAATCAGATTTAATACAGTAAATGAGAATACCATACTGACAATATTGGGAGTGTCTCAGAAGGAAAGTCAGGCTAGGTTATTTATAAGTTTTAGGTCCTGAGCTGAGTGAACTTTTAGGTGGGTTTGCCAGCCAGAGAACTGATTGAGTTTGGGCAAAACTTATGGTACAATAGCTTTGGATTGGTAGACAGTGGACAATGAAGGACTTGAAAAAAGTTTTGTTGAGCAAGCTGGTTGGTATTGATAAGGAAATTGTTTTGCTTACTCACAATCTTGTCTTTTAGGAACAAGCATTTCCTGGAGTGAGCAACTCTGCCATTTTTGCTTGTTCTCAGTATGACCTAACACAGAGAAAGGAAAGTATACTAGATTCCAATACTATTTACTACAGGGACAGGAATGTATGGTGGCTTTAGTTATCAATATTGCATTTTATGTATTTATTATTTTACCTACTGGTGTACAGGCACAACAGAGTGATACAAGTCATTTGGTAAGGAAAGTGTTTCCTCCCCCACCCATTTTTAGGGCTGTACCTGCGACACATGGAGTTTTCCAGGCTTGGGGTAGAACTGGATTTGCTGCCAGCCTACACTACAGCCACAGTGACACAGGATCTGAACAGTGTCTTTGATATACGCCACAGCTCATTGCAATGCCAGATCCTTAGCCCACTGAGCAAGGCCAGGGATTGAACCCACATCCTCATGGGTACTAGTTGGGTTTGTTTCCACTGAGCCACAATGAGAACTACCCTCTTTTTTTTAATAATTCTGACTGAACCAAGGAGAAAGTCAATCATTTTCATCTAAATCATCTCCAATCCAAAACCATCTTGTGTTCTTTTTGTAGTGTGGGTTTCACATTTTTGGAAGTACCATCAATATTTCTCTGTGGGCTTTTTTTGCTTTTGAGTTGTATAAGTTGCTTGTATATTCTAGTGATTAAGCCCTTGTCGGTTGCATCATTTGAAACTATTTTCTCCCATTCTGTAAGTTGTCTTTTTGGTTTCTTTTTGGTTTCATTTGCTGTGCAAAACTTGTCCATTTGATTAGGTCCCATTGGTTTATTCTTGATTTTATTTCTCTTGCTTTGGGAGAATGACCTGAGAAAATATTCATAAGGTTGATGTCAGAGAATGTTTTGCCTATGTTCTCTTGCAGGAGTTTGATGGTGTCTTGTCTTTACAGCAAAAAAGCCAACAACCCAATTGAAAAATGGGCAAAAGACCTGAATAGACATTTCTCCAAGGAAGATGTACAGATGGCCAACAAGCACATGAAAATGCTCAACATCCCTGATCATTAGAGAAATGCAAATCAAAACTACCATGAGGAGTTCCTGTCGTGGCGCAGTGGTTAACGAATCTGACTAGGAACCATGAGGTTGCGGGTTTGGTCCCTGCCCTTGCTCAGTGGGTTAACGATCCGGCGTTGCCGTGAGCTCTGGTGTAGGTTGCAGACGCGGCTCGGATCCCGCGTTGCTGTGGCTCTGGCGTAGGCCGGTGGCTACAGCGCCGATTCAACCCCTAGCCTGGGAACCTCCATATGCCGCGGGAGCGGCCCAAGAAATAGCAACAACAACAACAACAACAACAAAAAACTACCATGAGATACCACCTCACACCAGAAAGAATGGCCATCATTAATAAGTCCACAAAGAACAAATGCCAGAGGGGGTGTGGAGAAGAGGGAACCCTCCTGCACTGTTGGTGGGAATGTAAGCTGGTACAGCCACTATGGAGAACAGTTTGGAGATACCTTAGAAATCTATACATAGAACTACCATATGACCCAGCAACCCCACTCTTGGGCATATATCCAGACAAAACTTTCCTTGAAAAAGAAACATGCACCCACATGTTCACTGCAGCTCTATTCACAATGGCCAAGACATGGAAACAACCCAAATGTCCATCAACAGACCATTGTATTAGGAAGATGTGGTATATATACACAATGGATTACTACTCAGCCATAAAAAAGAACAAAATAATGCCATTTGCAGCAACATGGATGGAACTAGAGACTCTCCTCCTGAGTGAAGTAAGTCAGAAAGAGAAAGACAAATACCATATGATATCACTTACATCTGAATTCTAGTACATGGCACAACTGAACCTTTCCACAGAAAAGAAAATCATGGACTTGGAGATTAGACTTGTGGTTGCCAAGGGGTATGGGGAGGGAGAGGGATGGATTGGGAGCTTTGGGTTGATAGATGCAGACTCTTGCCTTTGGAATGGATTAGCAATGAGATCCTCCTGTGTAGCACTGGGAACTATGTCTAGTCGCTTATGATGAAGCATGATAATCTGCGAAATTAGAATGTGTACATGTATGTATAACTGGGACACCATGCTGTACAGTAGAAAAAAATTGTATTGGGGAAATAACTATTAAAAAATAATAATAGGAGTTCCCGTCGTGGCGCAGTGGTTAACGAATCTGACTAGGAACCATGAGGTTGCGGGTTTGGTCCCTGCCCTTGCTCAGTGGGTTAACGATCCGGCGTTGCCGTGAGCTGTGGTGTAGGCTGCAGATGCGGCTCGGATCCCGCGTTGCTGTGGCTCTGGTGTAGGCCGGTGGCTACAGCTCCGATCGGACCCCTAGCCTGGGAACCTCCATATGCCGCGGGAGCGGCCCAAGAAATAGCAACAACAACAACAACAAAAGACAAAAGACAAAAAAAAATTATAATAATAATAAAAAATATTCCTCTGTGGGAATTAAGGAATGCAGAGTAGCAGACAGTTGCCATGACCCACTGTAATGTTATGTCTTTACTTAAAACAATTGCAGAAATCCCATACGAGAGTGGTTGCGTTAAGAAAAAAGCAAAGAGAACTCATGCTGAATTCTGGGAAAACATTTAACATCCTTTCCATACTTTTGAAATAATGGATTTCTCTTCTTTTCCTCAATACCAAAGCCAGAAAAATGTTAAATCCACCTAGTCTATTTTCTGTGTTATGAAATTGAAAACGTGGTGATTTTGGTGCTGAAATTCCTTCTGAAGATTAGCCTAAAACGCCTACTTTCTGAAACAAATTAATATGTCCTTGGTAGAATCAATGTAATTCTCACAGAGGACAAATTTCACATTTTAATTTCTTTAGGGAAAAAACCTCTGCTCAATTTTAAGTATATGAGAAAGGAAAAGGAAGTGTTGAATTCTGTGGAAAACGTTGTCAATCCCAAAAGCCACTTTTATATCATATTGTGATTGTGAAAACTAAATTGTAATTCTGATACAAGAAACACATTCTTACAGTAATGCTTTACAGAAAAGTTCCTCCACAAGGCCAACTTCCTGTTGACTCCAGTGCTGTTTGAATACTACCTCACCAACTGTGAGGAAAGAACCCCACCCTTCTCCTGAAGTGAAATGGGCCTCCTTCCCTCCCTTAGGATTTCACTCTTGGTTGGAAAAGAACATCTCAATTAACCAGTCTTTGTCCACTGAGGGTTTATGGACACAGCACGAGGGCACACATGTGGACTGCAAGTGCATTTTGTCCCTGAAACTACATTTTCTGACCTTCCAGCCTGGACAGGACCTGAGACTCAAAGATACTAAAGAACACGTCTTGGGGTGGATCAGGAGGGCATCTCAACAGGAGAACTGATTCTTTGGCATCTTAAGTTTCTTTCCCCTAACATGTTTTAGAAACGATTCTGGGTGGTGGTGCACGGAGAGCACCGCCTTGCATCTCCCTCCTCTATTTTGCTTTTGTTGGGTTGTGGTCAGAGTTATCATTACATCTCTTGGGGGACTGCTGAGGGGGGTCAAGTTTGATAGTAGAACAGGTATGGTGGGGAGTGCCGGTGGCTATTCAGCTCACCCCCCCCCCCAACACACATACAAAAGGAAAACCCTGAGAGGGAGGAGCCAGGTGAGGCAGACAAGTGGCCCTGTCCCTTTGTGCCAGGATAAGACCTCCTCCCAAACTGAAGGGAACTGTGTTCCAATCCAGCATTTCAAGATGTTCTGTGCAATCATCGGGTGGGATGAACCAAGTAGATTCCAGAAGTCTCAGTTACCTTTAGCTTAGAGCAAATACAGTGTCTTCTGAGGAAAACAATTTTCCTGCTTATTATTATAAAAAAAGAAAAGAAAACCAGTTATTAGTTTACACATAATTGTGTTCCCTTTGTTAAAAAATACTAATAGTAGGAAAAATCGACAGACCTCATTCAACTTCCTTTTCTCCATCCTTCCAACCCCATTCCTTCTGAGTCATACCTGGAAACCTCCTAATTAACTTCAGCAGTGGTTCTAGTGGTTCTAGTGGTCCCAGCAGTGGGCTGAGAAAGGGGCGGGGAACCCCCACCTCTCCTGTTTCCTCTTGGCCTTTTAATAAGCTTTCATCAGGGTAAATAATTTCCGCATCTCTTCATGGACAGCGCGGAAGCTGACAGGATAAACTGTGGGCGGAGAGACTGAATTCAACCTCACAAGCTGGGAATGTGTTTACCTATAATATCGCAACTGTGAGTTCACATCCGTTAAAAACAAACAGGCAAACATTAAAATAAGTCTTTCATCTAAGAACAGAGGATGCTTTCCAAAGTTTTCATTGTAATCCCTGCGTGAAATGGTATCTTCATTTTTGTTGCCTGCCCCACCTTCCGACCATGCCCTTCCTAGAAGCTGCTGGGGAGCTCCTGCTGCCTTTAGCCCAGGTATGTGCTCTGCTCTCTGCTCTCTCTCCGACCCCAGCAGTCGCTCCCCACCCCACCCCCATCCTCCCTCCAGAATTTTCTCGGGTTCTTTGCAAGCTGGTTCTGAGAAACTTGACAAATATACCATTGGAGCTAAACAGCAAGTACTGAACCCAAGTAGCTGCAGTGATCTCAAGTCGGCATCCGGCAGATAAAGTTTGCTCTGGGTTTCTGAGAAACTGCCTTCTCAATTTCTTTTTTGGCAGCCTCTGGCTTCCCCCGAAAAAGCTCCTGGCCGCTGCGCACCAAGCCAACAGCTGGAGTATCTCTGGACACGCACATGAAACCCATGAGGAGTTAGTTAGCCCAGCCAGCAGGGCTAGCCAGGCCAAGGTCACGGGATCAGCGCCGGCTTTAAAGGGCTGCAGGGCACGCTGCGCTGGGTACCACCTGCGGCTGAGCAGGGACCAGGCTGTGCTCTTGCCCTGCCGCGCACTCTCTCGCGCGCGGGGTCCCGGCGCTCAGGTGCTCCTGCAGCCCGCGAGGAACTGGGGCTTCCACGGTCTGAGGAGCCCTAGACCCCAGGAAAGCTCCGTGAGTGCAGGTTGCCGGGGCTTGGGGTCTGAGGTGGGCGTTATGGGGCTCTGAAGGCAGGTATGTAGGCATGAGTACATTCTGGTGATTTTGCACCTGTAGGATGCCCTAAAATCGCGGAATCTAAGGCATTTTGCAAATTGAGACAAGGTTCTTAAACGTTAGACTCTTAGAATTGGAAAGGACATTAGAGCAGTGCTATTGGAAGTATGGTATAGGGACCAGTAACAGATCCATCCCCTGGGACCTTGTTAGAAATGCAAATTCATGGGCCCCGCCACACACCTGTGGGAGCCTGAATCTCTGCACTGGGACTCAGGAATGTGCGTTAACAAGTCCTCTTGAAGATTCCCATGCAGCTGATGTTTGATAACCAGTGACTTAGAGGTCATTTCGGTCCCAAGCAGGAACGCCCAGATAGACAGCTATGAGTGCACAGTGAGCCATAATAAGGCATTAAATATGGAGGAATATTCAGATACAGCATCTTAACTGAAACACTCATGGCTTGTGGGAATTGCTACTCTGTTTCAAACTGTGAACTACCATCTTTGAGATTTCCTCAAAATAGCAATCATGGCTTTAATGAACATTTCTGAGTTTCTATTATATGCAAGGTTGCAAGAAATTTTCTTTCGAAATGAAGGAGGGAGTTAAAATTTCAAGACTGGTGGCATTTTTTTTTTCTTTAACCAAGGTCTTTGTAATTTGGTATCGTGTTTCATACCTCACTTTTATTTTGGCTTTTGGTATTTAAGTACTCCTGAAGTTAATTTTTGTTATTGTCGTTAACCCAGGATATCAGAATAGCTATATATTTAATTTGTGAGTTCTGGAAAAAATAATAAAGAAAAAGATTCATGTTGGCAAGACCTTTTTTGATCTTTGTGTTAGTTCATGTAATATATTTTACAAATAATTAGGGATCCTGAGATTTCTTCTGAATCAAATCGAGAGAGACAATTTGCCACCTTCTCTAACGAGCCCAATGTCAGAGCTAGCAACCTCATATGAACTCTGAGAAGAATTCAGTTGCTATGGGGATGCCCCTTAGAAACAAATATGGATGCCATGTATACCCCAATTATGTGGT
This sequence comes from Phacochoerus africanus, assembly GCF_016906955.1. Lineage (NCBI taxonomy): Eukaryota > Metazoa > Chordata > Mammalia > Artiodactyla > Suidae > Phacochoerus > Phacochoerus africanus. The sequence goes on along the minus strand of NC_062544.1, from coordinate 82,624,294 downwards.
TCCCCATCCTACAATGTTCTGAACAATTTCTGCAGATGAGACAGATTCCTCACCAATGCTGAGACCCTCACTCGTGAAATACTTGATAATGAAGCTTCTATGAATAGTTTGCTGTCAGCTGTGGGGTTTTATTTTGGGGGGTTATTCTTCATCTTCTCCTTTGGTGGTTTAATTTAAATATTGAGTCTAAATCCGCTAATGACTCATTCTGATCTCTGGAGCAAATGCTACAGATATTTCTGTTTCCCCTCCTCTTCAGTGGGTGGATGCAGGATGTATGATTTTGATGTGGCACTTGCCAGCATCATTCCAAACTATCTCCACAGAGTTCCCTACCTGCTGTGTGATTAAAACAATGACTTTTTAATATGTTAAAGCAGAGGAGAAAATACTTAATACAATGGTCATATAATTATGTCTTCATGTTTTGAGGCATTTAAAAGGCTGGTTCACTGATTTCAAAAGCTAACTAACTTCCATTTGAAAACAGCTTTGGAAATGTTAAAATATTCCCCAGAATCATGCCTGCACATGCTTGTTCATAAGTGTGCAAAGAGCATATACTTAGCAACCTTCTGTAATGATTTACAGCATATTCTTGTTTTCATGTTAGTTTATGTAGTGATTTTCCTCCTTCAAATTCACACCACTTTTCTAAAACGGAAGAATTTTTAAAAATTTATTTTATTCAAGTAGTTAATTTACAATGTTGTGTTAATTTCTTCTATATAGCAAGTGATTCAGTTAATTCTTTTTCAAATTTTTTTCCATTATGGTTTCTCACAGGATAGTGAATGCAGTTCCTTGTGCTATACAGTAGGACTTTGTTATTTATTCATTCTATATGTGATAGTTTGCACATGCTAACCCCAAACTCCCAATCAATCCCTCCGCCTTCCCCCTTGGTGACAACAAGTCTGTTCTCTGTGCCTGTGAGTCTGTTTCTCTTGTTTAGATAAGTTCATTTGTGTCATATTTTATATTCTATATATAAGTAATATCATATGGTATTTGTCTTTCTCTTTCTGCTTTGCTTCACTAGGTATAATAATCTATAGGTCCATTCACGTAGCTGCAAATGGCATTATTTCATTCTTTTTTATGGCTAAGTAATATTCCATTGTTTATATACAACATCTGTCCATATCCACTAATCTGTTGATAGACACAGGTTGTCTTTATGTTTTGGTTTTTGTGACTAGTAATGCTATGAACATAGGGGTACATGTATTTTTTATAATTATAGTTTTTTCTAGGTATATTCCCAGGAGCAGAATTGCTAGTTCATTTGGCAACTCTATTTTTAGTTTTTTTAAGAACTCCATACTCTTTTCCATAGTGGCTATACCAATTTACATTCCTACCAACAGTGTAGGAGGGTTCTCCAAAAGGGAAGACTTTCTAATCCTGGAATATTTACCCAGAACCCTTTAACTCTGAAAGTGGAGAATGGAAATTCACTTGCACTGTATACTTTTCATGGCATTGCATTTTGCTTTGAGTATGCCCCTGTCAGTCTTGTCCAATCTCAGATCCAAGTCCTCTCTGATCAGGGGTAAAGGAAGAGGAGGAGGTGGGCACTGGAAAAAACTAGGACCTAAAGTGGTTGCCTGTATTTTTGTCACCCTTGTCAATCCCCAGTGCCCCATGGTATTGCCCTAGATTTCTCTGACTTTTTTGAATTCTGATCCTTTATGCCACTCTTTGAGAGCATACTGTAATTTAAGACTTGGTCTCTGAAAAGCCATTGTAAAATTCTAAATTATTTGAAGGGCGCAGATGACACCTTGACCCTTCTTCCTTAGCATGATTAACTAATTGCTTTCTTGGAAGATAGCAAAGGACTTGAGAAAACCTGAATAGTGGGAGGAGAGCTTTATATAGGTAGTGTAAGGCAGTGTAAAGATCATCTTTGCAGTCAGATAGTGGTTGGGAGTGGCTTATGTGTGTTTGTGTGCATTGGGGAGTAGGAGGTGAGAGAGAAAATGTAACAATAAAAAGTTTCTAGGAGTTATTGTCATGGCGCAGAGCAAACGAATCCGACTAGGAACCATGAGGTTTCGGGTTTGGTCCCTGGCCTTGCTCAGTGGGTTAAGGATTCAGCGTTGCTGTGAGCTGAGGTGTAGGTTGCAGATGTGGCTTGGATCTGGTGTTGCTGTGGCTCTGGCATAGGCTGGTGGCTACAGCTCCGATTAGACCCCCAGCCTGGGAACCTCCATATGCTGTGGGTGCGGCCCTAAAAAGACAAAAGACAAAAAAAAAAACAACCCAAAAAACAAAAAACAAGTTTCTAGGTAACTGGATGGCTTGAGGATGTTCAAATCAAACAGACAGGCCCTGAAATAGAAGTACTCTGGGTGTGATATTATAGTAATAATAATATCTCTGTCTAGGTCTTAAAGCAGTTTATTAAAATGGTTATATTTGAATCTCACAGTAATCCCAAAAATTTAAAAATAAAGTATATGTGTTTATTGCCACTTCATTGGTGAGAAAGTTGAGGTTTAGGATTATTAAACCTTTGCCAACAGCACATGCCCAGTTAGTACAGAGCTACCCTAGACGTTAGCTTTCCCAGTTCATCTCCTTAATGGAGAAGGAGCAGGTTGTAGAAGAAATGGGAGGATGAAGATGACTCAGCATACCTGATTTTAACCATTGCAATTAGGTAAGAAAAAAAAATTGTAAAGAGAGAGATAACATAAATTAAATTTGCAAACAGTTTGATGATTTAAGAGCTCATCTACTGGGGTACAAATCAACATTTCATAACTTACTATCTGTATAAACTTGGGCAAGATACTTAATGTAACTATATTCTTCTATCTTATGGGCAAGTGGTAGTACTGACCTCACAGGGATGTTGTAAAAATAAAGACAAAGAACAGTGACTGGCATATAATAAGTTATAGATAAATGCTTGCAGTTCCAGGTAGACCATGGCTAAAAGAAACAATTCAAAATTAATTAAGATTATTACTAAATAAATACAAAAAACCAATGGGTTCTTTGTAAAGCAGTAACAAGCATCTAAAAGTATAATGAGCAAAAAATTTCTATTCTTAAAAGCAACCAACTACAAAACAGATGAGAACCATAAATGTGAAATGCAGAGGAGAGACCTTTGTTGGACCCCAATTTTACTTCCCTTGCCCCACCACTACCCCAAACACACATTCAAAGCCTGCATAGAATATGCAAAATACCAATATAGGTCTTATGTAAAAATACCTCTAATAAAGAAGGAAGAATTTGTTATACACATAACAAAGATTAAGAATTATTCCACGGAGGAGGAGCTCCCGTCGTGGTGCAGTGAAAACGAATCTGACCAGGAACCATGAGGTTGTGGGCTCTATCCCTGGCCTCACTCAGTGGGTTGGGGATCTGGTGTTGCCATGAGTTGTGGTGTAGGTCGCAGACGTGGCTCAGATCTGGCATTGCTGTTGCTCTGGCGTAGGCTGGCAGCTACAGCTCTGATTCGACCCCTAGCCTGGGAACCTCCATATGCCACAGGAGCGGCCCAAGAAATAGCAACAACAATAACAACAACAACAACAAGACAAAAAAAAAATTAAAAAAAAATTAGGCTAGCCATATGAATTATCAAATTCCAGAAGACAGTAACTCAATGACAAAAAGCTAAGAGGTAAAATGAAAGGAATGAAACCCGAGAATTCTATAGCCACATTTTATATGGCTTGTGTTCTACATCTATTATACAGTACTGATGTCAATTGTTATAGATGACAAGTTGAAAAGATATCAGACATATTCAGTTATGACAAACCTCAGCATATATAACCTAATCCTTCGTTACTCAAAGTGCTTCAGAGGATCAGCATCCTTTAGGGGCTTGTTTAAAATGCAGAATTCAGTAACCACTCTAGAGCTACTCAATCAGAGCCTGCATTTTAAAAAGATGCGCAATATCTGGACAAAACTATACTTTAAAAATATACCTGTACTGCTATGTTCATAGCAGCACTATTTACAATAGCCAAGACATGGAAACAACCTAAATGCCCCTGAACAGATGAATGGATAAAGAAGATGGAGTGAAATAATTGTGGTATTCGGATCACAAAGTAAGGATTATAATTCTTGCAAGAAAAGCCACAGTATAAAAAACTTAATTTTGTGATAATAAACTGGGAGCCTCCCTTGCTCTATAAAATTCAACAAAAGAGTAAAGGAAGAGGAAGGAAAATGTAAGCAGATTAGTGTTTTTTTATCTTTCATAGGTGGGGGTCATAAGTATTGTTTCATTTCTAATGATGGTGAATTTAGAAGTATAGGTTAAAACATTTTATTTACAAATAATTTTTCTAGTTTGCTGTAAGTAAAAATCTGATATATTCTTCCAAATTAATGATTAATGGATAGAAAGTAGAAAAAAAGAAAACAGATGATAAGGCAAAAATCAAACAAAAGAAACATCAGGGGAAAATAAATAATATATGAAATGGAGATGATAAGCCCAAACATATATTTTATAACATAAAAATAAAGAGCTTAAATTCCCCTCTTTAAGGAAAAAAAAAAGATTCCTGGATCAGATCAAAATGCTGAATCCAACCAAATGCTCCTACCAGAGATATGTCTGAAACAGATTTGATAGTTGACATTAATGATATGCTGCCCAAGAGAAAAAAAAGGAATTATAATGTTATATCAGATAATGTTGAGAGAAATAAAAAATATATTAAGTGAGGCCTTGTGCATGCTTTTTTTTTAACCTCCTTCCCGTCTTTAACCTTTTTTTGCTTCTTTTTTTTGAAAAAAGTTTATCGAGTGCTAACTATTGACAAACAACCATAAAGTCTTGGGATACGACAGTGACACAAAGCAGATGCCCTTCTCTGATGGAACTTCTGATCTAGTGTTGGCATAAACTATAATCAAAGATCACATAATAATGATAAACAAATGATGGATATAGTCTGCAATGAAGATATAACTGTCATAAACCTTAGGAAATAACTAACATGGCCTAGAAATATATAAAGCTAAAACATAGGAAATAAAAGAGAATTGATGAAAATATAGTGTAGGGGAAATGTTGATGCCCTTATTTTAGTCCTTGAGAAAGTAGATAGGCAAAAATAAATAAAGATGAAGTAATAGGTTAACAATAAGTTCTATATCATCAGGAAAAATATACTTTCTTTTCAAGCATCCATTAATCATTTAAAAAAGTGAGTTTATATTCAGTCACAAGGGAAACCTCAGTATATTCCAAAAAAGGAACTATTACAGACCACATTTTCTTAATGCAATGCATTAAAACCAGGAGTAAATAATAAAAGAGCTATGTCCACACTGAAAAATATAACAACTTTAATAAAACAAGACAAAATTTGAAATATCTACCCACTTGAAGAATTTAAAACCATAGTTGAATATCTGTCCTATAATAAAGATGAGACTGCTTCATATCAAAGCCAATGTTGTAGAGCTATAGCTGTACTCAGGAAGATGCATTGCCTTGAAAAGCCTTCATTCCTAAAAAAAAGAAGAAAAAAGAAAAAAGAAAAAAGAGGGAAAGAAAGAATAGAAATAAATGGATTAGTCATTCAATTCAAGAAGTTAGGGGAAAACACAAAATGAACCCAAGTAATGATAGAGACAAATAATTGAGCTTTAAGTCCAAGAAAAACAATATAATTGATTAATACATGCAAAAGGTCTTTTGTGGAAAATTCTGAAGAAAAAAGAGTAACCTACTAATTGCTTTAATCCAGAAAAAAACCCGAAAACAAAACAAATGCATAATATTAAGAATGAGAAGTTAGAGATAACCCTTGAGGGTAGAGAAAAAAGAGAATATAATGTGTCCGATTTTATCATAAATAGTTTAAAATCAGAATGAAATGGAAACCTGTAGAAGAAAGTAGGAATGATCATTGCAAAATCCAACCAAAGAAACAGTAGAAAGCCTATGTGGCTTTAACTTTGGAAGGAACTGAGATGGCTGAAAGCTAACACTTTGGGCCTGGGCAAAGTTTTTCAAAACTTGCAATGATAGATAATTCCTCTGACATTTAAAATGTTTAGAAACAAAAGGAAAGAAGAAAAACTTCCAAATCATTCTCATGACTCCAGCAGAATTGATATAATACCAAAGATGGTTTACAAAAATAAAAGACAAAGTATTCCTCACTTTTGAACAGTGATGCAAAATTCCTGAATCAAAGATTAGCAAGTAAAATCCAATAGTACATAAAGGAGAATATAGGATGACTAAATGGAGTTTATTCAATAATAGTTAATAATAGTTAAATATTAAAAACTCTAAATTATTACTAATTTTTTAGAAGTTCAGCACAGGTGCTAAAAAGTAACTTTTGGTAACATTTAATATTCCTGATTTTCTTAACTCTTAGGTTAGAATAAGAAGAGGGGATATTTTCTTAACATGGTTAGAAATACATATTACAAACCAGTTGCCACATATCACACTTAATGATGAAACACTGAAATAGTACCATTAAGTTAGAGATATTTTCAATACCATTACTTAACATTGTTGTCAAAGTTCTTGTCAATTTAATAGTGTAAGACAACATAAGATACGAACATGTAGGAAGGAGGAGCCAAAATAATCACTGTTTTTGTTTAAAATCATAATATTCTGTAAGTCTAGATGATTAACAGGAAAGTTCACTAAAATGGCCAGTACAAATAGTCATTTAGCAAAGTGAGTAGAGGAAAAGATTCCATTTACAATAGCAACAAAGAATATAAAACATTCAGGGCTATGTATATTCGTAAATGTTAAGAGTGTGTCCAGATCAGTAAGAGAGAGGAAATGGCTCTTAAGGATCTTAGGTATACAGTTCAGAGGAGAAATATAATAAATGTAATTCCCAGTCTCACTTGTAATTATAGAAATGCAAAGAGCCATGAGGTTATATGAATTTTTCCCCTCCAATCAGGATTTCATAAACTTTAAAAAGTGTGTGATGAGAATGTAAGGAAATAAGGACTCCCATAAGTTCCTCGGGGAAATGTAATTTGACATTACCTCTTTTGTTGCTATTGTTTCATATTAGTCATCATTTTAGATAAGCATTCTCTTTGACCCAGAGTTTCCGCTCTTAGTAAGGGATCCTATAAAAATACTCCTCCCACTGTACTATGACGTTAATTGCAACATTGTTTAGCATTGTGAGAAAATTTTCAAACAATGTAAATACCCATCTTTAGAGAACTGGCCAAATGAATCAGGATACATTTGTATAGTGGAGTACTAGGCAACAGTTAAAAAGAAAAAGGTAGATATAAGAGCACTGTTAGTAATATTTAACAATAATCAATCATTGACTAATCAGAAAGGATTTTGGTTTGGACTAGTATGCCCATTCTGGTCAGTGGCAATTATTCCAAATAATTAAATAAATAAGGAAATAGATTAACAGCTAATATGACTATTAATAAAGTACACATGAGATAGATACATTTAGGAAGAATAATTGAGACCACAATTGTTTTTAAAAATTTAAAGACTGGGAAGTTCCCCAACAGCTCATCAAATCAAGGATCCAGTGTTGTCAACTGCCCTGGCGGGAGTTCGATCCCTGACCTGGGAATTTCCCCATGCTTTGGGCTTGGACAAAAATAAATAAGTAAATAAAACAGAAGTCCTAATGCAGTCCCGCAGCCATGCTCGTGTATTTGTGTATTATCTGTGGCTGATCTTACAAGGGCAGAATTGAGTGTTTGTCATGAACATAAAGCCCAAAATACTTATTATATTGTTTTATAGGAAAAATTTGCTTACCTTTGGCTTAGTGAATTAGCACTCATGATATTAAACAAAATTATCTTTTTTTATTATTATTAAGGCTGCACCTGTGGCATATGGAAGTTCCTGGGCTAGGGGTCGAATTGAAGCTTCAGCTAAAGGCCTAACGCTGCCACACCTACAGCAACACCAGGTCCAAGCCACATCTGTGACCTATGCCACAGCTTGCAGCAACACTGGATCCTTAACCCACTGAGTGAGGCCAGGGATTGAACCTGCTTCCTCACGGATACTAGTCAGGTTTTTAACCCACTGAGCCACAGCGGAACTCCTAAACAAAATTGTCTTTATCAACTGGATTTTACTTTTTTATTTTTTGTCTTTTTAGGGCTGCAATCCATGGTATATGGAGATTCCCAGGCTAGGGGTTGAAACAGAGTTGTAGCTGCCAGCCTATGCCACAGCCATAGGAATGTGGGATCCGAGCCGTGTCTGTGACCTACACCACAGCTCATGGCAATGCTGGATCTTAGCCCACAGAGTGAGGCTGATGATCGAATCAGGGCCCTCGTGGATCCTAGTCAGGCTCATTAACCACTGAGTCACGACAGGAACTCCAGATTTTACTTTTAATTACTTACTTCCACCTGTACCATAAACTTTTAAAGAAAAAGTTCTCTTTTTGAATTCTTTGTATATCATGACCATTTATTAAAGGGGGAATGTCACTTATATAAGTTAAAATTTTTAAGAGAAGGAAAATCACCAAATAACCAATATTTACATTAAATCATGTTTATAACAGACATCACAAGGAACATAATGAGAATGAAGAAAAAAGGACATTTTTAGGAAAAAAAAATCTCCAAATATCTCTTCTCCAGATGTCTGTTGCAAACAAGCATCCGTATAGTGTGGCATGAATGTAACACAGTGGCCTCAGGGACAATCCAGGTGACGGTTCTGAACTTTAATGACAATTGTCTGTAATTCTACTAATAAAGTTTTAAGAAAACAATAATAGTTCGCTAGTTCGACTTAACATTTCAGATTTATTCTTGGATCCCTCAAATTTGTACTATGATGGTGGTATTTTAGCTTAGGCTAAACTGCCTTAATTTATACAAGTTTTGTCTCTAGAGATGGCAAAATGTGTCAGTTTGCTTACCAACACGGATGGATGGTGAAAGTGGTCCATGCACCTAGAAAGGAGGAGCAGATTGTTACTGACAGATTAGAATTGCCAGCTCATTGTGATAATAAGAAGTAGGTCAACTTGGTTCTATTATTTTTTTTAAAATCCCTTTATGCTCATCTCCCACCAGACCACTCCTTCCAACCTATCTTTGGTGCACCATGCTTATGATCATATAGTTTAAAATCCAAACTGGGCTCATAAACTGTACTGAGGTATAATTCATATACAATATAATGCATCAATTTTAAGTGTATTATTAGAACAATTTGGTGAATGTATACTTCGATGTAACCATAATCAATATACAGAGTATTTTCATCATCCTCAAAAGATCCATAATGCCCAAAGGAGGGCACTTTATGTTAACAGCAAAATTGAGCAGGAAGTCCAGAGAGTTGCCATATGTCTCCTGCCCCCACACATGCACACACACCTGCACCAAAGTGATACACTTGGTAGAACTGATGAACCTACACTGAAGAATCATTATCACCCAAAGTCCATCGTTTACTTAAGTTTCACTCTTGTACATTTCTATGTACATTAGGGTTCACTCATACATTTCTATGTACATTAGGGTTCACTTGTACATTCTTGTACATTCACTCTTGTACATTCTATGGGTTTTTACCCATGTATAATGACACACATCTGCCATTATAGTATCATACAAGCAGTTTCATGCCCTAAAAATCCTCTGTGCACCACCTCTTCATTCCCCTCTCCCTACAAACCCTGACAACCACTGATCTATTTTCTGTTTCCATACTTTCCTTTGCCAGAAGAGCATATAATTAGAATCTTACAGAATGCAGCCTTTTCAGGTTGGCTTCTTTCACTTATTAATATGCATTTAAGATTCCTCTGTGTCTTTTCATGGCTTGTTAGCTCATTTTTTTTTAGCACTGACTAATATTCTATTGTCTATTGTCCTAAAATTTATCCATTCACCTTTTCGAAGGACATGTTGGATGTCTCCAAGTTTTGGTAATTATGAATAAAGCTACCATAAACTTATCTGTGCATATTTTTGTGTGAATATAAGTTCTCAACTCATTAGTAAATACTAAGGAGTGTGATTGCTGGATCGTATGTTAAGAATATGTCTAGTTTTGTAAGAAATCAACAAAATGTCTTCCAAATGGGCTATGTGTCTTGCCTCTCCACCAGCAGTAAGAGTTCCTATTGCTCCATCTCCTTGCTAGCATTTTGATTGTGAATGTTTTTTATTTGCTATTCTAATAGATGTGTTGTGTTATCTGTTTTAATTTGCAGTTTCCTAATGACATACAATGTGGAGTTTCTTTTCATATGCTTATTTACCACCTAGAATACCTTCTTTCTTGAGGTGTCTGTTCAGATCTTTTGCCCATTTTTTAATTGGGTTGTTCATTTTTCTTACTGTTGAGTTTTAGGTTCTTTGAATATTTTGGATAACAATCCTTTGTCAGGTACATATTTTGCAAATATTTTTTTCCCAGTATGTGTCTTATTTTTTTTCATTTAATTGACAGTGTCTTTTGCAGGGCTGAAGGTTTATAGTGTAATGAAGCTTGGCATATCCATTATTTCTTTCATGGATCTTACCTTTGACATGGTATCTAAAAAGTCATTATGAAATCCAAGGTCATACAGATTTTCTTCTGTTACCATGTAGACATTTTATAGTTTTACATTTTACACTTAAGTTTTTAATTTTTTGACTTAATTTTAGTGAGGGGTATGAAGTCTGAGTCTAGAATCTTTTCCTTTTTTTGGGGGGGGGGCCTTTTGTCTTTTGTCTTTTTTGGGCTGCACCAGCAGCATATGAAAGTTCCCAGGCAAGGGGGTCCAATCAGAGCTGAAGCCACTATCTTACGCCACAGCTTCAGCAACACAGGACTGAGCTGTGTCTGTGACGGATACCACAGCTCATGGCCACGCTGGATCCTTAACACATTGAGCAAGGCCAGGGATTGAACCGGCATCCTCATGGATGCTAGTTGTGTTCCCTAACCTCTGAGCCACGATGGGAACTCTAAATCTTTTTATTTTTTATGGCCACACCCACAGTGTATGGAAATTTTGGAGGCTAAAGATAAATAGTACTGTTTTTAATCCCAAATTCCCACTGTTCATTACCAGAATACATGAAAATAATTGACTTTTGAATTATAAACTTTTTATCCTACAATCATAGTTCAAGGAGTTTTTTGTGGACTCTTAAGGATTTTTTACATAGGTAACCACATCATCTCCCAACAAAGGCAGTTATATTTCTTCCTTCCCAGTATGTGTGCCTATATGCCTTTTATTTCCTTTTTCTGTCTTTTCACATGAACTAGGACTTCCAGTACAATGTTAAGAAAAAAGTGGTGAGAGGAAACCTCTTGTCATGTTCCTGTACTTCCTCACCCTTAAATATGATGTTAGCTATAGGGTTTAAAATTTTTTTTTTTATTTAATGATTTTTATTTTTTTCCATTATAGTTGGTTTACAGTGTTATATCAATTTTTTACTGTACAGCAAGGTGACCCAGTCACACATACACATAAACATTCCTTTTTCTCACATTATCATGCTACATCATAAGTGACTAGATATAGTTCCCAGTGCTATACATCAGGATCTCATTGCTTATCCATTTCAAAGGTAATAATTTGCTTCTATAGATTTTAAAAAGGCATTGTAATTTTAAATTGCTGCTCTGATAATTCCAACATCTTTCCCATATCTGGCTCTGGTTCTGATGCTGGTTCTATCCCTTAAACTGTGTTTTTTGCCTTTTTATCATGCTTTAGTATTGTTTGTTGAAAGCAGAATATACACTTAGTGTATCAAAGGAGCTGCAGTAAGTGTTTAGTGAGCTGCAGAGGAAAGGGAAGCATTTTATAGTTCTGTGAGTAGGTCTCAGTCTTTTAGTGAGCCTGTGTTCCTGGGCTGTGAACTTCAAAGTTGCTTCTCAGGTTTTTCACTCCCTGACAGGATGGCTAAAAGGGGCTGGAATTGGGTAGTTACCTTTTCTTAGTTTGGTTAAATTCTAGTAAAATCCTGGGAGGTTAGGGTCTGGTAAAATAGTTTGTCCTGAGGGTAAATTTTGTTAAGAAGAATGGATGTCTTTGGAATATTTCAAAATGGTTACTTTTCCCCCATCGCCTGTGGGAAGCACAATGGGATTTTTCTGAGATCTTCATTGTGAGAACTTGCTAGATCTACAGGAGATGAAACTTACAAGTGTGGGTACCACCTTAACAGTGGGCCACCCCCTGAAATTTGTAACACCATTTGTCCTAATGGTGTTTCCAGCAATTTGTCAATTGTAGTTCAGTTTCCTTAACTCAGGCACTGAATCCCACAGAAGTTTCTGCAGAAGTCATGCAGAAGCGAGTTTCTGCACTGGTAAGTCATGATTCTTTCTGTCCACCTGTTTGGCTCTCCAATTTGGGGCTGTGGTTTGCCCTATGACCTAACTTCTCTGATGGATCTAAGAAGAGGTGATGACTTTCAGTTTCTTCAATTGTTTACTTGTTGTTAGGATAGAATGATGACTTCCAAGTTCCTTTATGCCAGACTAGACACAGGAAGTCCTAAGATGGTTATAAAAGAGAAAGAAAGTAATGTTCATCATTACACCAGAACAACAGGCATAAATTGGCACTATCCTGGGAAACTGCATCATATATTTGATGTTTTTTCCTTCAGTTTTTTTAGGAGTTCCCTGGTGGCTCAGTGGGTTAAGAATTTGGCATTTTCACTGCTGTAGCTCAGATCACTGCTGTAGCTTAGGTCACTGCTGTGGCTTGGGTTCGGTTCCTGGCCCAGGAACTTCCACATGCTGCAGACATAGCCAAAAATAAATTAATTAAATTAAATAACTATAGTCTATGCCTAGATGGCCAGACTATGGAAGATTCTTAAAATTAAAAAAGTTAATAACATATTTAGTAGAAATTTTTTACCATTTCAAAATGTAACTAATTTAAAAATTATGCATGAGATATTTTACATTTCACTGTACTAATTTTTGAAACTAGAGAACGTAGTTTACTCTTACAAAAATTCCTAACTCAAGTTAACCATAGCCTAAATTATTGGACAGTATACTTCCAGACCATAAAATTATCCCTCAAATTTTTGTTGCTTTACTCAGGAAAAAAGTTTTGAGGATGAACTACATATACCCTAGAAATAAATGCATTTTACATTAAAAAATGGGATTATAGTCCTATATACTCAACTGTGCATTTACCCTCTAAGTTACTGCATCCATTTAATTAAATTTAGTAAACATTTACTTGCTTTGCATTATATCAAGAGAACCCCCAAGTAAAGGAAAACATGGTCCCTTCTCTTAAAACTTACCTTAAAGATGGGACAACTAATCATGTACACAGAAATAAACAATACATATGAGTGACATAGCACCTTGGCTATTAAAAAATCATGGTATAGGCTTGAGTGTTTGGGGGATAGATAGGAACATGGGGGTGGATGTGACTACAGTAGTTAAGGAGCAGGCTGGGCAGGCATTGGAGTGTAGTTAAAATTTAAACTTGTGCTTAAGACAAGGACTGTTCAGGCTTGGGGCAAAGGGAAAACCAGCATGAATGCCATGGTGTTCTTTCAGTTCCAGAGGAATAGGGAATTTGAGAGCTCTCTGGTTCTGCAAAGCTGCAGCAGGAAACTACCATAACTGAGGCCTCAACTTTGGATTTCCCAGTAGGTCTGGTATCCAAGCATCATCAAAGGTTACCAAGTGCATGTTGGATAGCTTCTTTGATTTATGAATTATGAAAGCAGTTCAATCAGAAAATGGGACTTATTAGATGAGATACCTAAAAAGTCCAGAGATTTGTCAGGCTAGTCAAGATGCTGGTGTCATCTCAAACATGTCTCTCTTGATCTTGGAGTTCTCTTTCATGTTGGCAAGATGACTCCAAAAGCCACAGGCTTATATCCCATTAGTTTTGCAACTCAGCAGCAAGAGAACTCCTTGTCAATAGATCTTGCAAAAACCTATATTTCAGCTAATGCTTATTGGCTCTGATGGCCTTGGTCAGGTGCTCATCTTTGGGTCAATTACGATGACCATCTCAGTGCTTGCATAGGTCAGGTGCACTTCTGTGGAGTAGGGATGAGATCAAGATTTCAGCAACTGTGTGGATTGAAGGTAGGTAAAGGTGTTTCTCAGAAGGAGTAATGAACATTGGGCAGGCAAAATCAACGGACACATCCTGCATGATGCTTTATATGTAGATTTCATGTAACCTTCTCACAACACAGTGCTATAGCCATTATTGTCTACAACTTACAGATAAGGCCTTTGAAGTCCAGACTCTTCTCATTTGGGACTATGCCTCTGTGATTTCTCCAGGGAGCTTGCTTCAGGATGGCCTCACCCAGTGGATCTCAACCTTGGTTGCCCATCAGAATCACCCCGGGTGCTTTTTTAAAAATCCAAGTATTCAGACCACACTCTTGACCAGTTGAGTCAGATACTCTAGGGGTAAGACCAAGCATCGGTATTTTTAGTAGCTCACCAGTGTGCAGTCAAATTGAAAATCATGAGTCCAGGACTTCTCTTTTTTCAGAGAGTTGTACAGAGAAGAAGAAACAGAGCTAATTTCTGTTTTCTCAGCAGCACTACCAATAATGAGGCATACTCTCAGACCTCAAAGGAGATTAAATGATTACAGAAAGGCAAGATACTACCCCAGTGAGAATGAAACATTGAGAATGTAGATGGAGATGATGCTCATCCAGGGCTTCATGATGGAGGGTATGTCTGGTCCAGTATCACTTATTTCCATAGGAAGTTTTGGCCAATGGAAGTATTAGAAATATAATCTTCTCTCTGGAGATGTTTATTCCAAAAAACTTGGTGTGTGAGAATTGTATGAATTAGATGGCTGAAGGGTAATTAATAATAAATACTCAGCTATCTGGGGCCTTTCTTAGAGGAGCCTTCTGAATGCACCAGTATGCTTTCTGGCAAGAAAGGTGAATGACTGTTTTGAATGAAGGGTCCAGAGCTTAGGGGGTTTGGTAGGCCTGCTCATTGCAGACTTTCAGCAGAGCCTGCATTACCAGAAGAACTAAGTTCCAATTAAAAAATGAGGGCATTTTATAATGAAGTCCAGACCTCTTGTTTTATAAATTAGGGAACCAAGCCTAAAGAAGGAACTCATGATTTGAATTAGTAGTTCTGATTCCTCAATATTATTTCTACTTCCCTGATTAAAGTTGTAAATGTCCTTAGAGTAAGTTTATCAAGTTTTTTTGTTTCCTTTTGATATCTCTGTATAAAGTGTTATAGCTTACTCTTTAAACTTCATTCTAACTCAGTTTTCCACAATTTATTCTGAAACACTGTATTCATTTATTCTTTCAAGAAATATTCACTGTATTTTATATTTTCACACAACCACCTGGCTCCCCAGGCAGACTGTATGCTCTTGGAGGGGATTTTTTATGTGTTTTACTCTTTGTGCCTGTAAGTCTATAACAGTTGGTTTAATGATCTATCTATGGAAGTGCTGGGTGACTGGGCAAGTTAAGTGTCCACATTTATTTTATTTTATTTTTTTTGGTCTTTTTGCCTTTTCTAGGGCCGCTCCCATGGCATATGGAGGTTCCCAGGCTAGGGGTCGAATTGGAGCTGTAGCCGCTGGCCTACACCACAGCCATAGCAACGTGGGATCCGAGCCGCATCTGTGACCTATACCACAGCTCATGGCAATGCCGGATCCTTAACCCACTGAGCAAGGCCAGGGATCGAACCCGCAATCTCATGGTTTCTAGTTGGATTCGTTAACCACTGTGCCATGACAGGAACTCCGTGTCCACATTTCTGATGTGCCTTATTTGCCTTGGTTTCAGGAGATGGTGGCATAAACATGCCTGCCATCAGTCCTAATCTGATTTGTTCTGATGAAGGTGTCCTTAGAATGGAATATCAGACATTCCCCAAAGAAGAAAACTTGAGAAATACTTTCCTTGTGCTGATGCACTGTCCCCAGTAGTGGGTCCTCACTGTCTCAGGTCCTTGATCTCTCCTCTTTGTGCTCATTGTGACCCCTTGGTATTGGAAGGTGCATGAAGTCAAGCTCCAACTGATGCAAAAAAGCCCAGCCCTTTCTCAGCATCCCTAGGACTTCTCATTGCCTTTCCTCCTTCAGCCAAGAACCATCATTAACTCATAACTGCCAATGAGCAAAGTCTTGTGTTCAAACGCTTCTTGGAGCAAAACCCTCTGTCATCTTACAATCTCTGCCTTTCCAGCCTTGTCTATCACCCCCTCTCATTCTGATCCTGAGCCATCCAGGACACATTGCTGCTCATTGCTCTCCAGAACCATTGCCATCACTGCAGCATACACACAAGAACTGTCTCCTCTCATCATCTTTGCCTTTCACTGTTACAGGCATCCTTCAATCTAGTCCAAGTGCCACCTTTTTCTGGAAACTTTTCTTAACTTTTCTATTTCCATGTACTTTGTTTACCTCTCATTTGAGGTAACACTTCATTTTGTCTTATGTAATAAGTATTCGCATATGTATCTGCCTTCACACCTTCCTTTGCTTCCATCTCTTTTTTTCATTTTTGCTTTTATTTCATTTAGTTATTTATTTTTTAAATGAAATACAGTTGGGTTACAATGTTCTGTTAGTTTCAGGTGTACAGCAAAGAGATTCAGTTATACATATATATATTTTTCAGATTCTTTCTCCATATATATTATTACAAAATATTGAGTATATTTCCCTGGGCTATACAGTAGGACCTTGTTGTTTCTATAGTTTATATATAGTAGTGTGTATATGTTAGTCTCCAATTCCTAATTTATTCCTCCTCCTGTCTTTCCTCTTTGGTAACCACAAATTTGTTTTATGTCTATAATCTATTTCTGTTTTGTATATTGGTTCATTTGTATCATTTTTTTTTTTATTTTCCCACTGTACAGCAAGGGGATCAAGTTATCCTTACATGTATACATTACAATTACATTTTTTCCCCCACCCTTTCTTCTGTTGCAACATGAGTATCTAGACAAAGTTCTCAATGCTATTCAGCAGGATCTCCTTGTAAATCTATTCTAAGTTGTGTCTGATAAGCCCAAGCTCCCGATCCCTCCCACTCCCTCCCCCTCCCATCAGGCAGCCACAAGTCTCTTCTCCAAGTCCATGATTTTCTTTTCTGAGGAGATGTTCATTTGTGTTGGATATTAGATTCCAGTTATAAGTGATATCATATGGTATTTTTCTTTGTCTTTCTGGCTCATTTCACTCAGGATGAGATTCTCTAGTTCCATCCATGTTGCTGCAAATGGCATTATGTCATTCTTTTTGATGGCTGAGTAGTATTCCATTGTGTATATACACCACCTCTTCCTAATCCAATCATCTGTCGATGGACATTTGGGTTGTTTCCATGTCCTGGCTATTGTGAACACTGCTGCAATGAACATGCGGGTGCACGTGTCTCTTTTAAGTAGAGTTTTGTCTGGATAGGTGCCCAAGAGTGGGATTGCGGGGTCATGTGGAAGTTCTATGTATAGATTTCTAAGGTATCTCCAAACTGTTCTCCATAGTGGCTGTACCAGTTTACATTCCCGCCAACAGTGCAGGAGGGTTCCCTTTTCTCCACAGCCCCTCCAGCAGTTGTTATTTGTGGATTTATTAATGATGGCCATTCTGACTGGTGTGAGGTGGTATCTCATGGTAGTTTTGATTTGCATTTCTCTTATAATCAGCGATGTTGAGCATTTTTTCATGTGTTTGCTGGCCATCTGTATATCTTCCTTGGAGAAATGTCTATTCAGGTCTTTTGCCCATTTTCCCATTGATTGATTGGCTTTTTTGCTGTTGGGTTGTATAAGTTGTTTCTATATTCTAGAGATTAAGCCCTTGTCGGTTGCATCATTTGAAAGTATTTTCTCCCATTCTGAAAGTTGTCTTTGTGTTTTCTTTTGGGTTTCCTTTGCTGTGCAAAAGCTTTTCAGTTTGATGAGGTCCCATGGGTTTATTTTTGCTCTAATTTCTATTGCTTTGGGAGACTGACCTGAGAAAATATTCATGATGTTGATGTCAGAGAGTGTTTTGCCTATGTTTTCTTCTAGGAGTTTGATGGTATCCTGTCATATATTTAAGTCTTTCAGCCATTTGGAGTTTATTTTTGTGCATGGTGTGAGGGTGTATTCTAGTTTCATTGATTTGCATGCCGCTGTCCAGGTTTCCCAGCAATGCTTGCTGAATTGACTTTCTTTTTCCCATTTTATGTTCTTGCCTCCCTTGTCAAAGATTAATTGACCATAGGTGTCAGGGTTTATTACCGGATTCTCTATTCTGTTCCATTGGTCTGTCTGTCTGTTTTGATACCAGTACCACACTGTCTTGATGACTGTGGCTTTGTAGTATTTCTTGAAGTCTGGGAGAGTGATGCCTCCTGCTTGGTTTTTGTTCCTCAGGATTGCTTTGGCGATTCTGTGTCTTCTGTGGTTCCATATAAATGTTTGGATTGTTTGTTCTAGTTCTGTGAAAAATGTCAGGGGTAATTTGATAGGGATTGCATTGAATCTGTAGATTGCTTTGGGTAGTATGGCCATTTTTACAATATTGATTTTCCCAATCCAGGAACATGGAATAGCTTTCGATTTCCTTACATCTTCTTTGATTTCTTTGATGAAAGTTTTATAGTTCTCGGCATATAGGTCCTTTACCTCCTTGGTCAGGTGTATTCCGAGGTATTTGATTTTGTGAGGTGCAATTTTAAAAGGTATCGTATTTTTGTATTCCTTTTCGAATGTTTCATTGCTGGTATACAGAAATGCAACTGACTTCTGAATGTTAATCTTATAGCCTGCTACTTTGCTGAATTTGTTAATCAGTTCAAGTAGTTTTGGGGTTGAGTCCTTAGGGTTTTCTATGTATAGTATCATGTCATCTGCATACAGTGACAGTTTTCTCTCTTCTCTTCCTAAATGGATGCCTTTTATTTCTTCTGTTTGTCTAGTTGCTGTGGCTAGGACTTCCAAAACTATGTTGAAGAGCAGTGGTGAGAGTGGGCATCCCTGTCTTGTTCCAGATTTGAGGGAGAAGGCTTTCAGTTTTTCCCCATTGAGGATTATATTTGCTGTGGGTTTCTCATCAATGGCTTTGATTATATTCAGGGATGTTCCCTCTATACCCACTTTGGCGAGGGTCTTGATCATGAATGGATGTTGGACTTTGTCAAATGCTTTTTCTGTGTCTATTGAGATGATCATATGATTTTTGACTTTTTTTTTTGTTAATGTGGTGTATGATGCTGATTGATTTGCATATGTTGAACCATCCTTGTGAACCTGGGATGAACCGAACCTGGTCACGGTGTATAATTTTTTTGATATATTGTTGGATTCGGTTGGCTCAGATTTTGTTGAGAATTTTTGCATCTATATTCATCAATGATATTGGGCGATAGTTTTCTTTTTTGGTGGTATCTCTGTCTGGTTTTGGAATGAGGGTGATGGTGGCATCATAGAATGTCTTTGGGAGTATTCCTTCTTCTTCAACCTTTCGAAAGAGTTTAAGGAGGATGGGCACCAATTCCTCTTTATATGTTTGATAGAATTGGCCTGTGAAGCCATCTGGTCCTGGACTTTTATTTGTAGGGAGTGATTTTATGACCTCTTCAATTTCGTTTCTAGTGATCGGTCTGTTCAGTTGGTCTGTTTCTACTTGATTCAGTTTTGGCAGGCTGTAAGATACTAGAAAATTGTCCATTTCTTCCAGATTGTCAAACTTGTTGCCATATAGTTGTTCATAGTGTTTTCTTATGGTTTTTTGTATTTCTGCTGTATCCATTGTGATTTCTCCTTTTTCATTTATAATTTTGGTTATTTGGGTTCTTTCTCTCCTCTTTTGAGTGAGTCTGGCCAGGGGTTTGTCAATTTTGTTTACCTTTTCAAAGAACCAGCTCTTGGTTTCATTGATTTTCTCTGTTGTTTTTTGAGTCTCTATTTGATTGATTTCTTCTTTGATCTTTATAATTTCCTTCCTTCTGCTGACTTTAGGACTTTTTTGTTCTTCTTTTTCTAATTCATTTAGGTGGAGGGTTAAGTTGTCCATTTGGGATCTTTCTTCTTTTTTGAGAAAGGCCTGTATTGCTATAAATTTCCCTCTGAGCACTGCTTTCGCAGCATCCCATAGATTTTGAGCAGTTGTGTCTTCATTATCATTTGTTTCAAGGTAGTTTTTAATTTCCTTCTTGATTTCCTCATTGACCCATTGGTTTCTTAGTAGCATGTTGTTTAGTCTCCATGCAGTAGGTTTTTTCTCTTTCCTTTTCCCATGGTTGATTTCTAATTTCATGGCATTGTGGTCAGAGAAGATACTTGAGATAATTTCTATGCTCCTAAATTTATTGAGGTTAGCTTTGTGTCCCAATATGTGGTCGATTCTTGAGAATGTTCCATGAGCATTTGAGAAGAATGTGGTGTTCTGCTTTTTTTGGATGTAGTGTCCTGAGATGTCATTAAGTCTAACTTTTCTATTGTTTCCTTTAAGATCTCTGTTGCTTTATTGGTTTTCTGTGTAGAGGATCTGTCCATTGATGTGAGGGGGGTATTAAGGTCTCCTACTATGATTGTATTCTCATCAATATCTCCCTTTATGTCTGTTAATATTTGTTGTATGTATCTGGGTGCTCCTATATTTGGGGCATATATGTTGACGATAGTAACATCCTCTCCTTGGATGGATCCCTTAATCATTAAGTAGTGTCCTTCTTTGTCTTTCTTTATGTCTTTGTTTTAAAGTCTATTTTGTCTGATATGAGCGTTGCGAACTCCTGCTTTCTGTCTGTTCTATTGGCGTGAAATAGTTTGCCCACCCTTTCACTTTCAATCTATATGTATCTTTGTCCTAAGGTGAGTTTCTTGTAGGCAGCATATTGAAGGTTTTTGCCTTTTTATCCACTCAGCCACTCTGTGTCTTTTGATTGGGCGTTCAGTCCATTGACATTGAAGGTGATAATTGATAGATGATTATTTATTGCATTTGAACCTTGTGTTCCAGTTGATTCTATGGTTCTACATTCTTCCTTTTCTTTTTTTTTTTTTTTTTTTGGTTGGATTGTCTCCTGTTATTATCTGCTTGAGTGTATTTTTTTTTTTCATTTTTGCAAATGCAATATTTGGTTTTGGCTTGTGGTTGCCCTGTTTTTTAAGTATGCTATCCCCTTCCATAATGTGGTGTTTTAGCCTGGTGGTCCTGTAAGTTCAAACACTTCATCACTTATAAATTAAGAAGAGAAACATACAAACGAGCAAACAAAAAGGGTTATATTTTCTAACATCTCTTGCCCATATTTTATGGTTTTGATGACTCTTTTATTTTTTTCTTTTTAATTTTATTTTGTTGAAGCATGTTCATGATTAAATCTGATGCTGGCTTATTTGAGTGACTGCTCTCTGATTGCAGTTTCCTCAGTCCTAGTTCTTCTTCTTCTTCTTCTTCTTCTTTTTTCTTTTCTTTTTTCTTCCCTTTCCTTCCTTTCTTTTTGGTTTAGAGAAGCCCTTTCAATATTCCCTTTACCCTGGGTTTTGTGTTGCTGTATTCTTTAAGTTTTTGTTTGTTGAAAAAATTTTCATTTCCCCTGCTATTTTAAAATGATATTCTTGCTGGATAGAGTATTCTAGGTTGCATATTTTTTCCTTTTAAGCACTTTAAATATCTCTTGCCATTCCCCTCCTGGCCCTGTAGTGTTTCTGTAGAGAAATCAGCTGATAATCTTATGGGGGTTCCCTTGTAGGTAACATTCTGTTTTTCTCTTGCTGCCTTTAGGATCCTCTCTTTATCATTAACTTTTGCCATTTTTATTATGATGTGTCTTGGTGTGGGTCTATTTGGGTTCAGTTTGTTTGGGGCCCTCTGTGCTTCTTGTATCTTGAACCCAGTATCCTTTAGATTTTGGAAGTTTCCATTGATAATTTCTTCAAATATATTTTCCATCCCCTTATCTTTTTCTACTCCTCTGGAATTCCTATTATGCATAGATTGGCCCGCTTTATATTATCCCATAGGTCTCTTATATTGCTTTCCAGTTTTTTCATTTGGTTTTCTGTCTGCTGACCTGATTGGGTGATTTCCATTCTTCTCTCTTCCATATCACTGATTCGTTCTTCTGCATTATTCATTCTGGTTTTTACTGCCCTTAGTTCAGTTTGCATCTCTGCAAATGAATGTTCTAGTTTTTCTTGGCTCCTCCTTATATTTTCTAGTTCCTTTCTGAGGGTATCTGCACTACTGTTCATATCTTCTCTTAATTCCTTCAGTATTTTCACTATTTCTCTTTTGAACTCCAGGTCTGTCAGACTGCAGAGATCTGTTTCATTGTTGACTGTTTTAGGTGAGTTCTCCTGTTGGTTTGACTGGGGGTGGTTTCTCAGCTTCTTCATCTTACTTGTTGTTTTCTTTCTCCTGAGGGAGTTGTACTCTCCGTGATCACACAGTGTTTGCCTTGTCACTGCCGTGGAATGTTTCCTGAGGGCTGGCATTGTTGGTCAATCTTTTTTGAGGCAGTGTGGCTTTTCTGGAGTGTTGATGGGGCTAACAGTGTTTCTTTGAAGCAAAGGAGGGCTTCCTGAGGGCAGACAGGACTGGGAGGTCCACACCATGATGGTAGCAGACTTCACTTGGTCATGCAGATCTTGCTCTGGTGTTTTTAGGCTGTGGGGTTCTTTCAGGGGGTTGGCAGTGTTGGGCAGCTGTTCCTCAGGAGTGCAGCACCCCCTGGGGGCTGGAGCAGCTATCTGGGTCACTGAGAACCTAAGAGGCTCTTCCCTAGGGCAGCCCAACTCAGAAGGATGGCCTGAGAATGTAGGCGGATCTTTTCACAGTCTGGCCAAGCTCGTTGCAGCTTTTCTGGGCTGCAGGGGCTCTTCCAGGGGGCTGGTGATGCTGAGCAGCTGTTCTGTGTGAGTGGGGCACCCTCTGAGGGCTTGGGTGGCTATCAGGGCTGCTGAAAACCCAAGAGGTTCCTCGCCAGGGCAGCCCAACTCAGAAAGACCGTCTGAGATCTTTTCACGGCTCGGCCAAGCTTGTTGCAGCTTTTCTGGGCTGCAGGAGGTCCTTCCTGGAGCTGGCAGTCCTATGCAGCTGATCTGCTATAGCTCAGCACCCCCTGGGGGGCTTGGGCGGCTAGCAGGGCCTCTGAAAACCCAAGAGGCTCCTCCCCAGGGCAGCCCAACTCAGAAAGACCGTCCGAGAATTAGGCAGATCTATTCACAGCCTGGCTAGGCTTGTTCTAGCTTTTCTGGGCTGCAGGCCTTTTCTCGGGGGCTGGTGGTGTTTGGTGCTGCTCTGCAGAGGTGTAGCTCCTCCAAAGGGCAAGCAGGCCTGTGCAAGGACAGCCCCTGCGGTGGTAGGCTTCAGGCAATTGTTGAGGCCAGCCCTCCTGGATGGCAGGCAGCCCCAAGTTCGGCGAGAGCGTAGGGGGTGGTGGGGGGGAGGGGATGCACAGCTTTCTGCTAGCTAGCAGGCCTGTAAGCTTGCTGTGGTGTGGGGAGTATTCTATGGGGACCCACCCCTTCTTCTCTCCCCTCCCCAGCACGGGCGCAGACCAGGCTCTTCTCCCAGGTTCCCTCTGATGCGGCTTTCCACTTCCCCGCCCCTAGAGTATTGCTCCCTTCCTCTGCGACAGCTTTGTTTTCTAGTCTCCCAGGCAGTCTCTGCCCCGTCAAACTTGACAGACCGGTTTCTAGACCTCCCAAGCAGTCTCCACTCTGCCCACCCCCCCCCAGCCCTTTTTAGGGGACTAACCTTCGGAGCGGAGGACTCGGTGCCCAGCCCCCACCCAGGCATCTCAATTTTTGGTGACTGTGCCTGTAGTTCAGATGGTCCGTTCGGTTCTTGATCGGCTTTTCCGTACTCCAACTTACTGCTACACTCTTCTCTGCATCTGGAGATTCCTCCGGTTCATTTGATCTTTCCCCCGAGTAGGTGACTTTCCAGGGTGCGGGATCCCTTTCTCCTCCTCAGTTCCCTTTTGGGAGCGCCTATCCCACTCGGATTCACTTTCTCTCACTCTCCTCTTTTCTCCCATTCTGCCCAGTAATGTCACAAACTTCTTGCTGTTATTGGAGTTTAGGTTCCTCTGCCAGTGATTGGTTGCTGTTCTGTGTGAGTCATTTATTCTGTAAATGTGCTTTTTTTGTTGTGTTTGTGGGAGAGGGCGAGCGTGTCCCCCTACTCCTCCGCCATCTTGTCCTCTCTGTATCATTTTTTAAAAAGATTCTATGAGTTCCCACTGTGTTGCAGTGAGTTAAGGATACAGCATTGCCTCAATTTTGGTGTAGGTTGCAGCTGCAACTCAGATTCAATCCAAGAACTTCTATATGCCACGGGCACAGCTGAAAAAGAAAAAAAAAATTCCACTTATAAGCGATATCATGTAAAATTTGTCTTTATCAGTCTGGCTTACTTCGTTTAGTATGATAATCTCTAAGTCTTACTGAGTCCTCACTCTGTGCCAACCATTAGGCATATAAAGATGTATCCAACACACCTG
This sequence comes from Phacochoerus africanus, assembly GCF_016906955.1. Taxonomy (NCBI): domain Eukaryota; kingdom Metazoa; phylum Chordata; class Mammalia; order Artiodactyla; family Suidae; genus Phacochoerus; species Phacochoerus africanus. Next base: position 82,599,820 of record NC_062544.1, on the reverse strand, counting down.
AAGATGTTTACATAGAGAGGGAGGCAGAGACATCAGCAACCAGAAGGCAAGTTTCATGAGAGCAAAAATTTTTGCATGTTTTGTCCACTATTGTGTTGGAATTGCTTGCAACTAACTGTGCCAAGAACATAGTTGGCACTCAGGAAGTGATCTTTGAATGAATATATAAATAAATCTATCAGAAATATTCATAGATGTGCCTATATATCTGTGTACATATAATGCATATACATGTAGGCATGTATAGGTAAATACAGAGAAATGATAAAAATAAAGGCCAATAAGACTGCTGAAGAAGGAAGATTTCACTGAATCAGGTTCTAAATCATGGATTCTACTTTGTCTGGCAAAGATTCTACTTCTGTTTTAGGCAAGGATTCTGTCTTAATCTTCATTTCCACATGTTGTTTGCACTGACCTTCACACATCATGGATGTATCTGTTACTCCAAAATTCTTAATTTATTCCCTTTCTCCCACCTTTCTCTTTTGGTAACTATAGGTTTGTTTTCTATATCTGTGAGTGTGTTCCTACCTTATAAACAAATTCATTTGTATCACTTTTTTTTTTACATTCCACATATAAGTGATATCTTAGGATATTTGTCTTTCTCTGTCTGGCTTACTTCACTCAGTATGAAGTCTATCTAGGTCTATCTATGTTGCTTCAAATGACATTATTTCATTCTTTTTATGAATGAGTAATATTCCATTGGATATGTGCCACATCTTTATCCATTCATCTGCTGATGGACATTTAGGTTGCTTCCATGTCTTGGCTGTAGTGAATAGCTCAACAGCTATTTCTTGAGAGCCCACTCAATGGAAATCACTGACCTAGGCAAGTGGGATGTTCAATAGTGAGGGTTAAAAAGCAAAACCCTGCCTTCAACAAAGTTATAGCTGTCTGTGGTGAGTGTATGTATGTGGGTGTTATGTGTTGTATTGGTTGGTAGAAGAAGTGAGGGATTAAGAAAAGTAGTTCATTAACCGGAGAACAAGGCAAAATGCAATAAGTGTCAGAGGAGAGGATGGCCTCGGAGTCTGGGCAGCACAAGTGGGTCTGGGTATGTTGATAGACTTGAGGGCATAGTTGAGACAGTACTTTCTCTCTGAGGAGCAATACCACAGAAGAAACAAGAGAAGCATGAAAGCCAAGGGAAACAGAGCCATGTGCACCTGCAAGATGGGCAACCAGCACAGAAAAATAAGACTGGGTAATTATCTGGCCTTGCTGTCTCTACTGAGAAGGAAACCCAGTGTGCCTTCCTGATGCCCCCAGAAATGAGCCAAAGCACGAGGGAGGCTCAGACCTGGGCCTTCAGCCCCAACTCTGCTGTGGACTGGCTGTGTGACCTTGGACACACCACACAGCCCTGCTGGACCTCAGACCCTGGGCAAGAAATGAGTGGGTGGCAAGTGCCTGGTTTTAGGGCCTTACTAGATGGAGGTTGCATGGCCTAAATTGCATCTTTCTCCCTCTGCTGGAGCTTATATCCTGGTCAGAACCTGTTGAGGGCAGCCACTGTGGGAAAGGGAAACAGAGCAAAGGTAAAAGAACACATGACCTGACCTTTATTTCTTACCATCTTTTAGCAGCTTTTGCACTGTGGACTGGAAAAGGAGAGAAAGAGACAAATTCAGCTTGGTGGTTTTATGATGCCATTTGTGGGCTGTGTTTGACTTAGGATTTAGTGGTATAAACTTCTAGTAAACTGATTATATAATTATTGCCAATTCCATGGGTTCAAGACTTACACCTATGTGCTTTTGATGTGCTATTATAACTTACTAAATAATTGCTATTTTCCTTTAGCGTCTGAGCCAGCCAGAGGGTTGCAAGCTTTGTCATGCATCTTTGTATTTCTCTAAATTAAATGTTTTCTCCCCTGCTTCACAAGTCACTTTTAAACTGTATGTCATATGTTATAAAACAGACTCCCCACATAGAAATTAGTTTCCCATTAAGAATGAGTGAGATTTGTCTTCACAGACATTTATGACCAGAGGAATGTAATCAAAAGAAAGGAGGCTATTCTTCATTGTTCCATTATTGCTCTTCTCTTTTGTCTCCTGGCAATGGCTGGGGAGTTTTGTCCTTGCCTCCCTCCCATCCTACGTGGCTGAATTCCATGGGCTGAGCATCCCCACAGGAAATAGTGAGGCCAGCTGGTTACTGCACAGTATACAGTGTGAAAAGAGAGCCTGAGCAATGCTGAGCTGGAGAGGCTTGGAGCCCAGCCTATAGCCTTGCCTGATTGCTGAACAGGGCCTGAGGCTTTTTCCAGGGAGGGAACATAGCCATTGCCTTGCCTAATTATGGAGCATATCCTGCAACTCCAACTTACTGGAAAGCCCAGATGGTGATCCTGCCCAGCCTCAGAGCCTGGTTTCCAGCACCAGGTAACCACAAGATATGGTGGGAAGCCCTGCCCAACGAGAGAGCCCAGGCAGTCCATCTAAACATGGATGGTTAGTACCATCCGGTTGGGAGCACACCCTGACTCCACTAGACTAAGAGTGAGTGCAGAGCCCAGCCACAGCTCTTCCCAGTCACATGTAGAGTCTAATCATTGGCCCTACACTGCCAAGAAATACAGCCTCAACCTTGCTGGACCAGAGGTGGTCGTAGAGCCCAGGTAGTGGCTCCACAGAACTGGAAACAACATACTGAAACTTAGGGGATTCAGCAAAAGTAGCTCTAAGAAGAAGGTTTAGGGCTATACCTGTGTAAATTAACAAAAAAGGAAGATCTCAAATAAACTTTACACCTCAAGGACCTAGAAAAAGAAGAGCAAACTCAGCTCACAGTTATCAGAAGGAAGAAAATAATAGAGATTAGAGCAGAAGTAAATGAAGTATAGAATAGAAAAACAGTAGAAAGGAAATTAACAAATTGAATAGTTTGTTTTTTAAAAGATAAATAAACCTTTAGCTAGACTTCCAAGAAGAAAAGGGAGGACTCATAATGAAAGAGGAGATACTACAACTTTTACCATAGAAATACAAAGGATCATAAGAGATTACCATGCTGACAAATTGGACAATTTAGTAGAAATGTATGCATGTCTAGAAACAAATAACCTACCAAGACTGAATCATGAAGACATGGAAAATCTGACCAGACGAATAATGAGTAAGGAGGTTGAATTTGTAATCAAAAACATCACAACCACTGGGAAGAATCTTAAACTTTTCTAAAAAATTGAAGAGGAAGGAAGACTTTCACAAAACTTATTTTATGAGGTTGCCATTACCCTAATGCCAAAACCAGATAAAGTCACTATGAGAAAAGAAAACTGCAGATCAATATGTCTAATGAATATATATGCAAAATTCTCAAAAAAAATACTAGCAAAGCAAATTCATCAGCACATTATAGGAATCATACACTATGATCAAGTGGGATTCATCCCTGTGATTCAAGGAAATTTCAACATAAGCAAATCAATCAATCACACATCACATTAATAGATAAAAGACAAAATCAGATGATCATCTCAATTGATGGATAAAAGGCATTTGACAAAAATGAATGTTCTTTATTGATAAAAAGTCTCAACAAATTGAGTAAAGAAGGAATGTACTGCTATGAAATAAAAGCCATATTTGACAAACCCACAGTTAACATTTCATTCAACAGTGAAAGATTGAAGGCTTTTTCTCCAAGATTAGGAATAAGATAGGTGTGTCCACTGTTACCAACCTATTCAACATAGTACTAGATGTCTTGTCCAGAGCAATCAGGCATGTTAAAGAAATGTAGGAATCTAAGTCATAAAGGAAGAAATAAAATTGTCTCTGCTTGCAGATGACATGACATTATACATACACAAAATTTTAGAGATGCTATTCAAAAAACCAGAAGTTAAAAGAAAGTTGCTGGATATAAAATCAACATAAAAATCAGTGGCATTTCTATACACTAACAACAAACTACCAGAAGAAGAAAAAAAGAAAACAATCCCACTTAAGTATTATTAAAAACAGTAAAACACTTAGGAATAAATTTAACCAAAGAGGTGAAAGATCGGTACACTGAAAACTGTAGGACACTGATGAAAGAAAATGAAGACACAAATAAATGGAAGGATATCTCCCATTCATGGGTCAGAAGCTTTAATATTGTTAGAAAGTCCATACCACACAGAGCCATTTATAAATTTAATGCAATCTCCATCAAGAATACAATAGCATTTTTCACAGAAATAGAACAAACAATCCTAAAATTTGTGTGGAACCTCAAAAGGCCCCAAATAGCCAATACAATCTTGAAAAAGAAGAACAAAGGTAAAGACATTACACTCCAAATTTTAGACTATTTTACAAAGCTATAGTAATCAAACCCATGTGGTGTTGGCATAAAAACATAAATATAGACAAATGGAACAGAATAGAACCCCAGGAACAAACTTGTGCAATTACAGTCAATTAATTTATCACAAGGGAGCCAAGAATAATCAAAGGCTAAAAGATAGTCTCCTCAATAAATAGTGCTGGAAAAATAGCCACATGCAAAAAATGAAACTGGACACCTATCTTCTACCACTCACAAAGATATTTCAAATCTTTAAAGGATTAAACACTTAAAATGTAAGACCTGATCAGTTCCTGCTGTGGTGCAGTGGGTTAATAATCCAACATGTCTCTGTTTGATCCCCAGCCTGGCACTATGGGCTCCAATTCAATCCCTGGCCTGGGAAATTCCATATGCCTTGGGGGAAGCTGAAAAAAGAAAAAAAAATAAAATTAAGAGAACACTGTAAACCAGCTATAATGGAAAAAATAAAAATCATTATATAAAGATTTAAAAAAAAAGTAAGGCCTGAAACCATGAAACTCCAAGAAGAAAACAGGGAAAAACATCCCTAACATTTGTGACAATTATTTTGTGTTTATGTTCAGGCAACAAAAGAAAAAATAAGCAAGTAGGACTTCATCAAACTAAAAGCTTCTGCCAAGCAAAAGAAATGGTCAGTAAAATGAAAAAGTGACCTAAAGAATGGGAAAAAAATATTTGTAAACCATATATCTGATAAGGCGCTAATATAAAAAAATATATGAGTTCCTCATACAACCCAAGAGAAAAAAAAAAAAAAAGCAAAACCCAAACCAAAAAACAAAAACACAAACACAAACACAGATAATCAAGTTTAAAAATGGGCAAAAGGGAGTTCCTGTTGTGGCACAGCAGAAACAAATCCAACTAGGAACCATGAGGTTGTGGGTTTGACCCCTGGCCTCACTCAGTGGGTTAAGGATCCAGGGTTGCTGTGAACTGTGGTGTAGGTTGCAGACATGGCTGGGATCCTGCGTTGCTATGGCTGTAGTATAGGCCAGAGGCTACAGCTCCGATTTGACCTCTAGCCTTGGAAATTCCATATGCTGTAGGTGCGGCTCTAAAAAAAGACAAAAACAAATTAAAAATGGGCAAAGGTTTTGTATAGACATTTTTCCCATTAAGATATTGAAATGGCCAACAGGGACATGAATAGGTGCTCAATTTAACTAATCATCAAGGAATGCAGATCAAAAACATAGTGAGATGTCATCTCATACCTGATGGGATGATTGTCATCAAAAAGAGAGGAGATAGAAAGTGCTGGCAAAGGTGTGGAGAAAAGGGAGCCTTTGTGCACTGTTAGTAGGAATGTATATTGGTGGAGTCACTATGTAGAACAGTATGAAGGTGCCTCCAAAAATTAAAGTTAGGAGTTCCCTTGTGGGATAGTGGGTTAAGGATCTGGCATTGTCACTGCAACAGCTTAGGTCACTGCTGCAGTGTGGGTTTAATCTCTGGTCCAGGAACTTCCTTATGCCATGGGCACAGACAGAAAAGATAGAATTATTACATCATCCAGAAATTTCACTTCTGAGTATTTATCCAAAGAAAATGAAATTACTATCTCAAAGAGATATCAGCTTCTCCATGTTCATTGCAGCATTATTTATAATATCCAAGACACAGAAGCAACCTAAGTAACGATTTGCCAATGAATGGATCAAGAAAATCTCTTTCTCTCTCTGTCTCTGTCTCTCTCTCACACACACAGAGGAATATTATTCAGATATAAACAGAAGGAAATCTTGCCATTTGCAACACTAACAACAAATGATCACATGTGGAATCTAAAATAACTGAACTCATAGAAACAGAGGGTAGATTGGTGGTTTCCAAGGGTGGAGGAGGGGTGCATCTGAGGAAATGTGTGAAGATGGTTAAAGATACACAATTCCATTTATAACATGAACAAGTTTTGAGCATGTCATATATAGTATGGTGACTATAAATCTAGTAAACTTGAAAATTTCTGTAAGATTAGATCTTAAAATTTGTCGCTGCCCACACAAAGTTATCATTGTAGGGTGATGAGTATGCTAACTAACCTTATGGTAGTAATAATTTTGTTATATATATACATATATATAATAAACATCATATTGTATACTTTAAACTTATGTTATATGTCAATCATATCTCAAGAAGCTGGAAAAAAAGACAGTGGATTAAAAATAGTGGAACATACTCTTTGGGGATAAGAGTTAAAGTATTATTTGTTATATAACCTGTGGAAAGCAGTTTGGCAATATCCATAAAAGCAGAAAATTGGGTAGAATTCCCTGTGCTATACAGCAGCATGCCATTGCCCAATCATTCCATATACAATGTGCATATGCCAGTCCCAAACCCCAATCCATCCCTCCCCCTGTCTATGCCCTTTGGTAACCATAAGTTTGTTTTCAAATCCTATGAGTCTGTTTTGTTCCACAGATAGCTTTCTATCCTGTTCCACTGATCTATATATCTGTTTTTGTGCCAGTACCACTGTTTTGATGGCTTATAATGTGATCTGTTTTGGAGAATGTTCCATGTATGCTTGAAAAAATATGTATATTCTGCAGTTTTTGAATGGAATGTTCTATAGCTAACTGTTAAGTCCATGTAGTTTAATGTTTAATTTATGGCCAGTGTTTCCTCATTGATTCAGTCTGGATGACTGTCCATTAATGTGAATGGGGTGTTCAAGTTCCCTAATATTATTGTGTTACTGTCAACTTCTCCCATTATCTTTGTTAATATTTGCTTTATATATTTTGGTGCACTTGTGTAGGGTGTATATATATTTATAATTTTTATGCCTTCTTCTTGGAATGACTACTTTATCACTATGTAATGTCTTCCTTTGTCTCTTGTTACAGTCTTCACTTTAAAGTGTTCTTTGTCTGATAAAAGTTTCGCTAACTCAGCTTTCCATTTGGATGAAATACCTTTTTCCATACCCTCACTTTCAATCTGTGTGTGTATTTAGATCTGAATTGAGTTTCTTGTAGGCAACATGTAAATGGGTCTTCTTTTGTATGCCATCCAGACACTCTGTGTCTTTCAATTAAAGCATTTACTTCATTTACATTTAAAGTAATTATCGGTATTGTGTACCTATTTCTATTTTATTGTTTTGGGGTTGTTTTGTAGGTTTTTGTTTGTTTCTTCTTTCCCTCTCTTTGGTGATTTTATGACTATCTTTAGTGTTATATTTAGATTCCTTTCCTTTTGTGTATGTGTATCTATTATAAATTTTTGCTTTGTGGTTACAATGAGGTGTGTATGTATAAATGTGTATACACACATGTGTATATGTGTATATATATATAAATTTAATTGATGATCTCTTAATTTTGTCACATTCTAGTCACCCTATCTTTTTATTTCCCCCACTGCACATTTAATGTTTTGACAAAAAAACAAAGAGCCTACAATATGCTGTCTACAAGAGACTCACATTAGGGCAAAGGACACATAAACTAAAAGTGAGGGAACATATCTTAACATAATAAAAGCCATTTATGACAAACCCACAGCTAATATTATATTCAATGGAGAGAAGGTGAAAGCCTTCCTGCTAAAATCTGGAACAAGACAAGGATGCCCACTCTTATATTTCTAGTTGGGGTATTTTCTTTGTTCCTTTGAGATGTCCCTTTAACATTTCTTGTAAAGGTGGTACCAAACTGTTTTAGCTTTTGCTTATCTGTAAAATTCTCCATCTCTTATTCAAATCTGATTTATAACCTTGCCAGGTACAGTGTTTTTGGTTATAGGTTTTTTTTTCTTTCATCGCTTTAAATGTATCATGCAACTCCCTTGTGGCTTACATAGTTTCTGCTGAGAAGTAAGTCTCATGGGAGTTCCCTTGAATGTAACTAGTTACTTTTTCCTTCTTTTAATATTCTCTCTAATCTTTAATTTTTACCATTTTAATTGCAGTGTATCTTGGTGTGGATCTCTTTGGGTTCATTTTGTTTGAGACTCTCTGTGCTTTCTTGACCTGGATGTGTTTCCTTTCCTTGGTTAGGCAAGTTTTCAGTTATCGTTTCTTAAAATAAGCCATCTTCCCTTTTGTATTTTCCTTTGTGTCTTCTATAGTACAAATATTAGTATGTGGTATGCTGTCCCAGATGTGTCTTAAACAAGACTTACTTAAAAAAATATTTTCCCCGTTTTCTGTTCAACTTGTGATTTCCACCACTGTGTCTTCTAGTTCACTGATCCATTCTTCTATAATATCTAAGTCACAGTTGATTCCTTCTAGTTTATTTCATTGTTTTCGCTTTATGCTTTGTTTTATTTATTTTATATTTTGAATGTTTTTATTTTTTAAAATTTCTTTATATATATATTTTTTCTACTGTACAACATGGTGACATACACAGATACACATACATGTATACATTCTTTTTTCTCACATTACATGTTCCATCATAATTGACTAGACAGAGTTCCCAGTGCTACATAGCAAGATCCCATTGCTAATCCATCCCAAAGGAAACATTCTGCATCTATTTACCCCAAGCTCCCAGTACCTCCCAGTCCCTTCCCTTCTTCTTGGCAAACACAGTCTATTCTCCAAGTCCATGATTTTCTTTTCTGTGGAAAGGTTCATTTGTGCCATATATTAGATTCTGGATATAAGAGATATCATATGGTATTTGTCTTTCTCTTTTTGAATTACGTCACTCAGGATGAGGGTCTCTAGTTCCATCCATGTTGTTCCAAATGGCATTATTTTGTTCTTTTTTATGGCTGAGTAGTATTACATTGTGTGTGTGTGTGTGTCACATCATCCTGATCTAATCATCTATCAGTGGACATTTGGGTTGATTCCATGTCTTGGCCATTGTGAATAGAGCTGCGATGAACATGCAGGTGCATGTGTCTTTTTTAAGGAAAGTTTTGTCCAAGAGTAGGGTTGCTGGGTCATATGGTAGTTCTATGTATAATTTTATTTTATTTTTATTTTTATTTTTTATTACTCAAATGAATTTATCACATCAGTAGTTGTATAATGATCATAACAATCCAATTTCACAGGATTTCCATCCCACAGCCCAAGCACATCCCCCCACCCCCCAAACTGTCTCCTCCAGAGACCATAAGTTTTTCAATGTCTGTGAGTCAGCATCTGTTCTGCAAAGTTCAGTCTATCCTTTTGTCAGATTCCACATGTCAGTGAAAGCATTTGATGTTGGTGTCTCATTTTATGGCTGACTTCACTCAGCATGATAAATTCTAGGTCCATCCATTTTGCTAAAAATGCTGGTATTTCGTTCCTTTTAATGGCTGAGTAATATTCCATTGTGTATATGTACCACTTCTTGATCCACTCCTCTGTCGATGGACATTTAGGTTGTTTCCATGTCTTGGCTATTGCACATAGTGCTACAATGAACATTGGAGTCTTTGCGAGTCGTGGTTTTCTCTGGATAGATGCCCAGGAGTGGGATTGTTGGATCAAATGGCAGTTCTATTTTTAGTTTTCTGAGGAATCTCCATACTGCTTTCCACAGTGGCTGCACCAATTTACAGTCCCACCAACAGTGTGATAGGGTTCCTTTTTCACCACACCCTCTCCAGCACTTGTCTGTAGACTTTTGGATGATGGCCATTCTGGCTGGTGTAAGGTGGTACCTCAGAGTGGTTTTGATTTGCATTTCTCTAATAATGAGTGATGTTGAACATCTTTTCATGTGTCTTTTGGCCATCTGTATGTCTTCTTTGGAGAACTGTCTATTTAAATCTTCTGCCCATTTTTTAATGGGGTTGTTTGTTTTTTTGGTATGAAGCTGCAGAAGGTGTTTATAGATTTTGGAGATTAATCCCTTGTCAGTTGATTCATTTGCAAAGATTTTCTCCCATTCTGTAGATTGTCTTTTCATTTTGTTTAGGGTTTCCTTTGCTGTGCAGAAATTTTTAAGTTTGATTAGATCCCATTTGTTGATTTTTGTTTTTAGTGTCCATACTCTAAGAGGTGGATCTGAGAAGATGTTGCTGTCGTTTATGTCAGAGAGTGTTTGGCCTATGTTTTCCTCTAAGAGTTTTATAGTATCTGGTCTTATATTTAGGTCTTTAATCCATTTTGAGTTTATTTTTGTGTATGGTGTTAGGGAGTGTCTAATTTCATTCTTTTCCATGTGGCTGTCCAGTTTTCCCAGCACCACTTATTGAACAAGCTGTCCTTTCTCCATTGTATATTCTTGCCTCCTTTGTCATAGATGAGTTGGCTGTAGGTGCATGGGTTTAATTCTGGGCTTTCTATCCTGTTCCACTGATCTATATTTCTGTCTTTTTATAATTTTCTAAGGTAAATACATACTGTTCTCCATAGGGGTTGTATCAGCTTACATTCCCATCAACAGTCCAGGAGGGTTCCCTTTTCTCCACACTCCCTCCAGCACTTGTTCTTTGTGGACTTATTAATCATGGCTGTTCTGACTGGTGTGAGGTGGTATCTCATGGTAGTTTTGATTTGCATTTTTCTAATAATCAGGGATGTTGAACATTTTTTCATGTGATTGTTGGTCATCTGTACATCTGCCTTGGAGGAATGTCTATTCAGGTCCTTTGCTCATCTTTCCACTGGGCTGTTGGCCTTTTCACTGTTGAGTTGTATAAGTTGCTTGTATATTTTAGAGATTAGGCCCTTGTCAGTTGCATCATTTGAAACAATTTTCTCCCATTCTGTAAGTTGTCTTTTTGTTTTCTTTTGGGTTTCCTTTGATGTGCAAAAGCTTGTCAGTTTGATTAGTTCCTATTGGTTTATTTTGGCTCTTATTGCTGTTTTTTTGGGAGACTCACCTGAGAAAACATTTGTAAGGTTGATGTCAGAGAATGTTTTGCCTATGTTCTCTTGCAGGGGTTTGATGGTGTCTTGTTTTATATTTAGGTCTTTCAGCCATTTTGAGTTTATTTTTGTGTATGGTGTGAGGGTTTGTTCTAGTTTCATTGATGTGCATGTGGCTGTCCAGGTTTCCCCGCAATACTTGCTGAAAAGACTGTCCTTTTCCCATATTATGTTCTTGCCTCCTTTGTCAAAGATTAATTGACCATAGGTGTCTGGGTTCATCTCTGGGTTCTCTATTCTGTACTGTTGGTCTGTCTGTCTGTTTCGGCACCAGTACCACACTGTCTTGATGACTGTGGCTTTGTAGTATTTCTTGAAGTCTGGGAGAGAGATGCCTCCTGCTTGGTTTTTGTTCCTCAGGATTGATTTGACAATTCTGGGTCTTTTGTTGTTCCACATAAATTTTTGGCTTGTTTTTTCTAGTTCTATGGAAAATGTCATGGGTAATTTGATAGGGATTGCATTGAATCTGTAGATTGCTTTGGGTAGTATGGCCATTTTTACAATATTGATTTTTCCAACCCAGGAGCATGGAATATCTTTCCATTTCTTTGAATTCTCTTTAACTTCATTGATTAATGTTTTATAGTTCTCGGCATTTAAGTCGTTCACCTCCTTGGTCAGGTTTATTCCTAGGTGTTTAATTTTTGGGGGGTGCAATTTTAAAAGTATTGTATTTTTATATTCCTTTTTTAATACTTAATTATTAGTATACAGAAATGCAACTCATTTCTGAATGTTAATCTTGTATCCTGCTACTTTCCTGAATTCGTTGATCAATTTGAGTAGTTTTGGGTGTATCCTTAGGATTTTCTATTTATAGCATCATGCCATCTGCATAGAGTGACAATTTTACCTCTTCTCTTCCTATTTGGATAACTTTTTATTTCTTTAGTTGGTCTGATTGCTCTGTCCAGGACTTCCAATACTATGTTGAATAAAAGTGGTAAGAATGGGCATCCTTGTCTTATTCCAGATTTTAGTGGGGTGGCTTTCAGTTTTTCTCCATATTACATTTTCTGTGGGTTTGTCATAAATGGCTTTTTTAACGTTAAAGTATGTTCCCTCTACATGCACTTTGGTAAGAGTTTTTTTTACCATAAATAGATGTTGGACATTGTCAAATGCTTTTGCTGTATCAATTGAGATGATCATGTGGTTTTTGACTTTTCTTTGGTTAATGTGGTGTATGATGTTGATTTTCATATGTTGAGCCATCCTTGTGAACCTTAGATGAATCCCACTTGGTCATGGTGTATGACATTTTTTTATGTTATTGGATATGATTGGCTAAAATTTTGTTGAGAATTTTTGCAATTATATTCATCAAAGATATTGGCCTATAATTTTCTTTTTTGGTAGTATATTTGTCTGGCTTTGCTATTAGGGTGATGGTATATTCTGTCTTCATATTCACCCTTTATTCCTTCAGTGTTTTCACTCTCTACCTTTTGAATTCAGTGTCTATTAGACTGCAGAGGTCTGTTTCATTGTTTGCTGCTTCAGGTGAGTTCTATTCTTTTAACTGGGAATGGCTCCTGAGCAGCTTCATTTCACATATATTTTTCTTATTTTGTGAGTTTAGGAAATCAACTACTATAGTCTTGGCTGGCTATTTATAAGCAAGAGCACCCCTTTGGATTTTGTGGGGGTTTACTATTTAATTTTTGTGTGGGAGTTTGAACATTTGCTGTCTCTTTCTTTGGTGTGAGCAGGTTGTTATCCCCCTGAGGGTGTTACCAGGGTGATGGATGCAGTGGGCAGGGCCAGTAGTCAGTGCCTGGTTGCTGGGCTCTTGACAGTAGCAAGGAGCTGCAGGAGGATGGTGCAGGCTACTCCTAGTTGCAGGGCTCTGGGAAGTGTTAATTAGCCTCTGTCAGATTTAGTCCATTCCTGGGGCATTTGGCAGTGGCAGTGGCAGGGTGTGTGAGTTCCCAGGGGAGTGAGAGCAAGAACGGGTGGTGTTCAGTCAGAATCCCCTCCTCTGTGGTGCCTTCTGAGGTGATTGGGGCCACAAGTTGTGCCAGTTAATTGACCCATAGTGGTGGCAGGCCACACCCACCTCTGGAGTCAGAGGTAACTGTGGTGGTTTGCTCCAGACACCTGTAGACCAGGCACAATGCACCCTGTCCTGCTTAGCCCATGAAGGAGGTGTGCACAGGCTGCTCCTAGTTGCCAGCTCCTGGGAAGTGACAGTGATCAGGGATGTGTGGGCACTGCCCTGAGCATTTGGCAGGGGCAGCAGCAGGGTGGGTGTGTTCCTGGGGGAGTGAGAGCAACAATGGGTGGTGGTCTGTTGCAGTGCCCTCTTATTTGCTGACCTCTGAGGTGACTGGGGCCACAGGTGGAGCCTGTTCACAGACTCCTAGTGGTGGTGGGCCATGCCTCCTTCTGGTTTCTGAGATGACTTCTGTGGATTATCCCTGCTGCCTGTAGATCACACAAGAGGCACTGTGTCGTGCTTAGCCCCCTGCTTCCCTTGGCCCACACAAGGGGTGTCTGACCACTGGTAACCTGCACAAGTGGCACCGGCTTCCAGTAGCCTAAGCAAGTGGCCTCTCACCACCTGTATCCTGTGCCAGAGGTACCCCACCCTCTAAGAGCCCTTAGATGCACGGGCAGAGAGATTCCTATGACAGTCCACCCCTTCTCCTCTCACCCTCCCTAAAAATGGTTCCTTGCTTCTCCTGTGTGCCCAGACCTCCTCCTGGTTCCTTTGGCTGTGGTGTTCTGCTCCCCAGCCAGCCCTTGGCACACTACTCCCTAGCCCCTCAGGATATCTTCACACAGCCAACCCTAGTCCTCTCCCTGGAACTGGCCTCCCAAGCCTGAGTCTCAGTGCCTAGGCCCTGCCTGAATGTCTCAGGCTCTGCTGTCTGTGGCAGTGATGCAGATAATCTGTGTGGCTCTCACTTTGCTTTGCCTCCTCAGTCCAGCTGCTGTGCTCTTCTAGGCGAATTTGAGGTCCCTCCATCCCAGCTGATCTCCTCATCAGTTAGGTGGCTTCCCAGGGTGTGGGTTCCTTTTCTCTTTAACAGCTCCCTCTCAGGAGTGCTAGTCCAGTCCTGATTTCTTTTCTCTCTCTCTCTGTTTCTTCCTTTTGTTCTAACCAGTTATATGGAGGGTTTCTTTCCCTTTCTGGAGGTTTAAGTTCTTCTGCCAGCATTCAGTAGATGTTCTGTGTGAATTTTTCCCATGTAGTTATGTTTTTTTGATGTGTTTGTTGGATAAGGTGAGTGTGACATCTTAATCCTCTGCCATCTTGATCCTTCCTCTCCTCTGTTCTGATCTTTACAATTTCGTTCCTTCTACTAACTTTGGGCTTTGTCTGTTATTCCTTCTCTAGTCACTTTAGGTGTAATATTAGATTTTACTTGAGCTTTTTCTTGTTTTCTGAGATGAGATTGTATTGCTATAAGCTTCCCTCTCAGAACTGCTTTTGCTGTGTCCCATAGGTTTTGGATTGTCATATTTTCATTGTCACTTGTCTCTTCTCTGAGTATTTTTTTTCCTCTTTGATTTCTTCAGTGATCCATTGGTTGTTTAGTAACATATTCTTCAGCTTCTGGGAGTTTGTGTTTTTTTTTCCTATTTTTTCTTGTAGTTGATTTCTGGTCTCATAGCATTGTTGTTGGAAAAAAATGCTTGATATAATTTCAGTTTTTTAAAAATTTACCAAAACTTTATCTGTGGAACAAGATGTGATCTATCCTGGAAAAAGTTCCATGTGCACCTGAGAAGAGTACAGATTCTGCTGCTGTTATACAAATATCAGTTAAGTCTATCTGATCAAGGGTTTATTTATGGCCTGTTTCTTTATTAATTTTCTGTTTGGATGATCTGTCCATAGATTTAAGTGGGGTGTTAAAGTACTCACTGACAAGATGCTAGACATAGAAAATACTAAAGATGCTATTAGAAAACTGTTAGAAATCATCAACGAATTTGGTAAAGTTGAAGGATGCAAAATTAATACACAGAAATTTCTTGCATTTCTATACCTTCGCATAATAATGAAAGGTCAAAAAGAGAAATCAGGGGAACAATCCCATTTAACATTGCATCAAAAAAATTAAAATACCTAGGAATAAACCTACCTAAAGAGACAAAAGACCTGTGCTCTGGAAACTATAAAATGATGATCAAAGAAATCAAAGACAACACAAGCAGATGGAAAGATGTAACATGCACTTGAATTGGAAAAATCAATATTGTCAAAATGATTATAGTGCCCAAAGCACTCTACACATTCAATGCAATCCCTATCAAGTCACCAATGACATTCTTCACAGAACTGGAACAAAATATTTTAAAATTTGTATGGAAACACAAAAGACCTTGTATAGCCAAAGCCATATTGAAAAAAAACAAAAAAAGGAAATAGAAGAAACAGGCTTCCTGACTTCAGACTATATTACAAAGCTACAGTCATCAAGACAGTTTATACACACTACTGTATAAAATAGATGATTAAGGAAAATCTACTCAATAGTTTGTAATAATGTATATGGGAAAAAATGGACATATTTATATGTATGACTGTTCACATTTCTGTATACTTGAAACTAACTCAACATTTTAAGTCAACCACTCCAATAAATTTAAAAATAAAAATAAAAATAAAAAAAATGAAATCACTTGTACCTCAACATTACCATTAAGAAAGTGAAAATGCAACCCACAGAGTGGGCAGGATATATTTGCATATCATATATCTGATAAGTGTTTGATATCTAGAGTATATGAAGAAATCTTATGACACAACAATAAAAAGACAAATAGGATAGTTAAAAATTGGCAAAGTATTTGAATACATATATCTCCAAAGAATATATAAAATGACCAGTCAGTACATGAAAAGATGCTCAATGTCATTCATTATTAGGGAAATGCAAATCAAAACACCTTATGGCACCATTTACAACCACTAGAATGAGTATAATTTTTAAAAAGAAGACCATAACAAGTGTTGTTGGGTATGTGGAAAAATTGGAAACTTTATACCTTGCTGATGGGAATGTAAAATGATATAGCTACTTTAGAAAACAATTTGGCAGTTTCTCAAAAATATTAAACATAATGTTATCATAAGATCAAAAATTCTACTCCTAGGTATCTACCCAAGAAAAATTAAAACATATATCCAAACAAAAACTTGTATATGAATGTTTATAGTAGCAATATTCACAATAGCCAAAAGGTAGAAACACCCCAAATATCTACCAACTAATAAATAAGTTTTTAAAATATTGTATATCCATACAGTAGAATATTACTCTGACATAAAAAGAATGAAGTACTGATATTTGTCACAACATTGATAAATCTTGGAGACATTATGTTAAATGAAAAATTCAGCAGTTCCTGCCATGGCAAAGTGATTTAAGGAACTGTCTGCAGTGGCTTGGGCCCCTGCAGAGGTGCAATTTCAACCCCTGGCCTGGTGCAATTGGTTAAAAGATTTGGCATTGCCCCAGTGGTGGCATAAATCACAATCCCTTGGCCTGGGAATTTCCATATGGCACAGGTAAAGCCATAAAATTTAAAAGAAAAAAGAAAAAATTCAGACACAAAATGTGACATGTTCTATGGTTCTATCTATATTAATGTCCAGAATGGGTAAATCTATAGAGAAGGGGAGAATTGAGAGTAACTGCTAATGGGTATGGGGTTTCTCTAGGGGCCCTAAAAATGTTCCAGAATTAATTATAATGGATTCAAATCCTGTTAATATACTAAAACACATTGAATTATTCACTTTAAAGGGTAAATTTTATAGACTGTTAGTTAAATCTCAGTAATAAAATTAATGAATAAGTAAAATATATGGTATATTAGAATATGATGAGTATAGATTCGAAAGTCATTGATAGCATGATTTAGCCACTAACTACTGGGGATCCTTGACTTCTTCCTTGGCAAAATAAGGGTTAGTCTAACTGATCTGTAGGGAATCTTCCAAATCTAGCTTCCAGCGATTCTCTCGATATTCTTGCATGATTAGCAGTTTCAAAAGAACTGCTGGAAAGGTCAACTCTAGAATAAAATCCAGCCTTTATACCTTTGGTATCTCGCTGAAAGCATTTCTGTTTTTGAGTGCTGGTCATTTGTCTATTTCCCTGTTAATAAGAACAACTTTGATTTGGTGGAATTTTATAAGATTATAATTTCTTGTGAAGATTTCTGATTGTGAGTGCATTGAGAGAAATACTGATGCTAAAGTAATTTATAAGACTGAATATAACCACACACGAGAGAACAGTTTTCACAAGGATTTATGAAGAAAGAAATATGAGTGGCTGTTCAGTTTTTGAGTCAAGTTGTAAGCATACATTCGTCATTATTAACATAAAAATAGAGGGTAAAGAATAACGACTGCATAAATTCTGCAAGATCACAGCTTTTGTATAAAATCTTTGTATAGATGATAGCACAGTGGCTAAGAGCTTGGGCTCTGCAATCATCTTGTCTGGGTTAGGATGGGACTCACCACTTACCAAGCCACACTGTGCCTGTTTCCTTATCTGTGATGCAGCTGTAGTAATTTATGTCCCTGTAAGAGCATTGTGATGATTAAATAATATGATCCTTAAAAAGCACTGAGAAAAGTATCTGAGCCATGGTAAGGACTCAGCAAACATTAGCATTATATATTTTCAACAAATACTCAAATGCTTGGTTAATGTTTTAAACACATCTAACATTGCTTTGAAAAATACTTGTTTACAGTGTATTGTACTCTGACCCATCTTTCCCTGTAGTTAATTCTTGTTATACATTGAGATTTTTCATATTGTAAATAACATTTTTCTTTACAGAGTAAAAGAAAGAAAACTTCACTCACAAAATGAAGAGCCTGACAATTATATTTGTCCTAATCTTTTGGACTGAAACACTGACAGATCAGAGCCCAGGTATCAGTGTATCTTATGTTTATTATTATTTGAGAAATAATAAATACATATTTTATGTCTCAACAAATGTTTAATAAATAGAAATAAAAATTTATTTATTTACTAAAAAATCAAGGTAGACAGCATTTATTTGTAGTTGGTGATATGTAAAATCAAGCAAACTTAAGCTTTCAAAGATGACAGAAAGACATGGGCGAAAGTCATGAATTATGCTGCACCTGGCTAGAAAAGCTTTAATTATTCATTGATTTGCTTCAGTCCTAGTGCTCCACGTCTCCATGAATAGAGTCAAGCCACTTGTTTTATAGGTCAGTTCGCAGCTTGGCCTTACTAAATGGAAGAAAAGGAGAAAAAGGAACCCCACAGAGGAAAATTATATATACATATGAAATAGAATATGAAAGCTAGGTTTTTTTACTCTTCTGTAATTATTAAAAAAATCATTTAAAGATGTATTTTTAACTGTCCTGTGCTACCCTGGGATTTCCTGATTAATTTTGGGCTCACTTTGAAGGAAATGTCTTGCTTAGTTAGACATTTACCCTAATCCCTAATTGGGAGGTTGGAGGTGACGGACCACAACTGCTAATGTCAGTGCTGGTGTGGCCTTCCCTTGTCCTTCCCTTGTCCAGATGCCCTCTCTCAGGCTGGTACACACTCCTCCACCCCCAGCTGCCGTGAGTATTGACTGTAACAGCCCACAGCCATAACCTGCTTTCTCAGGATAACTGCTCTTAGATTTCCCAGAGCTACCTACCCAGGAAGTTATGCCCATAATTCTCCACCCCTTCCCTCCAATTCTTGGGGAAAGTCTGCAGTGAGTGACTGATAGGCAAATACAAAATCAGTCCTTCTTGCCCCAAAGAGGGACGCTCTGGTATAAGGGATGCTCCAGAGTTCCCTGAGATTCAGCCACACCTTGCTTTGCTTCAGAACTGCTTCTCTTCCTCTGCTTCTCCTCAGTCAAGCCCCTGTCTCAGATCTGCCTCTCTGCTCTCCAACCCAAGACAGCTGCTCACTGGATGCTGTTTTAAAAGTTGCTATAGCTCCACTTGAAGGCTTTATGGTATCATGTTGTTTATTATTACTTTTTCTGCATCTACCACATGTGGAAGTTCCTGGACCAGGGATCGAACCTGTGCCACATTAGTGACAACACCAGATCCTTAACCTGCTGAGTCACCAGGCAACTCTAATGTTTTTTATTATTTTAATACAATATCAGAGTTTGGGGCTCCACAAACAAAAAGGAAAAAGATATCAGTTGCCTCTGGTATAGAGTTAAGAAAGAAAAATCTTTTACCAACTGTATAGAAGTCCTCTTGTTTGATATTTTCACACGCACAGTACAGTTTCTTCCTTTTGACCTCCAGAAGACACTTTCCTCGGGACTCCGAGTTACCTTTAACACTAGGGCATAGTCTCAAAGAGCATGGTGGTTAAAACATCAAGGCGGAGCCATCACCTCATTTAGGTTTTTTGTCATTTTATTTTGATAGGGCCAGGCCCTGAGTATGCCGATGTGGTGTTTCTGGTGGACAGCTCCGACCACCTGGGAACTAAGTCCTTCCCATACATGAAGACATTCATCAATAAGATGATCAACAGCCTCCCGATAGAGACCGATAAGTATCATGTGGGCCTGGCTCAGTATAGTGATAAGCTCCACACAGAATTCCAGCTCAACACTTTCAAGAGCAAAGGCCCCATGCTGAACCACCTCAAGAAGAACTTCGGGTTCCTGGGTGGCTCCCTGCGCATTGGAAATGCACTCCAGGAGGTACACAGGACCTACTTCTCCAATGGAAGGGACAGGAAACAGTTCCCCCCAATCCTGGTGGTCCTGGCTTCAGCCGACTCCGAGGATGCTGTGGAAGAGGCCGCTGAGGCCCTGCGCAAGGAGGGGGTAAGGATCATCTCTGTGGGGATGCAGAGGGTGTCCGAGGAGACCCTGAAGGCCATGGCCACGGGCCAGTTTCACTACAACCTGAGGATGGTCAGAGACCTCAGTGCCTTTTCCCAAAACATGACGCATATCCTCAAGGAAGCAATTCAGTACAAGGAGGGTGAAGCTCACACTGATATACAAGGTAAGGAAGCCCTTGATTGAAAAGGTGCCCCATCCCCATGTGTTCAGATACAGAGAGTAATTTCTTATTATCCCTAAGTTGCCACTGACCAGAAATCTCTGTATTGCATGCAGAAATGCAGAAGACCCCCTTCTCATCAACTTTCATTCTTGATTTCCTAGGCTAAAAGGAAGGATACTTAATGCTCCCATGACTCACAACTTATCATTTGAAAAATGCTTTATATACGTCTTAGGGAAGTTCTATATGAAGACCACCTAACCAAAAGACCATTGAGTACAAATAGTTTATTTGGGAGGGAATCCTAGGAAGCATTAGTAAAGAAAGAGTAAAGTGAGACAGGAAGCCACACGTGTACAGCTAATGAGTAGGTGAGAAAAAAAAAAGATACACAGCTCAAAGGCTGTGCTCAGTATGATGCACTGATGGTGGTGGGGTCTGGATATTCTCTTAAGAGTAGGGTAGAATGATTCTCCAGCAAATTGGTTTTCCTGGATGCCTCTGTGCTCAGTTGATAATGATAGGCCATTCTGAGGAGCTGGTATCCAGTTCCAAGACAAGGAAGCCACTTGGTGTGGTACTAAGTGCCCTGACCACAGGTCAAAAGAACATAGACAATGCCACTAGCTTACTATGAACTTGAGGAAGTGTTATCTCTCTGAGCCTTGCATCAGCATCCTCATTTGTAAGCTAAAAGACCTGGGATGATTTGAAACTTTTTTCCTGCTCTACCATTCACCAATTCCTTGACTATTGCTATGGGTTGATTTTGTAGTCAGACAAAGCTATGTCTTAATAATAAATAGACTTCCTGAAAAGTAAGAAGTTTATTTATTTCCCTTGTATCATTACAGGGCTAGTACTCAAGTTGAGCAGTTGTCTTTCCTCTATTGCGGTGCTTAGGTTGGTTGTGGCTCTTCTGTTTTCAAATATATTTCAAGGTGCCATGGGAATTGGTATACAGCCAGTAGAAGGGAAAAAAGATGAACACTGCTCACGGGATGGTTTTATGGGCTGAACTTGAAAGAGAAACACACCACTTCTGCTCACATTTCATTAGCCGGGTATTTGTCCCATGGCCACACCTAATTGCAAGTGAGGCTGGGAAGTCAGGGCTAGCTCTATGAGCAAGAAGAGGAAATGGGTTTAAGTGAGTATCTATAAGGCTCTGTCACAGTTAGTGGTGCCCCTGAGGTACCAGGTTTCCCATTACCTCCACTCTTCCCATCCTTCTCTCCTTCTGCCTTAAGGGAAATAGCTGGTTCTCACAGCATATGTGATTCTTGTCCCAGAGAAAAAAACCTCCTGTGACCCCCGCCTTGGGAAACTTCTAACCTTTTGGTAGCCTGAGCTCTCCAGGACAATAGGGCTTTACCACCTTCTTTGAAGACTGTGTACAGATCATGTTTCTCTCACTGTGCCTGATTTATTTCACAGCAGTGTATAGTACAACACAGGTTTGTTTGGCAGAACCCTATCCTTGCCTTTAGAGGTTAAGAGTAAGAGATTTGGAGTGTTAGTTCAAACCCTGGCTTGGCCACTGAGGGACTTGAGTAAGTTGCTTAACCTCTGAGCTTCTGTTTCCTTACCTACAAAGTGAGGATAATTGTGCCTACCTTATGATATAGGTGAGATGACTTTTATGGTGTTTGGCACACAGTTTACTGTCATTTGCAAATAAATATGGAGCTGAACAGGCCATGCTGGGAATTAATTTTCACCACTGTGTGGGGTTCAGTGTACATTGGTAGATTTATGAGAATTACTTGTAATTCCACAAATATTTCTGAGCTCCTGCAAGGCACTGGAGTGGTAGAGATAAGTAAGACTTGTTTTCTGGTTTCTAGAGTTCAAAATCCCATGGATAGTTCTTGGCATGATTGAGCTTAACTCTTGGCTGCACTCCCCGCAGTTATGGTTCCTCCACCTGTGCCTGGAGTGGGCATTTGTGTGGATACAGTGTACTCTCCCCTGAATTCCATATTTATACAACCAGTTGCTTACCTGGCATCTTCAATAGTATATCCCAAACCTAGCATGTCTGAAATGGAACTCTTGAATCCCCCTACAAGTTATTATTCCTACTATCTTTATTTTGGAAAAAGATGCCACCATCATCCACTCAGTTGTTTGAGTCAAAAACCTAGGAGTTTTCACCACTTCTGTTTTTGTCTCTCAACACATGTATCTAATTTATAATCAGGTCCTATCTTTTCTACCTTTAATTCATGTTGTTATTTTTACTCTTGTTGTAATCTACTCTAACCTTGTCCAAGAACTGTTATCTCTTTCCTGAACTAGGACAATTGTTTTTTAATGAATTTTTCATTATCTCCCCTCAGCAACTGGGGTGATATTTAAAAGGTTTAAATAAGATCAAGTGAGTCCTATATGATTTTTACCCTGCTTCCCTCTGACCTCATCCATCATTGTTTCCCTCACTCACTGGCTCCAGCCACTCTGAGCCTCTTGCTTGTTTCTATTTCTTGCTATTGTTTCTGCCAGGATTCCTCTTCCTTTCAAACTATTAGCTGAATCTTTCTCTTCATTAATATCTCAACCTAAATGTGATCCTTTCAGAGAGGTCTTCCCTGATTTATTTCTCAGAGATGTTATTCCTCGCCCCATATCTCCAGCATAGGGTAATTCAATTGAGTCACCTGTTTTATTTCCTTGCTAGCATTTGTTATGGTCTGAAATAACATAATCTCTTTATCTGCCCTCCCCATAGAATATGAGCTCCTTGAGGTCAGAACTATTTCCACTAATGCATACCTTATCCCAGCATTTAAAAGTGATGGTGGTGATTGCAGTGGTGGTTCATACTGGTAGTAGTGGACTTGGAGGTGGTGGTTGTAGTTGACAAAGGTTGGTTATGGTGTTGGTTATACTGTTGGGGATGGTGGTCAGGAAGAGACCATAGTGATGGATGTGTGGTAGGAACGCTGGTAAGAAGTGTTCTTCAGATAGAAGGTAGCACATTGCAAAGCCTCTGAAGTCAATGACCAATGTAACTCTTACTCAGAATTTTTATCTTTTGTTCACACACACAAAAAAGCTAACTGTACTTGTCATGACTGCCTCTATTTTCATTAATCTCTTTTGACAATCTTTAGAGTGCCTTTCTCCCCCCAGGCCAGGGGTTTGTTCTAACCTCCATAATTTTTCTCTCTCCAAAGGCCCCTTCCTCAGGGCCTGTGAGAAAGATTCGCTTGCTGATGTCATATTCCTGGTGGATGAGTCTGTCGGGACCAGTCAGAATTTAAGGAACCTGCAGAACTTTCTGAAAAATATCACCTCTTACATGGATGTGAAAGACAATTGCCTGCGGCTTGGACTTATGAGTTACAGTGACAGAGCCGAGACCCTTTCTGTTCTGAAATCAAGCACAAGCCAGGCTGAATTTCAGAAGCAAATTCAGAAGCTTTCCCTGCGGGCTGGGAAATCCAATGTTGGGGCTGCTGTTGAGAAGATGAGGAGAGAAGGCTTCTCAGCATCAAGTGGCAGCAGAAGGGCACTGGGAGTGCCTCAGATTGCAGTCTTGGTCACTAATAGGCCATCAGATGACGAAGTGCGTGAGGCCACCCTGAATCTCCGGCTGGACGATGTAACTGTGTTTGCCATGGGCATCCATGGGGCCAACAAGACCCAGTTAGAAGAAATAGTGTCTTACCCTCCAAGACAGACAATCTCCATGCTAGAATCCTATGCAGACTTGGGAAATTATACTAACAACTTCTTGAAAAAACTCCAGAATGAAATATGGTCCCAAATTTCGACTCAGGCTGAACAAAAGGAACTTGATAAAACTGGTATGTTTCCAAAAATACTTTTCTTATTATAAAAATAATATGAGTAGCTACCTAGGGCCTGGGCAGGAGCAGAGACTGACCGTAATCAGATAAGGGAATTTTAGCAGTTACAAAATGTTCTAAAACCAGATTTTGGTGATGGTTGTAAAACTTTATAAATTTCCAAAAAAATCATCGAATGATTGCAATGGATGAATTTTTTAAACATGCAGCTCATACCTCAGCAAAAGATTAAAAAATGTTAGTTATAAAATAGTCTAATGGTGTTGATGAACATAAAGAAAATAAAATCACCTATAATCCTAGCTTTCAGATAACAACATTCTTAACATTTATTTCTCTTATCTTTTACTCTCTTTTCTATCTTTCTACACTCACGTACACGTAAACATGCACGGTCTTTAAAAACGACGGAATGTTGTGTGCATTGGGTTGTCAAACAGAACTTTTCCGTAATGATGGAAATGTTCTTTATTCTCACTGCCCAATAAGGTAGCCACTAGCTAATTATGACTTTCGAGCACTTGGAATGTGGCTAATGGAACTGAAAACTGAGTTTTAAATTTAATTGATTTTTATTTTATAGCCGCAATGCTGGTGACTTTTGTATTTGGACAATGCAGGAATACACTGCTTGTCAACTTGTATCATTTACAGTTACTTTTGAGTGTTACTAACAAAAGAAAAAAATAATACCGATTTAAACAGGATGAAACAATTTTTCTGTTTTACCAATAAATCCTAAGGTAGGTATACAGAGCTAGGTGGTACACCGCAGTGTCAGGGACCCTGTCTCTTTTCTAAGTTATGTTTTTTGCTGTTTGTGGCCTCTTTTCCCAGGATCATGGTCTAAGATAACTGCTCATGGCATTACATTCGCATCTGAAAACAAGAACAATAAAAGAGAAGGAAAAGGGCAGGCTCCCCCCTCCTTTGCTTCAGAGATATTGCCGGGAATTACCCATACCATCTTTGCTTACATCCCACTGGCCAGAATTTAGTCACATGTCACACCTCATTGAAAAATTGAGAGATAGAAAATGTTGTCTTTTGGGGGAGCAGTCAAGTACTTAGGTAAATACTGGGAACTGAAGAGAGAATGGATATTTGGACTACAATATGATATACCTAAACTTACTTTTCTTTCTTTCTTTTTTTTTTTGTCTTCTTGCTATTTCCTTGGGCTGCTCTCACGGCATATGGAGGTTCACAGGCTAGGGGTCTAATCGGAGCTGTAGCCATTGGCCTACGCCAGAGCCATAGCAACGCAGGATCCGAGCCGCATCTGCAACCTACACCACAGCTCACGGCAATGCCAGATGGTTAACCCACTGACAAGGGCAGGGACCGAACCCACAACCTCATGGTTCCTAGTCAGATTTGTTAACCGCTGTGCCACAATGGGAACTCCATAAACTTACTTTTCTATCAGCCTTATGTAATGGATTCTTGTCCGTTTCCTTAAATATTCTTTTGCAATATTCTTTTTAGGTTGGAAATATTATCCTGTTCAATGGATAGAACATAATTTGTTTAACATGTCCTAAATTGGGGAGTTCCCATTGTGGTTCAGTGGGTTACAAACCCGACTAGTATCCATTAGGATATGTGGGTTTGATCCCTGGTCTCCCTCAGTGGGTTAAGGATCTGATGTTGCTGGGACTGTGCAGCTGCAGCTCCATTTGGACCCCTAGCCTTGGAACTTCCTTATGCTGAAGGTGCAGCCCTAAAAAGCAAAACAAACAAAAACATATCCTAAATTGTTGGATATAGAGTTCATTGCCAATGTTTTGCCCTTAGAAAAGCCTTGCGTGGATCATCATTATACTTATACTTTTATCTACAACCATGATTGTTTTTTGACTTTTTATTCTTTTTCATTATTTTTTCTCCATTTTTTTTCTTTTTTGGCTGCCCCACAGCATATGGAGATCCCAGGCCAGGAATCAGGTCTGAGCCACAACCCATGTCCCAGTGCTCCACAGAAGCCACCAATCCCATTGTGCCACAGCGGGAACTCCTCTTCCATGATTCTAATGAAGGATATCCTTCATTAAGGATATTTAAGATGCTTTGTGAATCTGCTATTTTTTTTTTAACGAAGCTCTCTTCAAAGATGCCAGGAGACACAAGCAAAAATATGCTTGATGTGACTTCGAGTTTATTTAACTCTGAGATATCTGCTGTCTTCACACATTTCTTTGTAGGTGAAATGCTTTCAAGCAATTGAAACTTGAATTTGGCAGTACTTACATGGAAAAGACTCCTCCAATGATATTAAAGGCTAATTTTAAATCCAGATTAATCAATTGAAGGTTTAAGGATGCATTTTGGGCCAGCCCTGGATTTCCTCTGGCGCAATTACATTACAAGCAAGAGAGAGAAACACTACTACCTTATGAGTGATATATGAAGGGGGAGGGGGTCCCTCAGAGTAGCAGCAGGCTTAGTCTAATACCAACTTTTAGGGCATGGGAGAGGATGTATAGTATGGTCTCTCTCAGTGAGTTTGCCAATCATGTGACAAAAAACTATTATTGTCATTATAGAATTTCTAAATGGGAAGAGATGGGATCAAAATAAGGGGAAGGGCCTCTAAGGCAGATGACTATCTTCCATAAGCCCTCAGTAAATGGCTTCTTATTAATTCAGTGGCTCTCAAATATTGGTACCTGTCTTAGATTGGTTTCCTCAGAAGTAGATTCAAATAAGGATACATGTAAATTTGAATATTAAAAATATATCCAGGAAGAAAGTGGAGATTGGTAGGGAAGTGAGGATATAAGACCAGGAAGGGCAGGGTGATAAGCAGAGTCCCACGGAGGGTCAATTCCACAGAACCATTCTAGAGAGCGTGGGTTAAACTTCAGAGTTGTCTCAGTCAACTGGAGAATGTATATTCCAGCACACAGGAGGGAATGTACATGTTCAGACACCTCTGGCTCAAGTACCAAGCAAAATGGGTTTCCACAACCCCAGAGCAGCCTACCCACCAATGGGCACAGGTGCTAGTGTTGGAAAGAAAATGCTGGGAACTGGTTACACAAAAATGGTAGAGAATTTGAGGGGTTAAAGCAGAACACCAAAAGTGTCTGCTGTAAACTTATCAAGCTTTCCTGAGGAGCTCATTAATGATTCAGTGGCTCAACCCAGTGACTCAGTCTCTGCATTTTAGAAAGATCCCAAATGAACTCATACTACCAATGTTTGAGAACCACTACCCCAGTGAATTTGCTGTGGTCTAGAGTGGTGTGGCCAGCTTTGTTTTTTCGGAATGGTCAAACACAGAACATCAGTCTATATTGATGGTCACTTCTGTATCCACCATGTCTGGCGCTAGTAGGTATTCAATTTATTAAAGAACTTCATTAAATCAAGGGAAGACTCATATTAACCATTCCAAGAGCCTGATACATAACAAAAGAATGATTGTCTTTGTAATGGGACTGTTAGTGCCCAGGTGCCTGGACATTCATGTCCTCTGAGAAATATAGTCTCTCCCTGTAGACATATCAACAAACGAGAAGCTAAATTGTAATCAAAAGACTGTGGGAGGTTGTGGAACCAGAGCAAAGGAGTTAGTTTTATGACCAAAATGTCTAGTAGTATTTAATTAGGTGGATGACTCTATTTTAAAATCAAATATATAAATATGTGTCTCTGTATAACTGTGCAGGTGAGGCCTTGAGCCAGGGGACACATTTTTCTTCAACATTGTCCAACTGAACTTTTTAGGTAGTAATATTCTATAATTACACTCTCCAATATGTAGCCACTAGCTAGGGACTAAATGCCTGAAATGTGACGATTGCAACAGAAGAGCTGGCTTTTAAATTTTATTTAATTTTAAGTTCACATTTTAATGGCAACTTGTGTGACTAGTGGCTGGTGTATTGGACCAGTGCAATTCCAGCTGGGGTTGGATGGGCATTGCCATGGTAACCCACTGGCACACACATTTTTCTCTCTTTCCTTCCTGGCCACCATTTTCCTTCTAAAGAATACACAATTCATCTTTATCAGGTATATAAATCAATTAATTCTGACTGCTGTCAAGTTTTGCTGATCTAGAATCACCCCGTGTTATCTGCTTATCTTTGCCCTAATGTTTTATATTTAATATGCTTGATTTCATAGTTTAATTCTCAGTGTCAAACGTATTTCCAGTATTTCTGATTTCTTAAAGACCAGCTTCTCATAGCTTGATGCAGTGTCAATATCTATAAATTGTTAAAAAGTTATCAATAAAGAAAATATTTCTGGAGTGACTAAATTGTCTCATATTTTAAAGATTTTTCACATACTCAACCAGGTAATTGTGCTTCTACCTTAATTTTAAAGGTATGCTCTTTTTTTCTAACCAATTTCAAAAATGACTAACTAGAGTTGTAAATAGACTATCGGAAAAGTTAAAGCACTTTTTTTTGTGTGTGTGTCTTTTTATGGCCGCACCCACGGCATATGGAAGTTTCCAGGCTAGAGGTCAAA
Organism: Phacochoerus africanus; assembly: GCF_016906955.1. NCBI lineage: Eukaryota > Metazoa > Chordata > Mammalia > Artiodactyla > Suidae > Phacochoerus > Phacochoerus africanus. The sequence continues at coordinate 82,571,337 of NC_062544.1, read as the reverse complement.
TCTGAGCTGTAGCTGATGGCCTACACCACAGCTGCAGCAATGCCAGATCCTTAACCCACTGAGCGAGGCCAGGGCTCAAACCCATGCCCTCATGGATACTAGTCGGTTTTGTTAATCACTGAGCCACGACAGGAACTCCTAAAGCATTTTTAAGAGAGAATCTGCTCAACAAAGGAAGGAACATTGAGAGCTTTTTTATGTAACTTTTTTTTTTTTTGTCAAAAGCCTGTGATGTACCAGGCTTAGTGGGCAGAATCAGAACACTGGGCAAAGTTCCTCCCCTTATGGAGCTGACATTCTATGACAGTAAACAAGATGTCCTCACAAACAAATGAATAAAGTAATTTCAGAAAGTAATGGACATCAGAAGAAAAATAAACAGGGTACTGGGACAGGCAGTGATTGATATGCTTTAGCCACAGGGTAAGACAAGGACTTTTAAAGAACCAAATTTGAGTTGGTACGTCCATGAGATGAGAAAGAACTAGCCATGTGAAGATATGGAGGATGAGTATTCCAGGAAAGCAGAGGACAGGTGCAAAAGCCTTGTGGCACATTTAAAGTACAAGAAGCCCAGTATTGTTGGAACATAATGACGAAGGTGAAGAATTGCTGGAAATATGGTCAGAGAGCAAAGCATGGGATAAATCAAGCTTATTTCTCATTTTTAAATTCTAAATACAATGATAAATCACTTAAGTAGAAGAGTAGTATGATGGGGCTCTAGATTGTTCTAGCTGCTCTGGGCAGAAGAAGTTATCAGGGAGTAAGAACAGGAGGTCGTCTATCCCATCGCATTTCTCAGGAAATGATAAGGATAACCTGTCTAGAAAGGCAGAATACCAGAAAAATGTTTTTAACTAAGAGCCTGAAGACTTGGCAATCCCGTCCTTACTCTTTAGTGACCTTAGAAGAACCATCAGACCTTGTTCAGTTTCATCTTTGTCCCAAGATGGTGGTAAATTTCAAAGGAAAATGTGTAGGAAGTGCTCAGTGCAGGCCCCTTGCAAACCAGAAGCATCCTCACTTCTTTTTTTTTAGAACCATCATAGACCCATGCTCCTCTCCAAACCCTCCTGCAAATGTTCTCTCTAGATTCCCTATAATTAATGGAGAATGCACTTTCTGCTTTCTGTATTCTTACAGGCTGTGTGGATACAAAAGAGATCGATCTCTATTTCCTCATTGACGGCTCAGGTAGCATTGGGAGTGACCACTTTGAGCAAATCAAGAAATTTATGCTGGAGGTGATAGAAAATTTTGACATTGGCCCAGACAAAGTCCGAGTTGGAGCTGTGCAATATTCTGACATGAGAGAAAAGGAATTTGATATCACTGACTACACTACTGATGAGACATTAAGAAAGGCTATTTCTAACATCAGGCAACTTGGAGGCGGCACTTACACTGGGAAAGCCCTGGATTTCATATTGCAAATAATAAAGAAGGGAAGGGAGCAGAGAATAAATAAGGTACCCTGTTACCTCATTGTGTTGACTGATGGGATGTCCACGGATGACGTTCTGGAACCAGCTGAGAAACTAAGGGCTGAAAACATTGCTGTTCATGCAATCGGCATTGGGGAGGCTAACAGAACACAACTGCAACAAATTGCTGGAAAAGAAGAAAGAGTTAGCTTTGGGCAGAACTTTGATTCTTTAAAAAACATAAAAAATGAAGTTTTGCACAGCGTCTGCACTGAGAAAGGTAAGCAAAACAAAAAGGCTTTATTCTCTTGACCTTTTTTTTTTTTTTGGTCTTTTTTGGACAGCGCCCACAGCATATGGAGGTTCCCAGGCTGGAGGTTGAATCGGAGCTGTAGCTGCCAGCCTACACCACAGCCACAGTGACACCAGATCCGAGCCACGTCTGCGACCTACACCACAGCTCTCGGCAACGACAGATCCTTAGCCCACTGAGCGAGGCCAGGGATCGAACACGCAACCCCATGGTTACTAGTTGGATTCATTAACCACTGAGCCACAACGGGAACTCCTGGACTTTGTTAATTGTTTCAGGCAGACCAGCTGCCAGGCTGAGACAAGGAGTAACATGACCAGTTGTCCAGCTGGTATTTTGCTAACTTCCTTTTAGCCCCTCAGTTTAAACCAGTTGCCAGGACTAGGATATCCCTCTATTGACAGCCACCCTGGGGACATCTCGGAAGTCATAAGTGGGAAATTTTCTAAGAGTGTGTTGCTGCCTTGACAAAGCCCCCTGGTGTGGAGGGTAAGAGACTCTATATTGCGTGTGTGTGTGTGTGCGTGTGCGCGCGCGCATGTACACATACTACTTGAGGCAGATGAGTACAGTGGAAGGAAAATGGGCTTAAAGGTTCAGCATAATAAACACCAACCATTATTTTTCTTTTCTTTTCTTTCTTTTCTTCTTCTTTTTTTTTGTCTTTTTTTGTCTTTTGTCCACATAGGGCCCGCAGCATATGGAGGTTCCCAGGCTAGGGGTCCAATCAGAGCTATTGCTGCCAGCCTACGCCAGAGCCACAGCAACGCCAGATCCGAGCCACTTCTGCTACCTGCACCACAGCTCATGGCAATGCCGGATCCTTAACCCATTGAGTGAGGCCAGGCTCATGGTTCCTAGTTGGATTCATTTCTGCTGCACCAGGAGGGGAACGCCTATTTTTCTATTATGAATGCATATCTGGTACAATGTAATCCTTGTTTATTTTTATTTATTACAGAAACACATACTTGAATTTTTGTTCTGACTAAAAATTAAGTAACAAAAGTTGGAAAAGTTTTAACTTTTGTAGAACCATTGTAGAATTTCTATAGCTGATATTTTTCTTAATAATAGCCACTTATTACTTGAAGATGGGGTGTGTTGATTGCTAGTATTAGCACTGAAAATATTGTCTGCTGAGAGGCATGTTCACTTACTGATTAAAGTAAAGGATGCTAAAGTCAAAGTATCAATATTCACACCCCAGATTTATAACTTATCGGCTGTGAATCTTGAATAGTTACTTACTGTCCACCTTTCTTGATCCCTTATGTGTAGGCTTATTGTGAAGCTTAAAGGTAAAAATACAGGTGGACCACTTAAAAGAGTGTTTGGCCCATGGTAAATGCTACATAAAACTATTGTAATACTTGGCTAAAGTGTTCACTGATGAGGAAAGGAAAATAATTCTCAGTTATTTGAACTTTTAAACATAAAAATGTGTTGGGAATTTTCTCTGAGTCACTAAAAATACAAAGAAAAATAAACAAGCCAATAAGTAACATTCACAGTAATATTCTAAATCATAGTTTTGTAGATTGTTCTTCCTGTTATGGACAGTAATAGAGTTGGGTCTTCAGGATGTCTTAGAAAGAGTATGAAAGTTCCCTGACCTTTCCTGGAGTTGATGCCAGGGAAAGTCAAAGGGTTTCAGGAAACATAAAATGGATTGTGTTTCAGGTCTTCTCAAGGGAGAAGGTCATGGACCAATCTGAAGAGGGACAGGTACATTTCTTGTAGGTCAGGTCTTTGCAATTCAGGTGTCCAAATCCTGGCATATCTGCAGGATTATTCCAATTAAAATTTTTTTAAAAAATGGAGTCAGGGCAGCATGGTTCTCAAATGATAGTTTTAAATCCCCCTGGTGGGCCTTATACAAGCTAGCATCTTTTAATTCTTCTGTGTGTGCTAACTGTTAATACCCATAGTATGGGATAGACTGTGAGTACTGAGGATAGAGCTGGTAAGAGAATGGCAGAGATAACAGATAGACAGGTTAAGAGTAAGGGAGTTCCTGTCGTGGCTCAGTGGTTAACGAATCTGACTAGGAACCATGAGGTTGTGGGTTTTATCCCTTGCCTCGCTCAATGGGTTAAGGATCCGGCATTGCCATAAGCTATGGTGTAGGTCGCAGACACGACTCAGGTCTGGCGTTACTGTGGCTCTGGCGTAGGCCAGCGGCTACAGCTCCGATTAGACCCCTAGCCTGGGAACCTCCACATGCGAGGGTGTGGCCCTAGAAAAGACAAAAAAAAAAAAGAAAATGCTAAAGACAATGTACATTATATATATGATTTATAAGGTATATACTATATATACACACACACAAAAAAAACCACTTGTGCCATGAATTAATAACATGTTTTACAGCTTATAGAAGTTGGTCTTCTATGTGTGTATGTATGTACAGATACATATTTACATATGCATATATATGTTCACTTCCAATCAGTAGAGTATCTACAAATTTTATGTATAAATAAAGGAACAGTCCATGTTGATCACTATTACATGCTTAACACATGGCATGATGCTTGCCCTGCCATACACTTCAAGAATTATGAATGAATAAATTATGAACAAAAGCATAATGCATGCATGAATAAATGAGTAAATGAATACATACTTTAGAAGGTGCATTTCTAAGAAACTTCTTAGATAACCTTCAGTGAATTTCTGATTTAGGATTCTAATCAGCTGGCTCCTACAAAAGAATCAAAGAAAATTTTAAAATGCAATGGCAGTTGCTTGAGTTAATTTTTGATGTTTTCTAATTAATGAATATGTTTCTGCTTTGCCATCTCTGTGCATTCTGAGAACCATGCCAACCTGGTTCATTTCCGATCTTTTTTATTACATGCAGGATGTGAAGACATGAAGACTGACATCATGTTTCTGGTGGATAGTTCTGGCAGTATAGGATCTGAAAATTTTAGGACAATGAAAAGCTTCATGAAAAACCTGTTAGCTAAGATTCAGATTGGTTTGGACAAAACCCGAATTGGTGTCATTCAGTTCAGCGATGTTACGAAGGAAGAATTCAAACTTGATACATACTTTACACAAAAAGAAATTTCTGATGCCATAGAGAGAATGTCTCCCATTGAGCAAAACACTTTGACTGGAAAGGCACTAACTTCTATAGAGCCATACTTCACCGAGTCCAAGGGGGCCCGATCAATGGTCAGAAAGTTTCTCATCCTTATCACGGATGGAGAAGCCCAAGATGATGTGAGAAACCCAGCAAAAGTTCTTCGGGACAAAGGTGTGGTCATCTTCTCTGTGGGGGTATTCAGGGCCAACAGGACTCAGCTAGAGGAAATCAGTGGGGACAGCAGCCTGGTTTTCCAAGTAGAGAATTTCAGTGATCTAAAGGAAATAGAGAATAAACTCATCTTCCGTGTGTGCGCTCTTCATGGTAAGTGACTCTCTTATCCTTCAGGACTCAAGGCTTTGAGCTGTTGCCTTTATAGTGGGGGTGACCAATAACTTGGACTCCTGGCTTGGCCTCTAACAACGTCCACATTAGTGTTAAATTTTGGTCTTATTTATGGTATATTAAAACACCCATTACCTTTGGGGATATTCCAGATTAACAATTTTGTAAGCTGAAAAATAGTCTGATTTTGATGAGGTCAAACAGATTCCTAGAAGGTCTCAGAACTTCATATTAAATTTGCAACTCTTTAAACCTGCATACCTAGATTTTTCCAGAACCAATTTTTAATGATTCCAAATGATCCCAAGTAATTCTCCCAAATTATTTCTAGGCTGACTATTACCACTGTTAAGTAGTAAATGATTAGAAATACAAATTCATCTTCCTCTTAGTTAAATTAAATCCAGTATCCTAAGCATAAACCCCAACAAAAGCCCTTTGTATTTTAAATACAGTGTGTATTTTCATTACCTCACATTATTCTTCTTACCTTCTATCAGCTAAGTATATTACAGTTGCCCATTTGTGCAAGTGGAAATTTTTTAATTTTGAAATTTTTTTCTCGGGGTTGTCATTTTTATCTGACAAACTGTAGTGCTTTTCAAGTTGTACTGAGTTAAGCTCAGTTTGAGCCCATCAATTTTTTTTTGTCTTTTTGCCTTTTCTAGGGCCGCTCCCGTGGCATATGGAGGTTCCCAGGCTAGGGGTCCAATCGGAGCTGTAGCCTCTGGCCTATGCCAGAGCCACAGCAACGCGGGATCTGAGCCACATCTGCGACCTACACCACAGCTCACGGCAATGCCGGATCCTTAACCCACTGAGCAAGGCCAGGGATCGAACCTGCAACCTCATGGTTCCTAGTCAGATTCGTTAACCACTGTGCCATGACAGGAACTCCGAGCCCATCAATTTTAACGCCTCTTAAGTGAGAACTTGCTATAAATCCACATGTAAGGCTAGAGACACCTATGCTTATAAATCTATCAGGTGCTATTGTTATCTGTGTTTTGGATACAACTAAGAGAACAAACCAAAGCATTCATCAGTTTGTTGTATGGTTCTTCTGGCAACACAGAGACCTCCTTTGGACTTCGTTCTTCAGAATTATATATGTGAAAATTTTGGAAAGTTAACAAATAAGATGTCTCATTATAAACTCTGAGTTTTAGGAAATATCTCTAAGATTTCTTTGGTAACAGCTTAACCGGATTTTTTTTCTTCCTCTAAGAATGGTAGTGATTCCCAAACTCTTGGGATTGTGGAAATATTCTAAAAAAGTCTTACCTTATGGCCACAGTCTTACCTTTGAAATCCAAAGGGCTCTTCCTGGCATTTCTTCATTTTGAGAAAAGTAATATTTGTGGAGGCCCTGTCTACAGCATGAGGTAAAATTTTAGCTAACTCATAGATAAGATCAACTCAAATATTCATCAAGTCAATCTACAAATATTTATCATCATCTCATAAATATTTATCAAGATATGACTAATCACCAGATCCTCCCTACATAGCCCTGGCTGGTGAGACTTAAAATTTTGAGACCTCTTTGCCAGAAATAAAGATTGGAAGTAAGATAGGCAGGTGGGAGGTGGGAGGTGGAGAAGGTGAACCTTTGGGAAATACGTGCTTAAGTTTCTGAGGAAAGGAAAAGAGTGGAAATAAGCCCATACTTTGGAGACCCAGCCAGAGTGATTACTTGGCTTCTAATGTGGAGTAGGGCTTGGGGCTGGGGTGAAGAGACAAGAACCTTAGCTCTCTCCTTACATGGGCATTTCTGTGTTCCAAATTGTGGAGTCAGGGAAGGAGCGCACATCAGTGAAAAGAGGCATGATGCACATGGGGGTTTATCTATTAGAAGCTGAGAAGACAGCTAGAAGCCCAAATGAGCAGGATGAAACTTTCAGTTTATCTACCAAGCCTCTGATCTCTTCAAGACCGCAGGCCAGTTGGGCAAACAGTGGTCATATCTCACCATTATACTGATATTGAATTACCTTCTGTTATGCAATTCCAGTTGAAATCCTGTTTAGCAAAAGGCAGGAGATTTAGCAGAACATAGTAGGGAGGAGCAGCAATGGTGGAGTCATACAGACAAGGGCTCCAATGTTCTTGGAATCGTGATGGGGGCAAGTTGTATATCTCTGCTCCCTCAGCTTCTTTTTTTTAAAATTAGCATTAGCCACTCCTATGTGAGGTGCAGGGTCTGGCACATGGGAGGCACGTGGCCAATGTTAGTTGGCTTCCCTTCTCAGCTGTCTGTGCAGAATGCACTGCAGAAAGTTTATGATGCTTGCTCTCTTCTCCTTTCAGATTGTAAAAGGATTAAAGAGTTAGATGTTGTGTTTGTGCTGGATCATTCAAGCAGCATCCAACCCCGAGACCAAGAAAGCATGATCAACCTCACAATGCATTTGGTGAAGAAATCGGATGTCGGCCCAAACAGGGTTCAGTTTGGAGCTCTCCGATACTCCAATGAACCTGATATTATCTTCTACCTTAACTCAAACAGATCAGCCATCATGGAGCATCTGAAGTCACTCAGTGCCAAAGGAGGGGATACCTACACCGCTAAGGCTCTGGAACATGCCAACATCCTGTTCACGGAGGAACATGGCAGTCGAATCAAGCAAAACGTGAAGCAGATGCTGATAATCATCACAGATGGGAAATCCCATGACCATACTCACCTCAGTGACAAGGCTTCGAAGTTAAGGGCCAAAGGCATCATCATCTATGCTGTGGGTGTAGGAGAGGCCAACCAAAAAGAACTGGAGACTATGGCAGGGAATAAACACTATACTATCCATGTCAGTAATTTTGACAGTCTGAAAGATGTTTATCAGCCTCTGCAAGATAGTATGTGTACCAATGCCCAAGAGAGTAAGTTGTGCTTTAAAGCTTCTATTGGGGTAGCAATACAAGTTGAAGCAAAAAATAAATGATGAGTCTTGCTTTCCCATTACCTTGGGGTCACGAGTTGAACATGTCTCTGCTCAGGCTACATGTTTTTTCACCTCTAAAAGACATGCATTATTGATTACACAAGAATCTAAAGGCCTTGGCCACTTCATTGAAGACATTATACAAGAAGTATTCCTTGCTGTCTGGCTTCTCTGTTCCCTTTTTCTTGGCAGACAGGACTCTTACTTGAGCCACATTCACCTTTCTTCATTTCACAACTACTCGTGCTATCCATTTGCTGAATGGGGTCAAAGCAACTGCTGGGCATCAGTTCCAGGCCGAACTCAAGTGGAGAGTTTCATGGTTTAAACAGATAGACTTATGTCTTCAAAGATCCAGGGCCCTCTAAATGGGGTTATTGGCATCCTATCATGCCATTACAAGTCCGAGCGGTATAGTAAGGCTTTCTGAATAAGGGCAGGAATGGGAGTTGAATGTGAGGTAATAGAGACTGGCCGCTAGGAATGGGGAAGGGAAGGGGCCAAATCTGATTCAAGATACCACTGGATTAGGATGGGCTGGAAGCATCACATCTGTGTGAGGAAAGGGTGAGATTGGCCACCTGGCCTCAAAGCAGTAGTGATTGACAAGTCATCCAGGAGGGCCTCTGTGCCTCCTTAGAAGGCTGGAATCCTTTCTGGATGTTGGCCTGGTCTTCCCAACCCTGGCAAAGAAATCAGTCAACTAGTTAACTTCCTTCTTTTTGCCTCTTCCCTTCCTTTTGCCGACTGCCTTCTCTTTTTCTTTCCTCCTTTCTTTCTTCCTCTCTACTAGTTTGAAACCTACTTTTGTATCCAACACAAATTATATCTCTATCTCTTTAAAACAGTCCAACTCCAAAAAAAACTTTCCCCCAGGAGTTCCTGTTGTGGCAGAGTAAATACCCTGCATGAGGATGCAGGTTCATCCCTGACCTCAATCCCGTGTTGCTGCAAGCTGCAACATAGGTCACAGATGCGGCTAAAATCCGGCATTGTTGTAGCTGTGGTGTAGGCCTGCAGCTGCAGTTCCAATTTGCCCCCTGGCCTGGGAACTTCCATATGCTACAGGATTGTCTGTAAAAAGAAAGAAAAGAAACACAATCTTCCCCCAAATCCTGTATCAGACCAGCATTTGGCAGGCTGAAACTATGTCTCACTTCCATAGCTCCACCTTACTTAAGTAAGCAATAATTTCAGCTTCTTGTTTTCAGATATTGAATGATGTATATGTATCATCTTTCCCAGAGATGTGGAACCACCTCAATTCTTGCACCTAACTGGCCCTCCCCTAGCCTCCCACCCTTGCTCTTTGTCCTGCTGCTTTCCAGTTCATCCTTACACAGAGTGATCTTTCTGATACACACTGGGCTAAGTCACTGATCTGCTCACAGGTTAGTTTCTAAACTCCCAAGTTTCACATAGCTCCTGCTCATGAGCCCAACCTCATTTATTGCCTTGCCATTCTAAAATTCTTTCATCCTTGCAGCACCACTCCACCCACCAAGAACATGCCAGCCCACAACTTCCCCTGGGTGCATCTCACTTGTCTGTCACATGTCAGCCTTTGTGTGGCATTCCTGACCCAGCACCCAGCAGTGTCCCCATGTGTTCCTCCAACTCCTGCATCTTTTGTTTCTTCTGATGGTAGCACTTAACACATATTTGCCATTTCCTTATCTGTACCTGTCACAAGATTATGAGCTCATTGAGCAATCTTGGGCTCTTTTTTATCACTGGATCCCCACCAAATCTAGAGCATTACTAGGAACACAGTTTTTTCCTAGAAATATGGGGGCTGTTTTCTTCTTATCTCCCATGCCTTTTGGAGATAGATGCTGAGATGGATGTTTGGGATGCCAGATGTTTACTGGGGATGCACGGCTGTGAAAGAAAGGGGGGAAGCAGAATAGGCAGAAGAAGATGGTGATTCTCAATTACCTTCAGTGATCACTTTAATGCTGCACCATCCTAGCTTTTGCATTTGATGGGACCTGAGCATAAAAGATCATCCTTCGGTTATGGGATGTTTCACACGGGACTTTGGGGAGATGACCCTGTGCACAAGTTTACTAACACTTGTGCCGTGAAATTTTAATATTTGGGTTATTATATTATTAAAACAATTTGTAGTAGAAAAAAGTGCTGGTTTTAAGGATAAAAGGGATCCAGGTACCACCTCTACTGCAGAGTAATTGCATATTCTGAGGCAAGTTATTAACCTATGAATTTCATTTCCTTTTTTTAATTCTTTTCCATCATGGTTTGTTACCAGATATTGAATACAGTTTCCAGGACTATACAGTAGGACCTTATAGTTTATCCATCATATATATACTAGTTGGCATCTGCTATTCCCAAATTCCCAATCCATCCCTCCTCCACCCTCATTTGGATTCCATTTCTCTACCTAAAGTCAGAATAATTCCTCATAAGGTAGTCATGAATATTAACCATTACTGTACGTTAAACACATTTTTAAACGATAATTCTCAACACAAATGTAAAGTGGCAGCATTAATAGTAACAGGACTACTACTAATAGTACAGTGGTACCATTACCTTGGCATGGTTGAACCTTCCAGTATGGAGATATTGAAGGGATTTCTAGCCTTTGTAATGACATTTGAATAAACACATTTAATTTAGTCAAACTTCTTTCCCAAAAAAGCTTTCATTGTCTTTTCAAATGAATCATGTAAATAAAGGTTAAAACAATGTGTATTATCCTTCTACTCCTGCTATTTTTCTTTCTCTTTGAGGGCCAGTCATGATTCTCTCATCTGTTAGTTTATCTCAGTTTGCTACTAATGTGAGGATTTAGTAAAGCAATTTACTAAATATTTGAGCAAAGAGAAAACTTAGAATGATTCATGAGGACAATTATTTATTTATTTATTTTTCAATTGCAGGCTGTAGCATTTCAGAAGCTGACGTGATTTTCTTTTGTGATGGCTCTGACATGGTTTCTGATTCAGACTTTGTTACCATGACGACCTTCTTGTCAGACTTAATTGATAATTTTGACATTGAGTCTCAAAGGATAAAAATTGGGATGGCCCAGTTTGGAAGCCGCTACCAGGAAATTATTGAATTACAAAACTCTCTGAATAAAACTCAGTGGAAGTCTCAAATTCAAACGACCACCAAGAGCAAAGGGCTTCCACGAATGGACTTGGCCCTTAAGAAAGTAAAGTTTATGTTTGAGCAATCTGTTGGTGGAAGAAGAAACGCTGGTGTCCCTCAGACTTTGATGGTTATCACATCTGCGGATCCCCGCCATGATGTGGCTGAGGCAGTGAAAACTCTGAGAGAAAGTGGCATTTGTATTATGGTCTTGGGCCTAGGAAATGTCCATAAGGAACGGCTCCTGCCGATAACGGGAAATTCTGAAAAAATTATTACTTTTCAAGACTTTGATAAATTAAAGAATGTGGATGTGAAGAAAAGAATGGTCCGTGAAATCTGCCAGAGTTGTGGCAAAACCAGTAAGTATCCTCTTGCTCTTTCTGTGTATTTATTCAATTGCAGCATCCCATTTGTCTGTGTCCCCAAGTGTCTTGTGGGCTACCTTGAGCAGAACGTGGTTTAGAATGCTGTATAGTAAGTATAGACATGTCTGTTGCCAGGAAGTCTGGGATTGATCAGCTCTCTTAGAGATAAGGGAAATGGTGCGGAGGCTGAAGGAGGCCCTGGGTTATGTCCCGTGGTCAGCCCTGTCCCTCACTGCAATCCAATGTTGATGCCCTTCTTAGCACCTGGAACTCAGCTTCCTGTTTCTACCCTCTCTACTTCTGTAAGTGGTAGAGCAAAGTCTTGAATCCCACAGGAAATAAGTAAACACGTGATGATTGGACCTTTTCCTTTTTTAACTCAGCTAAACCATCTTGTAAGGGACTCAGTGTGCATGTGTGTGTGTCCATCTTGTATGTTTTCTTCTTTGAATGATGGCATTTGTAGAATCATACTATCATAACGAATTGAATTGTCCTTAGGGATTATTGCATTTCCAGAGATCACAAATGCCAATGGCTGTAAAGGCCAGGTGGGTCATGGAAGTGCATCAAATGGACAGGGAGTCAAGAAAATGGGTGCAGAGCCATGGCCCATTTGATGGGGATGTCACTCTTTAGCTCTAGCTGAGAGTCTCAGTGTGGTGACTCAGGTTGTACATATTTAAGGTAGAGAAGGCAGAGGATTAGGAAGCAGCAGTGAAAGATAACCTTGTGTGGAATTTGCTTAACAGGCAGAAATTCCCCAGAGTGCTTCTTATAATGGAAGCCCTTTTACAAAATGTATTGGTTTTTCCAAGCTCTCCTCTGGGCTGCTCAACTGGGGGCAGATGACAGTGGTGGAAAGAACCTGGGACTGGAATCTGAAAGCTAGGATTCCCATTTTGATTCAGCAGCAGCAACCCCCATGTATTGCCCTTTCCTTGTGTGGAAAACAAGCAACTGGGGAGGGTCAGAGGGTGACCAAGTGGTGAGTTGCAGCTGAATTGGGTTTGTCCTGTTTGGTATTGACAGCTTTAATAAACTGGAGGTTTTGCATTGAAAGGTAATTTCAGGTTTCTCTTAGGAAAATCAAAGTGACCCCACTGGGTCCCCTTTCCCACATGACAACTCTTAGCTGGAGCTGAATGGTGAACAGATGGGTCGTTGTCAGTTCATTATCTGACTCCCTGCCCACTCAACTCATTGATGTTACCCTCCTGGCCTTCCCAGCCATTGGAGTTTGTGGCCTCAGGATTAAATAAACTCTAATGGAGTTCCTGTGGTGGTGCAGCAGAAACAAGTCTGACTAGGGACCATGAGGTTGTGGGTTTGATCCCTGGCCTTGCTCAGTGTGTTAAGGTCTTGGCTTTGCCGTGAGCTGTAGTGTAGGTCACAGATGTGCCTGGGATTCTGCATTGCTGTGGTTCTGGCATAGGTGGGCAGCTGTAGCTCCGATTGGACCCCTAGCCTGGAAACCTCTATATGCTGTGGGTGTGGACCTAAAAAAAAAAGCAGAAAAAAATTTAAATTAAAAAAATAAGCTCTAAGGACAACTTAAATATTTATTATGTTATAATTTTATGATTCATAATGTCATCATTAAAAGAAGAAAATATGCATGCATGTGCAGACACACACAGAAAGAGAGAGAGAAAGAGAAAGCCAACCACCAAGAATTAGACTAATCCATGATTAGACTTCAGATAGCTACTGAAGCTGGTAATATTTAGGAAACACCGGTGCTACCCATTGACCGAGCAGCCAGTCTTCCTTCTTAGATATTTTTGGATGCTGGAGACGTCCAGCCCTTGGCCATGGCTACTTTCTTTTCCCTGCCCCATCTGCCCTTCCTTGCTCCCATCTGCTCATTAATTTGGCCTGGCTTTCTTTGGTCTCCAGACTGCTTTCTGGACATTGTGGTCGGCTTCGACATTTCCACTCACCGGCAGGGGCAGCTGTTGTTTCACGGCCACCCCCGGCTGGAATCATATCTCCCAGGCATCTTAGAGGACATCACCTCCATCAGGGGCGTGAGTTGTGGGGCAGGAGCAGAGGTGCAGGTGAGCGTGGCCTTCAAAGTGAACAGTGACCAGAATTTCCCCACCAAGTTCCACATCTACAAGAAAACAGTATTTGACAGGCTACTGAAACTCACCGTCAATGGATCAACTCACCTGAATGCACAGTTCCTGCAGTCCATGTGGGCCACGTTTAAGGACACATCTGCATCCCGAGGACAGGTATCCATGTCACAGTGCAGCCCCCATCTCCTCGCTCTATCATTTGCTTCTCCCCACCCCCCACCCCCCGCCATTATAGATTTCGTTTTCATGTCATCCCACTCTATAATTTCCTCTTTCTCTAGGTGCTACTCATCTTTTCAGATGGCCTTGGGGGTGAAAGCGAAGTAATGCTTGAAGATCAGTCGGACAGGCTCAGAAAAGCAGGTAAATTTGAAATTGAAAATGTACATGATGAAGCAAGGAATGTACAGAACAAGTCTCTACTGACTCAGGTGCTCTGGCCACTTGTAGCAGATGCTGCTGGGGCCCAACCCCCCTTGACTAGCTGCACACTTATCTACTAAATGCTGCAGATGCTACAGCCAAGTGCTCACACATGTGACCTTCTACAGACACAGTTGGCTGACCCCAACTGTGACCTGAAGCTTGGAGGGTTTGGGGGCTACACCACGTCCTGCCTGGAGGGTGGTGGGAGGGCCAGTCAATACAGAGGGATGCATAAGCCCAGCACCCCTGCCTCAAGTGGGTCAACTCTGGTACAACTTACCCTCCAAGGTCCCTCAGGTATCGGACCAAAGGGAGGACTTTACTGAGATACATCCTTGTTCACAACCTCCCTTTCCCTTTCCTGCTTCCCTCTCTCTGTCCCTAAGCCACACACACAGATTCTTCTCTCAGATTCTGCTTCTAGAGAACCTAAGACATTTCCAGTTTTCCATAGGAAAGATTGCAATGTGGACTTTGATAAGCATGTCTCTTTCTAATCCCCCATCCATGTCTTAGTTTCAGATGATCTGGGAGCTAAACACACAAGAGAAGAATAATATGCAGAAAGGAGATTAATATACAGCAGATTGTCAGGTGTGACCTGTTGGAGGCTTCCTTACTGTAGCCCTCATGGCTTCCGGGGAGCTTCCGTGGCAACATACCAGGGGCCAGAAATATCCTGGTTATGTCGCCCTCCTTTCTCAGATCCCTTGGACACCTTCTCACTGTGCTTGGAATATCAAATTCCTTCTTATGGCCCATGACACTCTGTAAGCTCTGGCCCCACTCCCCACCCAGCTATACCTCACTGCTCACACTCAGGGTTCCAGCCTCAAACCTTTCCCATTCTCCTGCCAGCATCCACAGCCTCACCCTTCCAGCCCTTGCATATATTCTTTCCTTTTTCCTAGAAGTATCCCCACTCTTAGCTCTCCCCAAGATCTTCTTTTAAAATGGTGGCTCAGTGACTTAAAGATCTGGCTGGTCCAGGAGCTTTCCCATGCCACGGGTGCAGCTAAAAAAAGAAAAAGAAATAGGATATCCTCCAATTAATGAGTATGGCAAAACAATAGAGGCATAGTTAAATAATATAATAAGATGTTATTTAACAAAAAGGGAGCTCCCATTTTGGCTCAGCAGAAAAGAACCCGACTAGTATCCATGAGGACCCTGGTTTGATCCCTGGCCTCAATCAGTGGGTTAAGGATCTGGTGTTGCCATGAGCAGTGGTGTAGGTCATAGACACAGCTTGGATCTGGCATTGCTGTGGCTGTGGTATAGGCTGGCAGCTGTAACTCTGATCTGACCCCTAGCCTGGAAACTTCCATATGCTGTGGGTGAGGCCCTAAAAAATAAATAAGTAAATAAATAGATAAATAAATAAATAAATTTCATTTTTTCAGTGGCATTAGGTTTGCAGCAAAACTGAGCAAAAGATAAAGAAATTTCTCGTGTACCTCCTACCCCCACAAAACATAACCCCCTCCACTCTCAACATTCCCCCCTTCCTAGTGGAGCATTTATAACAACTGAAGAACCTACACTGACACATCCTCCAAAGTCCACAGGTAACAAGAAGGTTCATTCTTGGTGTTGTATTTTCTATAGGTTTTGACAAATGTATAATGATGTGTGGCCACCATGGTAATATCATACAGAGTATTTTCTCTGCCCTAAAATGTCATCTGTGCCCTACCTGTTTATCTTTCCCTTCCCACTAACCCCTGGGAACCACTAATTTGTTACTGTCTCCATAGTTTTATCTTCTATAGAATGTCATATAGTTGGAATCATACAGTGGGTAGCCTTTTCAGAGTGACTTCTTCCACTTAGTAATATGCATTTAAGTTTCATGTCTTTTCATAACTTGATTGCTCATTTTTTTTTCAGTCCTCTAAATAATGTCTTATTGTCTGGATGTGCCATGGTATATTTACCCACTCATCTATTGAAGCATATCTTGGTTGTCTCCAGGTTTTAGCAATAATGAATAAAGCTGCACGTGCAGGTTTTGTGTGGACCCAAGTTCTTCTCACTATCTCCCACATCTGGTTCTTTCCCTTGACCAATTTCCATTCATTCTTTAGGATCAGCCTAGACATCAGTTCCTCACAGACACCTTCAGTGACCTTCCAAAATGGAGTTAGAAGCTTCTCCTGCTGACTCTCACAGCACCCTGACCCACCCTCTCAGAGCACCATTCTGACTCTGTCCACCTCTCTCATAGACCATACCTCTGAGGAGGGAAGGGGCATGCCTATCCTATTCCCATTGTATCCCTGGTACAATTATTAGTACCTAATAGGCTCCTTGTAAGCAACTCTTTGTTTAATGAAAGGATGGATAGAGTAAATAGACCAATGTATAAATTAATAAGTGAGTCAATGAGTAAGTGAATAAACAAATTCCTGGTTATGGCCAGGACTTTAGCTGAGATGGGAATCACCCTGGGATTTCCCCAGGCTTCCAGGGTGTTTGGCAGTGGAGATAACTTGAGAACAATGTACAAATTTTGTATTTAATTTACATTAGGAAAAATTCATAGTTCATAGCAGCACTGTTTACAGTAGCCCAAGACATGGAAGCAACCTAAATGTTCATCAACAGATGAAAGAATAAAGAAGATGTGGTACATATATGCAAGGGAATATTACTGAGCCATAACAAAGAATGAAATAATGCCATTTGCAGCAACATGGATGGACCTAGAGATTGTCATACTAAGTAAAGTAAGTCAGAAAGAGAAATATAAATATCATATGATATCACTTATATGTGGTATCTAAAAAATGATGTAAATGAACTTATAAAACAGAAGTAGACTCACAGACATAGAAAACAAACTTATGATTGCCAGAGGGGATGGGGGGGCAGATAAATTAGGAGTTTGAGATTAACCTATACAGAATAACTATGTATAAAATAGATAACCAACATGAACTACTATATAGAACAGGAAACTATATTTAATATCTTATAATAACTTATAATGGAAAAGAATCTGAAAAAGAAAAAAATATATATATAAGTACATATCTTCATATTTCCTTGCCTCTTCTGTGTCCTTTCCTAGGGGTTGTGAGTGGGAGCCCCTTCCATCTGGTTCCTATGTTCTTCTCTTTCTGAAAATATCTATTATTTCTTAGTACATGCTGGTTTGAAATGATGAGAGACACTGGGAAGGAAGGCCGAAACTAGATGATAGATAGATAGATAGATAGATAGATAGATAGATAGATAGATAGATAGGGATGTAGATAGAGCTGAATCACTTTTCTGTGCCTGTGAAAGTAACATGACATTGTAAATTAACCATGCATCAATAAAAAATGGTTTAAAAATAAGAGTAACTAACCACCGTGTTAAAAAAATTTCAGAAGAACTCGAATGAAGATGAATAATATGCTTTCTTAAACAATGCTTTCAAATGCCCAAGAATTGCATTCAATTTTGTGGCAAGGTATTAAACAGTTTTCTGCTAGTGTTTTTCTGTAAGATTAGTAAATAGCTTCTCTTGAAGAATTTTTCTTAGTCGACTTCATGCCAAAATAAGGAACCTGTGTCTCGTGTGTGTACTGAAGATGCAGGCAAAGCTGCTACTGGGTTCTTCAATGTCAAGAAAATTTTCACATATCCGGCCCCCGCCCCCTGCACCCTTGATTCTTCAGATCATGTTCACTGAGTGGAAATAGGATGGTCTTTCCTTCCTTTTTATCCTTTTATAATCCCTTGGGTTTTATATTGGTCGTTTTTACTGTCTAGGGCTTGATGCTCTGCTGGTGGTGTCCTTAAATGCACCCATTCATAATGAGTTTTCCAGCTTTGAATTTGGAAAAGGATTTGACTACAGGACTCCATTGACCATTGGGACCAGAGAACTGGGCAAAATGCTATCACAGTATCTGGTGAGTTGCTGAACAAAAAAACCCATTTATTCAAAATGCCACAGGGAAAAAATTGGAATCTCCAAAAATTGCTTTGTTTGCCTAAATTCAGGATATGGTTTTTAGCATATGAAAAAGTATGAAAGACCCCACACCCTTTCATCCTTTGTTACTCACTGAATGAATGTATAGGGAACTAAAAAACAAACCAAGTTCTCATCAAACCAAAAGCCCCCAACAGTTTATGGTATAGAAATCCCAGAAAACAGGAACCTGTGAACTAGGAACCAACTTTTTGTGCACACTTGACTGTGGCCATCTGTGTGGTCAGTGCCCCTTCTATAAATAGAGGTTATTTCCTTGAGAAGGTATGTTGCTAACCTGGAGCCCTCTGTTCAAAGTTGAGTCCAAAAGCAGCCCTCATTTGCTGTGGCCCCTCACCCAGTGGGAGAAGACAGGCTGTAGGTGGTGAATTATGATTATATGAATTCAGATCTTACATGATGAAATTCCCTGTCATGGTTGCTCATTCAAGTTTGCTTTTTTTTTTCCAGGGTAACATTGCAGAAAGGACTTGCTGCTGTACATTTTGCAAGTGTTCAGGGACTCCAGGCGCTCCAGGGATCCGAGGACCACAAGCATTGAAGGTATCATTCACTTGTGACACCATTTTACCCAATGGGATTTGATTGGTATAGTTGGAGCTGATATTGAGGAGCTGGGTTTGCAGCCTTTGCTTGTTGTAATTACTTTGGGACATTAGTGTGAATTCTATGGTATATGAGCCAGATCAGAAGGGCTTAGTTGTTTTTTTGGTGTTTTATTTTGTTTTGTTTTCCTTTTTGGTCATGCCCCTGGCATGAAGAATTTCCCAGGCTAGCAATCTAATCCATGCCACGGCAGTGACCCAAACCACTGCAGTTTCAATGCTTAATCTGCTGCACCACAAGAGAACTCCAGGGCTCATTTTTTAAAAAATATTTTATTGAATAGTTGATTTACAATGTTGTATTAGTTTCTGCTGTACGGCAAAGTGATTCAGTTATATGTATATATACACATATTTTTCATATTCTTTTCCATTATGGTTTATCACAGGATATTGAATATAGTTCCCTGTGCTATGTAGTGGGACCTTGTTGTTTATCCATTCTGTATATAATAGTTTGCATCTGCTAATCCCAAACTCCCAATCCTTCCCTCTCCCATCCCTTGGCAACTGTAAGTCTTCTCTTTATGTCTATGAATCTATTTCTGTTTTCATAGATAGGTTCATTTGTGCCATATTTTTTCTTCCACATATAGGCGATATCATATGGTATTTGTCTTTCTCTTTCTGACTTGACTTACCTCACTTACTATGGTAATCTCTAGTTCCATCTCTGTTGCTGCAAATGGCTTATTTCATTATTTCTATGGCTGAGTAATATTCCATTGTATGCATACCATGTCTTCTTTATCCATTCATCTGTCCATGGACATTTAGGTTGCCTCCATGTCTTTATTATTATAAATAGTGCTTCAATGAACATTGGGGTGCCCAGGAATGGGATTGCTAGATCATACGGTAGCTCTACTTTTAGTTTTTTGAGGAAACTCTTTCCTTTTCTCCATAGTGGCTACACTAGTTTACATTCCCTCCAAGAGTATTGGAAGGTTCCTTTTTCTCTATATTCTCCCCAGCATTTGTTATGTGTAGACTTTTTTAATGTTGGAGAAGTGCTCACTTTTGATGCTACTGTTAAGAATGACTCTCATTTCTGTTATGTATCCTTGGTTGTGTTGCTCCTTGCCTTTGCAACTTATACTTTTGTACCCACTTTAGACCGTTTGAATGGTGGCAAGAGATGTTAGAAATGGGTATGGGGGAGTTGTACTTCATCAGCAATGAAATGTGACTGAACTGCAAAAAGAGCATAGCATTGCAGAGTAACAGCTCTTTAAGAGAATGCATTATAAAAGATCAATTACATAGCAATAGCATAGGTAAATGTATCATGGTATTTTAATTCAATAGAATGTGCTAAGGTAAAGAAAATGAATGAACTACATCTTTACATGATAACAGGGATCAATTTTACAAACAAAGTAATGGCCCTCATAAAAGCAAAATGTGGGAGAATATGTATGGCATGATTTCATTTATAAAAAGTTTGAAAATAGACAAAACTAAACTATAGTGTCTTGGGATGAATAATTAAGTAGTGAAATATTTTAAAAGGGCAGGAAGTATTATCATAAAAGTAAGAGTGTGTTCCCAGGGGAGATGGAGTGTTTCGTGGTCGGGGAAGCTGCGTTGTCTTGAGTACCAGTGATGTCCTATTTCTTGGCCTGGGAGGTAGCTACACAGATGTAAAAATTGTATTTTATTTTAATTTTATAGTTTATATTTTATTTTACCTTTATATTTTATTTACTTTTATTCACCTTTTCAAATGCAGTTTAGATCTCCCAATGAAAAGGAGTCTGGTTTGTTTTATTTTAAGAGCTCAAATACAAGTCTTGCTCCTGAATCCTGCATTGTCCATCCTTAGGGAAGGATAATTGATCTTAGACAGCTTACTGAGTTTTTTAAAATTTATTTTTAAAATTAATTAATTTATTTTTTGTTGAAATAAAGTTGATTTATAGTGTCGTGTCTGTTTCATAAGTATAGAAAAGTGATTCAATTATACATATGTGTGTGTGTGTGTGTGTGTGTGTATGTGTATTCTTTTTCAGATTCTTTTCCCTTATAGGTTATTATGAAATACTGAGTATAAGTTCCCTGTGCCATCCAGTAAGACCTTGTTGGTTACCTACTTTATACATAGTACATAGTAGTGTACATGTGTGATGTAACTGTCCATGTATAGCCATATATAGTAGTGTACATGTGTCAATACCAAACTCCTAATTTATCCCTCCCCCTGACTTTTTACTGAGTTGTGATGTTTTGATTAGCACAATTCCTCTCTTATTACATTGCTCTGTACTAGAATTCTGTTCCAAGAGCACAACCCCCCAATAGCAGACAGCAAGCCCCTTGTTAGAGGGTAAGGAAAGCAAACTTCAAATGAAATTCTTGCCACAAATTAACTATAAGGCAGTTAAACCACAGAGAGATGATCACCATTTAAATATAAGCAACATTGCTGAGAGAAGGGCATATTCTTTTTTGAGCTCTCATAAAAAGCAGAAAATAAGATGATCCCTTTGGAAATGTCAGAATTTTCTTGCTGAAAGTGTTTTGGTGGCCACTGCTATCCTCTGTGCAAATCCCCCATGTATAGGGCTGGCTCTGAAATCCCGAGCTGAGCTGCACAGTGGTTCCAACATCAACCTTTGGTGGGGGGAAGGAAGGTGGGGAATGGGAGGGCCACCTCTGCAGAAGGATTCCAAACTGAGAGCAAGGACAAAAGCTAGCCCCAGAGGTCATCCATGTCTCCTCAGACTCATAGCCACACAATCAGGTTGGAGGGAGAGACTTGCCTGAAATGCCTAATGATGTCACATGTTTGAATTGATGGAAGATGACTAAAATGGACTTTTCTCTCTTTCCCCCTAGGGTTTTCAAGGTCTGAAAGGCAGCAGAGGGCACAGGGGAGAGGATGGAGACCCTGTAAGTTTTGGGGGCCCACACCCCACCACACTTACACATTCCCTTTTTCATAAAAAGCTTCATCTTCCAGAAGGAAATAATTAGGATGGGCTTTGTATATTTTTTGAAGTCTGGGGTAGGGGGAAGTGCATTGCTTTTCTTTTTTCCCTTTTCCATGCCTGGATCATGAGGCACTTGCTAAACCAACTTGGGGGGGAGCAAGGAGTAGGCTCACCTACCTTTGCCTGGAACAAGATGTGCAACTTCTTGACCCACGATTTCCATATCTGGAAACACTTATAAATTCCTCTAAGACAGTATTTTACCTGCCCTGTGCCTGCAGAGGAATCATGGAGCCCACCAAGCCAGCCAGGGAGGGTTTTTAGTGTGTCCCCCACTGCCTGGCTGTGAGCCCATGACCGACAGTCCAGCCAGTGGGGAAATTTAGTTTCTCTTAGCAACCTGTAGTCATGGGCAAGGCCTTCTGCTTTTACTGGGAATAATCTGAATAAAGAGAGCAAAGCAGGCAAAAGGAATATCACCTCTCCCCTCACCTACCAGGAAAGAAAGAATGAAGTTCATTGCCAAAGGAGTATTTATCCATGCAACAAAACTTTAGCACCTTCTGTGCACCCAGATCTGAGCTGGGCACCAGGGACAAAGCAGAAAGACATTTAGGGTTTCCTGCTCTCAGGGAACACACCATTGTTCTCATCTCAAGGTTCATTTCACTCTAGCACTTACTTACGTTTAAATATTTCCTTGGAGATGCACATGTCATTGACCTTGAGTGCTTTTCACTATGTGAATGATCTGACTTAGGGCATCTTTAACCTGGCAGGCCTTCCCATGAGCACTGGCTTGGGGCAATGTCTCTTCCTATCAGCTGCATCTACTCGGCTTCAGTCCCCTGACACCAGCTTGCTTCTCTGCCATCAGCAATGCTGACTTTTCTAGGCCAGCATTAGGGCCTGGGCTACGTGTCAGGGCCAACATATATCAATGGAGTATTTGGAATGTGGCAACAAAATGATGCGACTTCAAACCTTTGGGGTTTTTTTTGTTGTTTTTTCTATTTTGTTTCATAATTTATTGAAGTGTAGTTGATTTACAATGTTGTGTTAATTTCTACTGTATAGCAAATGATTCAGATATATATATACACACACACATATATATAC
Organism: Phacochoerus africanus; assembly: GCF_016906955.1. Taxonomy (NCBI): domain Eukaryota; kingdom Metazoa; phylum Chordata; class Mammalia; order Artiodactyla; family Suidae; genus Phacochoerus; species Phacochoerus africanus. The sequence continues at coordinate 82,548,567 of NC_062544.1, read as the reverse complement.
GTATTTTAATATATATACATATATATGTATATATATACATACATATTTTAATATTCTTTTCCATTATGGTTTATCATATGATATTGAATATGGTTCCTGGTGCCATACAGTAGAACCTAACCTTGTTATGTATCTATCCTATGTATGATAGTTTGCATCTGCTAATTCCAAACTCCCAAGACTTCAGACCTTTGGCTGTGCTTTCTGATGAGAGCAGGGAAGCCACTGAACTCATCCTGCACCTCTCTGTGATCTTGGCTCTGTAAGGAAGCCCTGAGGGGACAATGTTTGAATTGAGAGGAAAAACAGAGTTAATTAATGAGTTTGCAGGAGAGTTTGCTTTGTCTAGAGTTCAGAGTGCACAGCCACTCTTCTCCATTCTTAAAAAATAAATAACTGGTGGCTTCTGGCAAGGGAGTCACTTTGAATACCTTTGGGTCTCTTTTCTTAGGGCATACGAGGAGACACTGGACCCCAAGGAAGTAGAGGGATCATAGGATGTCCAGGGGAGCGAGGACTGAAGGTAAATATTTTATTTTGATTTCTCTCGGACATCCTCTCTCTCTCCTCCTCCATCCCTTCCCTTTGCTGTCATTCCCTTCCCTCTTTCCCTTTCTTCAATTGCATGTTCATTTCCTCCTTTGCCGAGTAAGTCTACTTAGTTATTTCAAAAAGTTTTATGCATTAATTAAATTCCACCTATAACTTCTCTGTGATTATGTTGCCAAAAGCAACTAAAGAAATATGCAATCATGGAGTTCCCTTCACGGCACAGTGGAAATGAATCCAACTAGGAACCATGAGCTTGTGGGTTCAATCCCTGGCCTCACTCAGTGGGTTAAGGATCTGGCATTGCCATGAGCTATGGTGTAGGTCACAGACACAGTTCGGATCTGGCATTGCTGTGCTTGTGGTGTAGGCCAGCAGCTACAGCTCCGATTGGACCCCTAGCCTGGGAACCTCCACATGCTGCAGGTGTGGCCCTAAAAAGACAAAAAAAAAGACCAAAAAAATTTTTAAAAATTAAAAAAAGATATACACAATTGCTATTTGTGGATGCAGCCCCTTCCTGCCTCAATAGTCTATGAATCCACATTCTTTGACATGACAGTGAAAGATATTTAATTTTTTACAGGGAGCCAAAGGATTTTCTGGATATAAGGTACTGTAATTACTTCTCAAATTTCATTCTGTAATGTGGTTAGTTTCCTGATAAGCATGTGGCAGAGATCTCCCTTGACCTGAATGCTGCCTATCTTTGTCTTTTAGGGAGAACATGGAGATGATGGGATTGATGGACTCAATGGGGAAGAGGTAAGCCCATTTTCCTAGAGTACCACAGAATCATCATGAGATTGATGTATTTCTCTAATGGGTATTTGGTTTTTCCTTGTCTTCTTTTAGGGCTTTCATGGGTTTCCTGGAAAAAAAGGAGAAAAAGGTGATCAAGGATCCCAGGTAACACTTTTCAGTACATTAAAGAAGGAGAATTTGTGTCAGAGATAGTCTTAATTGTTGTGTGTCAGAAGTTATTAGGGATAAATTTGACAGCCTATTTAACCACACATTGAGACCAATGACCACTGAATAGATGCTTCATCCTCATTTGGAGTAAGAGGGTAACTGTGCAATTTTCAAGACTTTCCAGCTAGAAAGATTCAAAGCTTAGAGGGGTCTTCTACTGGCATGTTTTTCAGAGTCTGCAAATGAAGGCGTTTGCCTCTCATCAGCTTCTGTGTTCTCTTTATTGTGTCAGAACATAAAAGCAAGAGAAAGAGACAAAATTATTTTGGTGTCCTTAGTATAACAAATCACAGTGAAACATTTTTAAATTTTTAATTCATTTCAACACTCATTAATATGTGCCTGCTTGGTTCTAAGCAGCTCTGCTTTTATGTCCTGATTCACTGATTCATCAAATACTTTTTAATACCAGGCATGTGTTGAGCACTAAGTTAAATGCTAAAGACTCAGAGATGAGCCAGACCGTCCTTGTCCTCAAGGATCCTCTGGTGTAGTTGGGGAGACTAATGACGACACAGCCTGTGGTTGGGGCCATGTGATGGGCAACTACGTGGGCACGCAGAGAAGGACACTTAATTCCACAGGTTGGAGAAGGAGTGCAGGAAATCTTCCTGGAGGAAATCATCCCTGAGATGGAGATGAATAGGAATTAGCAAATGTAGAGGAAGGGCATCCCAGAGGGAGGGAACGCATAAGCAAAGACGTGGAGGCTTGGGGGGCCTGCAGGTTTTTCTTGCCTGGTGTGAGCTTTAGAGTATAGGTAGAGGGAGGTGAGGTTCAAAAGGTGGTGGGAAGATCTGGGGAAGGCACTAGTGAGCCAGTAAGGAGGAATCTGGATTTTAGCCATTAAGCTAGGGGAGCCTTTGAAAAATTTTAAGTAGGGAGATGATAATGAGATTTGCATTTTAGAAATATTTCATGGCATACTGAAATATTTCTAAATATTTGTGTGGAGGGTTTGTTAGGGATGGCATAGATACAAGGCAAAGATGAAAGGCAGATCTGTAATAATCAAGGTGGGAAGTGATGTAGCTTGAGAACAGACGTTAAGGAGGTAACAGGGTCCAGAGTGGAGTGAGGCCCTACCTAGTGTGCAGATTATTTTTTTCTTTTTATGGCAGCATCTATGGCATATGGAAGTTCCCAGGCTAGGAGTTGAGTCAGAGCTGCAACTGAGGCCGGTACCACAGCATGGCAACATGGAATCCAAGCCATATCTGTGACCTATGCCACAGCTTATGGCAGGATACTTAACCCACTGAGCGAGTCCAGGGGTCAAACCCCCATCCTCACAGAGACTTCAACCAGTCCTTAACCCACTGAGCCACAATGGGAATTCCCCAGTATGCAGAATTTAAGGAAGCACTCCTTCTCAGAGTTATGCAAAGAGTGACTGCCTCCCTAAATTTTGCACCAGAGGTACCTTGTTTGTCTCACCCTACTTCTGGCTCTAGGATATAAGATATCCAGGTTCGAGTAACCAGCAGAACAGGAAATGAGAAGTCAGTGTCAGTGAAAAAGTGTTGCCTGCCATCAAGCCATCACATTACAGCTGCCCCAACAGTGATCACTGAGGGAACTCAAGCTGAGAAATCACAGGCCCCACAGAGCTGAGGTGCATTTTAAGGAATGATTTCAGTGAGCCCAGACTCTTGCATCTTCCCACACATAGCAATGCACTAAATTCCTTAACTCAAGATATTTGGTTCTTTAATTAATAGTTATCTTTTGAGGTTCCAACTACCTGGTCTTTGTTGCAAAAACTCCTATATATCCTGGTTTCTGCTTGGCTCTTCAGAGCAGTTCCACAGAGCTATCTGAGAGGCTGTATCTTCAGCTTAAGTTCTCAGCTTTGTCCACCAAATAAAACATAATTCTCAACTTTTAGGTTCTATATATGTATATACATACATATGTATATTAATCGACATCAGTTAAAATGCCTGCAAGGATCCTGGCTTGGGTTAGTTGGGAACAATTGAGTTTGAGGTGACAATGGAACATTCCAGAGGAGGTTTCTAGTGGGCATTTAATTACAGATGTCAGAAGTTGCTAGATTGGCTGGGATGTCCAATATGATGCCTATTAGCAATATGTGACTATTTAAATTCAAATTAACTAAAATGAAAGATTCTGCTCTTCAGTTGCCCAAGTCTCACCTCATGTTCTGCACAGCCTACCATACTGGACAGTGAAGACAGAGAACATTTCCATCTCTGCAGAAAATTCAGCCAGGCAGTGCTCTGCTGGGCCATGAGAAGTTTTCCCATTTCCCAGCCTCGTTACAAATAATCCTGACCATAGGCTTAAAATTGGACTTGTGGGCATTCTCTTGTGACACAGCAGGTTAAGGATCTGGCGTTGTCACTGGAGCGACTTGGGTTGGTGCTGTGTCTCGGGTGCCATCTCTAGCTCTGGAACTTCCACATGCTGTGGCATGGCCAAAAAACAAACAAACAAAAATAGCAACAACAAAAAACTAGACTTGTACTGCTTGAGAGGTCTAAGGGGACCAGGTTAGGATAGAGGAACATGGATAATTTTGCCTGATTGATTTTCTTCCCACCAAACATCACAACACTGGACATTTCAACACCCTCCTACAAGCTGACTCAGACGCTTTTTTTATTTTTTTCAGGGCAGCCCAGGTTCCAGAGGCCCCCCTGGGGGATATGGGGAGAAGGGCTTTCCAGGAGATCCTGTAAGCTACTGGGGCCCGGGTGGCTCTGAATCATGTTGAGGCCTCACATTTCCTCTCTCCTTTCTCTTGTGTCTCTTGGGAATCCATGGGCAAAGGCATATCTTGGGAGGGGGGTAGTTGGTGTTGACCAAGTCTTACATGTTTGGGAAAAACCTGCATCCTATCTGTGCTGATTATATTAAAAATTCAGAGATAGGAACTAAAACTCCATCTTATTCATCCTTATGTTTCTTGAGACTTTCAAGTTCCTTTGGGGATGAAATTTCCATAATTTTGCTGCTTGGGCTTCTTATCATGCAGATCCCCTGTTTGCAGGGGAATCTTAACTGCACCTTTGAGTGAGTGACATAAGCATGTTTAGACTAGTGCATCAGTAAAGCTGCCAATACAGAAAGGGAAAAATCACCATAACTTCAGCAGAAACTCTTGTAATTCTTCATTTATCACTAAACCTCCTTCAGACTTGAGGAAATATTACTTTCATTTAAAAAAATCTGTAAATTTCAAATATGGAGAATTTTCTCATACCCCTCATTACTTAAATTAGCTTAGTTCTTGAACATTGTTCCATTTGTGGGTGGGGAGTTGATATTTCTTGATTCTAAAGTACTTTTAAAATCTTTCTCTAGGGTAATCCAGGACAAAACAATAACATCAAAGGACAAAAGGGCTCCAAAGGAGAACAAGGAAGACAAGTAATTGGATCTATTTTACACATATTAGTGAATTAATTCTGTTATTAAGCTGAGGTTTTCCTAAATTAATTATTTATTAAAATATATAACCCTTTTTGTACAGTCATCCTTAAGTTAACATTTAAAAGAGGCTTCTTTTATTTTCTTTTTTTTTTTTTCGTCTTTTTCTAGGGCTGCGGCACATGGAGATTCCCAGGCTATGGGTCTAATCAGAGCTATAGCTGCCGGCCTACACCAAATCCGTAGCAACACCAGATCCGAGCCGTGTCTGTGACTTACACCACAGCTCACGGCAATGCAGGATCCTTAACCCACTGAGCAAGGCCAGGGATCGAACCTGCAACCTCATGGTTCCTAGTCAGGTTTGTTAAACACTGAGCCACGATGGGAACTCCAGGAGAGCCTTATTTTCTTAAGATAAGACATATCTGTAGACGACTACACTTCTATGGGCAAAATTATTAAGTTCCTGGCAGGTGATATTATTTTATGGGGAACTTGTCATAGCAATGCATGTTGCTATACCTTTTCCTCTGTAATGGATTAGTACCCAGTAGTGTTAATATTTAGAAAGATGCTGGTATGACACATTTATTCTATTTCATTAGTGTTTGAACATTTTTTTTTTTTGTCTTTTTAGGGCCACACTGCAGCATATGGAGGTTCCTAGGCTAGGGGTCGAATCAGAGCTGTAGCTGGTGGCCTACACCACAGCCACAGCAACGCTAGGTCTGAGCCACGTCTGCGACCTACATCACAGCTCACAGCAAACTGGTCCCTTAACCCATTGAAAGAGGCCAGGGATTGAACCTGCTTCCTTGTGGATGCTAATCAGATTCATTTCTGCTGAGCCATGACAGGAACTCCAGTGCTTGAAATTTTGAGGCTGGTGCCTTTGTCATTTATTCAGAATCTCTTGCCTTATAATCTTGAGGGTGAATCATTGTATTTCTAGGGTAAAACTGGCCAGAAAGGAACACAAGGCAGTCCTAGTCCCAAAGGAAGCAGGGTAAGTATTTCCGTGGACTTTTATTTCCCCTCCTATCACCTGAAGATCCCACAGAGGCATTCAGAATATGTGTTGCAGCAGAGTCAGCTGATCCAGAGCTGACACAGGGACACTGCTATCATTTGAGGCAGGAGAATTCTCTGTTGTTAGGGCTGTCCTGTGCATTATAGGATGTTTTGCAGCATCCCTGCTCTCTACCCATTAGATGTCAGTAGCACCCGCTCCCCCCAGTTGTGACATCCAAAATTGCCTGCAGACCTTGCCAAGTATCAGTCAGGGGTAGTGGGGGATAGTGGGGGACAAATTGCCCCAGGTCGAGAACCATTGTGACCATCTGCCTTTCCCGTCCCACCTTCCAGAAGCTTGTAAATATCTTTGAAGAGAGCCAATGAGTAGGTAAACAAATCCTCTTCCTCTTTATATGTTGCCAGTGGGAAAGAAGAATCACAGATAAATTCTTCGTGGATGAACTAAAACACTGGCAACTAGGGCCAAGCCAGTGGCAACCTTGAGATCGTAGGGTAATTTTAGAGCATCCCATGTGATATCAAGCCTGAAACAGAAATGTTGGATTTCCCCTTCTTTTGAAGGAACAACCAAGAAATCACTTTTCTCTTTGTGGACTACTGAAGTTAGAGAGGATATTTATAATGTGTTAGAAGCCCCTTCATCATGCTCTCAGAACAGAGATCATAAAATGAGATAATGCACAACATCCTGGATTTGGCCCTGAGTTTTGTTCAAGAGGACACTGAAAGTACTTGGCTTCCCTTGCTGTTACAAACTTGGACCTCTTCTTACCATTTTGAAAGCTGTGGCCAATTGCCTTTTTCTCTGGGATAGATAGGGGATAAATGTTTTAATTCCTCTTGCCTTTGTTTATCTTGACTCATAGTTCTTAAGGAAAAGGAGGTACGGTTCAATGGCGTAAGCCTCCCTGTGCTTCTGGTGAAATTCTTTGGGACTTTGCCCTCTCTTCCACACAAAATAATTAAAATTAATCAGAGGAAGCAGGAGAGCAGCAAGATGAACTAAATGCTATAAACTTTGAGGATAAATATGTATTTTTGTTGGTTTAGGAGAAAATACTTTTAGTTTGAAATAGCTGTCACCAACAATCAGGCACTTTTTGAAAAGAGATGCGGGGGTGGGGGTGAGGGTGGGGTGGGGGGTAATTACTCAGACAAACCAGCCAATGACTTGAAGTCCCTCCAAGGACAGGAAGCTCTGTCTCCCTCTACTGTCTTCAGGCGCTCTCCCACCCATCTCATCTTTTTGAATTAAACAAGGGAACAGATATAAGACAATGAGCTTTTCTATCTGCTCCCTCGCCTCCACAGTGAAGGCCATAATTCTCTATGGTGGTCAGAGGTTAGATGACAGATTCTAAGAACACAAGCAGGCCTAACACACCTCCTCCTGCATGACGGAACTTATATAAATTCTTTGTTGTCCCAGTTGTTGACAGAGCTATGGATCCATGTACTAAGAGCCACAGCATTTGAAACCACATTCCAGGCACATTGCCTTGGCCTGTCAAGGCACAAAGAATACTTGTAAATAATAGTCTTTATACTTCTGGAGAACCTCTTTTGTGCCAGGTCCTGATGAAATCACCTTCAAATATTAATTCATTTAATCCTCTTAACAATTCTGCCTTGTAGATGTTGTTATTATAGCAGATGAGAAAATTTTAGAGATGAGAAAATTCAAGGAACCCTGGCCAGATTGCCCAGGATCAGGATAGGCAGTAAATGGTGGGGCTGGGGTTTGAACCCAGGAAGTCTTACTCCAGGATTTGGACTCCTAACTAGCTCAACTATGGTTTATTGTACAATTGTTCAGTGCCACACAGGCTTTGAAGGGCAGAGATCAAGGCTGTCTGACTTCTGAAGACATGTCCCTAACCATAGTACTACACTGTCTATATACAGAATGAAAGCTGTTGTATCCTTACTTTTTTTTTTTTTTGCTGTGCCCCAGGCCAGGGATCAAACTCATACCACAGCAGTGACCTGAGCCACAGCAGTGACAATGCCATATCCTTAACCACTAAGCCACCAGTAAACTCCTAGGTTTTTTTTTTTTTTTAATGGAGACAGTATGGAAACAGTAGCTTCAAACTTTATCCACAGTTTGTTCTCTGTCAAGAGTTGTGTGAGTCACATGAAGGGCCAAGCTGACAAGTTACAGCGAATAACTCCTCCCAAAGGGTGTTTGCATTTTAAAAGCAAAGAGTACCTGGAGTTCCTGTGGCTCAGTGGTAATGAACCCAACTAGTATCCATGAGGATGTGGGTTCAATTCCTGCCCTCATTCAGTGGGTTAAGGATCTGGTGTTGCTGTGAGATGTGGTGTAGGTCACAAACATGGCTTGGATCTCTTGTTGCTGTGCCTGTGGTATAGGCTGGCAGCTACAGCTCCTATTCAACCCCTAGCTTGGGAACTTCCATATGCTGCACGTGTGGCCCTGAAAAATAAAAATAAATTAATTAATAAAACAAAGAATACCTGAATCAAGGGGCAGAAGCTCCATGGAGGAATTCTAATCATCAGCCAAACTGGTGGTGCTGGTTCTTGGTCAGGTGGTTGGTTCTAAGGAACTTTAGAAGCTGGGCAGTTGAAAGAAAGCAGCCATGCTGAAATAACAATTTCCATGGCCACCTTTCTGAACGAAGGTATAAAAATTTTAGGTGTTTGCTTTGTACATAAAATAATCATAGTTTATCACCATACAAAGTAAGTTGATGGATGAGCTATTCCACAGCTCACTCAAAGAGGCAGGGGTGGGAGGCACAGACCTCATCACAGCTGTTTAGGGAAAATACTTAGGATCTGGATCTTCTTTGCGCTTGGCTACCCTCTGGAAAAGAGAGACAGCCACTAGGTGGAGAGCCTGAGCTGGCAACGTGAAGTCACTTCTGGACAGGTGCAGATGGATTTCAGCTTCAGACCAGCTTCTCACATAACCCTAAGGGTGGCATTTGGACCAGCACAGAGCTGCCCATCATCCATTTCCTCCTTGGAGAATGCCGCACAGACATACCCAGGAACCCCCTGTGTATCCCTGGATATAAAGATTTTTCACTCTCCCCAAATATACAATCAGGGGCCCAGGACAGAGAGATGGATAAAGCATATCTTATTCTCACACTGGAAACCTCCCATTGGCAGACAGTACTTTGTGGGATTTGCTGGAGAGGGAAGGTATCAGACAGGTGCTTTGGATGATTTGATTCTCTAGACAGCCTTCTGGATCATTGTCAGGGTTGTCAGGCTGGAGCTGACTTTTAGATTGGTTTGCAATCAATCCCCCAAATGTTAGTTTGTAATAATTAAACTCATCTTTGGAGAGTGCCAGCCACCCATTACTCTGTCTGTCGGGGAACAAGACAGGCCTGTTTGCCTCCAGAAGCCTCCATCCAGACACTCATGCACTAACCCTTTGCCTTTTCTGATCCAGGGAAGAGAAGGCCAGAGGGGGGTCCAGGGGCCCTCGGTGAGTATCCCTCCTTTCCTGTCCTTTGTGGGAAGTGGGGCCAGGGAGGTGTCTCTCATCAAATGCCAATGAGTTAGCGCTTGATGGAGTGTTATAGGAAGTGCCAAGCCTTGGACGTGAGCCCTGCTAACTGGACTGTGGGATCCAAGTGTTCATCAGCTGGGCTGCCAGGCACAGGATGACCCTGACCTAAGGCAAGCCTCCTTCACACATGCCTCAGTCCCACAGTCCGTGTTTCTCACATGCACTGCAAAAGAGTGAAATTCTGCATTAGCATAAGAAATGACCTGGAGTTCACTTCTTAGGCAGTGTGCAAGAGTCCAGTCCTAGGCAAAGTAGAGCAGGATCCAAGAGTCAGACAAAACAGTTCCTGGGTACCATGCCCTGTAGCACTAGGTACTGTAAGAGGAAACCTATATGCAAACCATAAGGAGAGAATCTTAACATTGAAAACTTCTCCATTAGGGAGAACCAGGGAACCCTGGACCTGAAGGTGCACCAGGAACCGAAGGATTCATAGGGCTCCAGGTATGTTGGAATATTTATAAATACTGATAAAAAATGTGCTATTCTGATGGGAAGATAATGGGTAGATCAGTATAGATAAATAAATAATTGAGATGATTGGAAGCTGTCCATGCTCTCCTCCATGGTATGTGTCTCTGGGATTCTACATTTTCCATTGTAGGCGGGTGATTTTGCTCCATCAAAATTTGTAGCTGACTGATAGAGAAAAGTCTTGCTCTTGTGTGTACCCTGTGTGGTGTCTGCATTTTAGTAAGAACAAATTAGTAAGGTCTTGATACTACATAAGTAACCATTATCGGGATCAACAGATTGGTTTTCCTGCACACAAACTCCCATGAAGTAAAGTTAGGAACTAGAAACTGTTATTCATGTCACCCCAAGCTAACCCCACAAGGGTGGAAGTGCTTCTGAAAGGTCACCAGTGGGGCTTTATGTGAGGGCTTTATCACCAGTGGGGCTTTATCATTGTGCTTTCTTGGTCATATCCTTATTGAGGTGGGCACTGGAGTCAGAAAATCGCTGTTACTCTTCCACATCAGAAACATGACATGACATCCCTAGAGAACAGCTTGACAACCACGGGTATTTAGTCACCTAAAGGAGCCCACTTTAAACCTGAACTTGTCTGAAAGGGCCTACTTCTACAGACGTGTCTATTCTAAGACCTTTACAAGGAGTTCATTTTTTCTCTAAAAAGTTCCAGATTATTAATACTATGCTAGAATTTGGGATTCTCTTAAACAGTTCATGTGCCTTCTAGAATGAATAACCATGGAACCAGCCTCAATCTATCCCCAGATTTTGTAGGGAGAGAGGTGACATTACCTGAGCTCTTCCAGGGCCCTTTCGATGCTCAGGCAGTGACCCAAGGCTGGTCCAGTGGCTCGACTGCCATCTGCATTGAGCAGCTGGAGCTTTAGTGGTGAGGATCAGTACCAACACCTCTAGTGTTTCCTTCTGTGTGAGAGACCCATGCATTTGATGGGAACTATGGCAGAGAGTATGCTTCAATTCCTCCGGTAAGGATCTGCTGCAAAAAGTCTTTTTGTGCTGATTTAAAACAACTTGCTCTCTCTTTTACGCCTTGATGCACTTTGGCCCAAGTAACCTGCCCCATCAAATGAATCCATCTGATTATTGTTCATATCTTACTTCCCTCTTCTATGGGTTTTATTTCTCCTCTTAGCCTCTCTTTCACTCCCCCTGCCAGAGGTATGAGGTCTCATACCTAGGCAGGGAATTCCTTCATAAGCGCTGTTCCACTCAGCCAAGGTTGCCCCTCAATTCCTTTTCTGAGACATGTGCAGTCTTGGAGTTAAAGATGCTTGAAGGGCTGCACCAGTACTTTTCCATGTGGATGTTTCAAAAGCACTAATGAAGAAAGTCAATTTTCATTTGACTTGACTGCATTATGTTTCTTTTGCTACCACCAAAGGGGCTACATGGACTTCCTGGCAGAAAAGGAGAGAAAGGAAGAGAGGGGCACAAAGGACCTCAGGTGAGTGACTCAGATGGTACCATCAAGTGGTCTCCAACCTTCATTTCCCTCTTGCTTCAAAAACATCTTCAACTCACAGACATAGAAAACAAACTTACAATCACCAAAGGGTGAAGGTGGGTGGAGGGTAGATTAGGAATTTGAGATTAATATATACACACTATTGTATATAAAATAGGTAACCAACAAGGTCCTACTGTATAGCACAGGGAACTATACCTAATATTTTGCAATAACCTATAAGGGAAAAGAATCTGAAAAAATTAGATTATGTTTGTATATCTGAATCACTTTGCTATAATCTTAAACTAACACAACATTGTAAGTCAACTATATTTCAATTTTAAAAAAGAAGCGATTGCTTTCCCCCAAAAGATCTTCACATAAGTTTATTTCCTATTATCTATATATGGAGTATTTTGTTTGGGGATTAGCTTGGGACAAATTAGGGACAACTCTTTAGCACAGCTCAGATTCCTTATACAACCCCTTTCTTCTTCCCTGGGGTTTGAGTTGTGAAGTACAGACCCATTTCATCAGCCTGAAGAAAGCCTTTGAAAGAGTGCAGATCTTCCTGACTCTTGAACATTTCTGAACCTGATACATTATTCTGACAATAGATATTTGAAATTGACTCCACAAAGATTCCTTGCTACTCAAATTTGATTCCTAAATTTAGCTTTGAATTTACCCTCTGAAGCTACTTGTTTCCCAAGTTTCTGATGGTGGGTTATGAGAGTTTGAATAGTGAGGGATTCCCATGAAAAAATGTTCTGAATCTATTCAGTCCCTCAGCTCAGATAGCAAAAGTTCAAAAGGCAAGGGACACCCATGTTTGCTCAATTATCTTCCCAACATGTTTGTGAAAGACTCTGGCCCCTTTGCAGGTTGGGAATTGGAAATGTATTTTGCATGCCATTTTGTATTTGTTCATAGTGTGGGGCACAGAACTGGCAATGGTAGAAATATGTCTTATTCTAACACAATCCATCCATTACCAGAAAATTGCCACATTCAGAAATAAAGTGTATTGTGTCAAAACTAAGGCCTTTTCTATTCCTCACTAAGGTCCCATATGGACTAGCAGCATCCCTGCAGATGAAAACTTGGGGTGCCCTAACCAGGACTGTGGCCCAGGTCATCTGCTTACCACCCAGAGGTTTCTCTTTCTGGGTGGCTGACCTCTTGTCAAGGAGGCATCAAGGAATTATTAGAAAGGACATGAAGAAAAGTAAAACTAATCTAAAAGGTTTTGTAAGAATTGTTGCAAGGGCCAACATCTGTGTTTCCTGTTTTCATTTAGGGTGCTCCTGGGCCAGCAGGAGATAAAGGGAGTGTTGGAAGGCCTGGCCTTTTGGGGAAAAAGGTAAGCGTTATCTCTTACAGATTTCAAATACTGAGAAAAGAGTGGCTCCATTTTCTTCTTGATTTTTCGTGTTAATTTGTCTCATTATACAGGCACCATCAATCACCTACCAGCTTCCTGCCAATATATTCTTTTCCTTCTATTGAGTAAAGAATTTCTAATTGCTTACGTCTCTGTGAAATGGCCCCATTTTCACTGGGAGAGACACAGTTTACTCACCAACCATGAAACAACTCTGAAAAAATCTCAGTTAGTGGCAGAGTCGGCTAGAGGCTTGGAGGGGGAGGTGTCAGAAACTCAAACCTATTGGTACATGCAGTTCTCAGTCTAACTCAATCTGCCTTCTTGGAAGTGGTCCTGTTGGAGATGGTTAGAGAGCAGGCCATTGGCCTGTTCAAAATCTCACACCCCTGCTCAAAACCTTTCACAGCTCTTTCCCCTAGAGCCAGCTTTGGGGGCCTGGGACCCATGCAGTCACACAGGGGGCCTTGCCTAGAGGGGCCTGTGCTTGGATTCACGCTTTGCTATCACCATCTGGAAAGTCTTCACATTTGAGTAAAGGGCTAGTGCTTTCATTTGAACCCCACAAATTACATCACTGGTCTTAACTTCCCAGTGGCCCTTAGGAAAATCTCCAACACCTCTTTCCAGTAGTTTAGAAGGTTCTTTGATCCTGTTTAATTATAAGGCTTCCTAGCCCTTCTCCCTCCCATGTGCCTGCTCAGACTTCTCACCAATGCCTTCCCACATCCTGGGACATTCTCACTCCTCCCCTGGTCCTTTTCCAGTTCACACGACTCATCCTTTAGGCCTCAGCATCCCTGCTGCCAGCCTGCCAGCCCCACAAAATCTGACTTCGAGTCCCTTCTCTCTGCTGCCATAGCACCCTGGACTTTATGACATAGTGTACAATTGTCTCTCTAATTGTCTTCCTTTCCAACCAGAGTATGCTTGGTGAGGGCAGAACCACATTGGTCATGGTCAGCAGTTCCCTTTCTGGGACAATAAATAATTGTTGGATGGGCAAATAAATCAGCAAGTGAATCCACTTTCCCCAGAGTAAATTGTTCCCCTTGCCCTTCTCCTTCAGTCCTCTGTAGCACTGGCAGAGCAGTGCTGAGTCCAGCCTTGGGCTGTGCTGGTGTTTCTTGCTTGCCTTGGAGAAGATCATTATTTTTTTCCTATACCCGCTGTCCTTATTGATCATCCTCCCCTCACTGAGAACCCTGGGTGTTGCCAACTAGAGGGCATCCTAGGGAAGGAGCCAGATTTAATTTTTACTGATTTGAGGCTCTTCTTGTCTCACTCACTAGGGAGAGTCTGGAATTCCTGGAGACCCAGGGCCAGTGGGTCCAACTGGACAGAGAGGAAAGCAGGTATGAGGTTTTAAGAATCATATCTTTTGTAGCTCCAAGGGCTCAGTAAAAAGAAGGGGGCTGATACCATCAGGTGAAGCACCTGGGACCACCCCTCTGTCTTCTGCAATCTCTGCAAAGCAGAGCTGGCCGAAGAAGTACCAGGGCACATACCAAAAATTGTGGAAGACCAAGCAACATGCATATTCAAGGTCACTGATTAGATCCCCTCCATTTGGAAGTCCCTAATGCTTTTCTTCTGACACCGTAATCACCCCAGTATAGATTACAATTAATTTACACTCTTGAGAAATTGAAATGAATTGTTCTGTTCACAGGGTGATTATGGCATCCCAGGCTATGGTCGTGTGGGAAAAAAAGGAGTAAAGGTAAATATGGAAAAAAGTATTTCTTTAATTGGTGAAACTTAATATAAGAAAAAATTTACCACAGAAATGGTGTATTGATTTATTTATATTCTTTGCTGAAAATTACAGGGCCCAAGAGGATTCCCTGGAGATATGGGGCAAAAGGTATTGTGCACATATACTTGTTCTGAAGTTACCATGATCTTGACCTTCCACTTGAGAATTGAGATAAGTCTATGGATCTGAATGGAATAGGGGGGAAAAAAAAGCAAGACAATTGGTCTGCCTGAGCTTCATGAAGAAAGGGCCATGTTTAACCTCTATGAACTTTTAAGCTGGAAAATATGTCCTTTATCTCCTGATGTCTGTCTTAAAATCCTACCTCTGGGTAGGTTCTCAAGTGTACTTCTTTGTCCTCTTCTTGATTTTTCTACCTTGATGATCTCATGCAAAACTCTTGGCTTCTGCTATCACTCTTTGCCCTTAATTATCATGGCTTTCACTTCCTCTTTCCTGAAAGATTCTAATAGTCTTGCTGGTCTCCTATTTCCAATTTCTCCCTGTTTTAGTTAATCCCAAACTCTACTGTCACTTGATGTTTTTTCAAAGTGTAGCTTAATTATGTTACTCTCTTAGTCAAACATCTTATAGAATTCCTCACTGCCCACCAGCCTGAAATCTACCTCCAAGCTCCATGTCCAGACATACCTTCCATTTCAACCAGAGCAGCCCAGGTTATATCTGTTTTATACACTGGAACTCTGTAATAAGATTTCTTTTTTTAAAAAATATCCTTACAAATTAACTTACAAAACAGAAATAAACCCACAGACATAGAAAACAAAATGTATGGTTACCAAAGAGGAAAGAGGAAAAGGATACATTAGGAGTTTGGGATTAAAATATACACACTACTATATATAAAAATAGATAACCAACAAGGACCTGCTGTATAGAAAAAGAAACCATACTCAATATTTTGCAATAATCTATAAGGGGAAAGTGCAAGAAGAAATACATATATATATAATATATATGTATATAAAACTGAATAACTTTGCTATACACCTGAAACTAACACAACATTAGTAGATTAACTGTACATCAATTTAAAAAATTTCTTTCTTTAAATCAAAAGTATCCTGCCTAGAAGAGTATCTTCTGATGTTGATGCTTAAATTTAAATAGAAAATATAAATTAAAAAAACCAAAATGTCTAAGCAAATCAAATCAGCTACAGTATAGGAAAATAGCCAATTTTTGAGTCTCCTTAAAAGTGCTTTTAATTGATGAATTACCAAAAGACATTCTTTCCTTAGGTGGAGAAGGGTGCAAGAAGGGATGGTATAAACAATTGTTAGGACAGGAGTTCTCATTGTAAAGGACCAATTTTCTAATTTGCTGATAAAGAGATAAAATTAGCATATTTCAATTTACAGATAAATGAAATTAGCATATTGATAAGTGCTACATTAGTTTCTGACCAAAGTCAGAATAATTTTTTTTTACCTTTAACTTGTTTGTAAATGATTCATGAATTTAGGAAGTAGTTCATTATTTAGTATTTTATGGAGTCAATACACCATATATTTTCCTTGATTTTCTTTTTTTTTTTTTGTCTTTTGTTGTTGTTGCTGTTGTTGCTATTTCTTGGGCCGCTCCCGCGGCATATGGAGGTTCCCAGGCTAGGGGTCAAATCGGAGCTGTAGCCACCGGCCTACACCAGAGCCACAGCAACACGGGATCCGAGCCGCGTCTGCAACCTACACCACAGCTCACGGCAACGCCGGATCGTTAACCCACTGAGCAAGGGCAGGGACCAAACCCGCAACCTCATGGTTCCTAGTCAGATTCGTTAACCACTGCGCCACGACGGGAACTCCTTCCTTGATTTTCAAGCATTTTTCTATAAGTATTTTTAGTAACTGATTGGATAGCCATTGCACTGACGTTTCTGCATAAATATTTGTTCTTATAAAATTAAAATAGTTTGAAAGATATCTAAGTATATAAATGACTTAGTTCCAAATGACAAGATGAGATGACATTTAATGTTTAATATATAATATTGTTTTAAGATCAATTAGGTTTTGGTTTAGAGAGAATTATTTTTATCCTTCCATAGCAAGTATTTTAACATCTTGATTTCTTATATCTGAATCTCTAGGGAGATGTTGGTGATCCTGGAATTCCTGGGGGGCCTGGACCCAAAGGATTTAGAGGATTAACAGTAAGTTGCCTATAATCCCAGAAGTAATAAGTGTTTCTTTGGAAGACTCTGGCTTTTATGTTGTAATTATAAACAAGGACTGTTGATGCATCTCAGGATCATCCGAAATGACTCTTCCTAGCTGTGTGATATTCAACATATCTTTGTATTGAACTTAATGAAACCAAAGGTCACCTTTGGCTCTAAAATGTTGTGGTTCCATGAATCTGAACTATTTTAAATATTTACGGATTGATAACTGTTCCAAGAAATGCCATGGTCCTCCAGTCTTTTCTAAGGCACATATTAAAGCTCAGAATATTGACTCTGTGGGTGAAGATGAAACTGACATCTTCTTGCTGTGTCCTGGAGCATTTTCTGACAATTCCACTTGCCAGTGCCAAGGTCTCCTGGGGTATTCATTCCAAGGAAAGCTGTTGAGATCTTCTAATTAGCCAAATGCAGAGTGCAGTGTTATACTTATTTAAAAACAAAGTGCTGAGACAAGCATCCTTTCATTTTAAAGTTTGGGTGTAGTATCAATGGTCATTACCAGCATGAAAGAGATGCAGTTCAGCAGATACATGACATCTGGCTGGGTAAATTTCATTAGCATTCATATCCATTGCCTTGAGATATGGGAATGATGTCTTTATCTAATATTTTTCTTATTTGATCCTTTGCAGATGGCAGGTTTTTATTAGATCTCCAAGTGCTCTGGCATATTTTCTTTTTTTTAGCACTAATTCTAGCTTACAACTAATTTAGATTTAAGTGCACTGGCAGTGCCAGAGCAAAGTATGTCTCTAAATGAAGAGGCTAAGAGGTAAATGGATAATTACCAACAACTGAGAATAGCTATATAAAATAGAAGATAGAAATCATATAATCATTTTAATAAATGCTGAGAAAACATGACAAAATTCAACATTCTTTCAATACAAAAACTATTAACAAATTGGATATAGAGGTACATACCTCAACATAATAAAGGCCATATTTGACAAACCCACAATTCAACAGTGAAAGGTTAAAAGCTTTCCTGCCAAGACCAGGAACAAGACAAAGGTGTCTGTTCTCACTATTCAATGTACTAATAGAAGTCCTAGCTAGAGCAATAGGCAATAAAAAGAAAAGTCATTCAGACTGGAAAGGAAGAAGTCAAAGTGTCTATTTGCAGATGGTATGATCTTGTAGACAGACTTCACTAAAAAACAACAAACAAACAAAAACAAAGCAAAACAAAACTTTTAGAATAAGCAAATTCAGTAAAGTTTCAGGATACAAAATCAAATATAAGAGTCAGTTGTGTTTCTATACACTAACAATGAACTATTGGAAAAGTAAATGTTTGTCTTAGTTCTGTGGGGAAAAAAGAATGGTTATTTATATTACAAGTCAGGAATTTGCTTGACTTGATTAATAGTTGCTTTTCCTAAAAATATTTTTTTTGTAAATGATAAAGTCTCATTAAAGCTGATTATATGGAGAGAGGATGTGGAAACTCATGTGTAGTCCTACCTGCAGGTCACTGTAGGCTTGAAAGGTGAAGAAGGCTCTAAAGGACCCCAAGGCCCTCCTGGACGGAGAGTAAGTATACTTATACACACGAGTAAGCAGTGTGTGCTGGTTCCTAGGATGCTCATTAGAATGGGCACAGAATTTGAAGTCAGAAGCACCGAGTCCAGACTCTGCTTCTTGCTACTTGAGTACCCCTGGACCAATCCCTGGGTCTCTTAGTTTCCCTCTAAAATGGGGGTGACATGCCCTGTGCTAACCACCTCTGAAGGTAGCTGTGAGAATCAGATAATCAAATAAGAAGAGTCTTTGTAAACTATAAAGTCCCATGCAAATATTAGCCATGACTACTGTTTTGGTTTTTTTTTTTTTTTAACTAAAGTTAAAAAAATGGGCAAATAGGCATGGGATTACATAAATTTCATCAAGTTGACAGTTTCCCAAACCACTCTTGGTAGCCTTCCTGACCTCACAATTCAGTATCTAGAGAGATTTGGGGGTAAAAAAAATTCAACTTTCCACTGTGGTTCTGTTACAAGAGAAATGGTACCTCAGAAGCGCTTCTGGGCAGAGCTGAGCACACCTCCCACTGAGGAGATATCAGTATCTCTATTTGTGTGCCTTTTGTGTTATTGTAATGACTTCTTGACATGTCTCTCTTCCCTAAAGAGAACAGTCAGGTGAGAACTAAGTGTTGCCAGCACCTGTGTTTTGTGTAAGAGGTGCATGAACATTGTATAAGGAGAGCAGAAACTGCTTCTCTGGTTTTGTGCTTTGTGAGTGTTTTCCAATTACCTGAAGGGGTTCTTTAACTTGGGCTTCACGAAGAAAATAAAAACATGGACATTTTGTAGAAGACTGAAGCTATAACAGAACGAGAATTAACTAACTGTAAAAGATACTCTGATCCAATCTTTTCTTTCTTTTGCATTAGGGAACTGGCAACTATTCTTAGTCATGTAGGGGGAATATCTGAGTCAATCTGGACTTTTCTGGATTTGTCACCTGTCCAGATTCTAAAGCTCTCTCTGGCGGGGGCGGGTGGCGGTCCCACATCTTCTGTTTGTGCTTGGCCCAGCTGGTCTGGTAAACTGGCTTCTCTTTCTTAGGCCTATGAGCCTCAGTATGTACATAAGAAATTGCTTGAAGTATCTTTTTTTTTTTTTGTCTTTTTAGGGCCACACCATGGCATATGGAAGTTCCCAGGCTAGGGGTTGAATCGGAGTTGTAGCTGCTGGCCTATGCCACACCCACAGCCAGGCCAGATCCTAGCCATGTCTGCAACCTACACCACAGCTCACAGCAACCCTGGATCCTTAACCCACTGAGTGAGGGCAGGGAGTGAACCTGCGTCCTCATGGATAGTAGTCAGATTCATTTCTGCTGAGCCACGGTGGGAACTACTGCTTGAAGTTATTCTTTTTTACTTTTTTTTTTTGGTCTTTTTTTAGTGCCACACTTGCAGCATATGGAGGTTCCTAGGCTAGGGGTCTAATCGGAGCTGTAGCTGCTGGCCTATGCCAGAGCCACAACAACGCCAGATCTGAGCCACGTCTGCGACCTACACCACAGCTCACGGCAACACTGGATCCTTAACCCACTGAGCGAGGACAGGGATCCAACCCACAACCTCATGGTTCCTAGTTGGATTCGTTAACCACTGAGCCACAATGGGAACTCCTTGAAGTTATTCTTAAACTCATTTTTTGGAACACAGTTCCGACCTTCTGTAGGATATGGGCTGCCTACTCTATACTTATTAGCCAAAAACTATTCCCCTTTCTGTTTAAATGACAATGCATTCTTTCTGTTTTTTACTGTAACTTGTAAAAGGAAGACTGCATCCTTTAGTAAGTTGCATAATTTCCTGATTTAGGTCAGGAAGGAAATATGCCCTCAGTGGGTAGAATCATAGGTATGACAACAGTTCTTGTCAACACCAGCAGCACACAGTGGGGCACCTCAGCATTCTGCAGACATTCAACTGTTTATTCGTTGGATGGATAGAAGGATGGACAGATGGATGGATGGGTGGGCAGATAGGTGAATAGTTGGGTGGGTAAATAGGTGGATGTATGGATAGATGGATGGATAGATGGATAGATGGGTGGGTGGATGGATAGGTGGATGGATGGATGGACAGATGGATGAATAGATGGGTGGATGAGTGGGTGGAGATGTAGGTAGATGGATGGATGGGTGGGTGGATTGATAGGTGCATAGGTGGAAGGATGGTTGGATGGATAGATGAATAAGTGGGTGGGTTGATGTATAGGTAGAGAGATGGATAGGTGGATGGATGGACAGATTAATGGTTGGATGGATGGAGGGATGGATGAATAGATGAATAGATGGGTGGATGGGTGGGTGGATGGATATGTAGATGGATGGATAGATGGATGGACAGATGGATGGGCAGATGGGTGGGCAGATGGATAGATGGATCGATGGACAGATGTCCCTGTTGTCATTTAGAACAGAGGTCCATACCCTGACATCCCCAGGTGGGCTTGCGGCAGGGTCAGTGAAATTGTACAGTGATTGTGAGCAAGTGATAGTAATTTCTGAAGCCAGCATCCTAGCTTTCATCAGCTGCTCAAAGGGATTCATACATGCAAACACATTGAGAACCAATTGCCAAGAAACCTGTTCCTCATAAAAGGAAGTAAGAAAGGAAAAGAGAAAAGCCCACACTACTAAGAAAGCAGCTGTTTTTAAGAGCCTTCCCTGACTCATCTCACCCAATTATCTGTACTCCTGTGATCCATAACCTTTCACAATTTATGAGTTTAGTGTGTACGCTCTTCTTCTGTGTAAAGTCCATTTTGTTATATAATCGTCTCTGTTTTTTCACATATGTCGATGCTGTGTGCTGTTGCCAGCATTTTAAATCTACTTCAGTAAATGTCTCTCCTTCATGCTACTCTTTTGAAAGCCTGCTGTTTATATTTTAAGTTTTCTTAGAAGCAATGCCTTCTAAATGTTCTATCTTCAATACAGATATCTTGAAGAAATACTTTTGCTTCTTCTTGTCAACCTAGAAAAGTAATTCAGTTCAGTCTAGATAGAGATTAGTTTAATTGATCAAACACTGAAACCAAATGGTTTACAATGCTTGGTGTGTGGGGGAAAGAGCTGACAACTCCAATTCACATACCAATAACTTGCTCTGTTCTTGTTTTCCTAGGGCCCTAAAGGCATGGCAGGGCAGCCAATATATTCCGTATGTATCTCCTTATTCATGAAAGAAAATTCAACCAGTGCACTGGGAAATTAACATGGCACTTGGAGCTCATGTTTCCTTTTTTCTCTCTCCTTTTTCATGTACAGCAATGTGACCTAATCCAGTTCATGCGGAACCATAGTCGTGAGTATCTGTGTCACAGAGCATCAGTGTTTGGCGAGGGCACTTAGAATTAAGGTGGTATGGAGATGCAGAATCAGTAGGTTGCACTCACTGGTGGAGAAGCCGTATGTCCTCAGCAGCAGGCCTGCTGTGAGTATCAGCTCACAAGAAAGGTGGGAGGGAAAGACATATACCTTAGCTCAGGAGGTATGATTCCTAGAGGGAGAGAAAACATGACTTGTGGGCAATAATTAGTGACCAACTCAAAAGATGTGTGAATCAGCTGATGCTAGTGTAACAATTATGTACAGAGGCCTGGAGGGTGTGATGTAAAAAAGATGAACATAGGGGTTTGGAGTTGGTTGACTGCTTAGTTAATGAAGGCTCCATGGATGGAGGTCATTGAATCTGGTTATAGGGAAGTGATGAGAAGTAGCAAGAGAGGAGTTTCACAGCTCACAGAGAACAGACTTGTGGTTCTGACAAACTATTATGTATAGGATGGAGAAGCAACAGGGTCCTACTGTATAGCACAGGGAATCATATTCAATATCCTGTGATAAACCATAATGGAAAAGAATATGAAATAGAATATGTATAACAGAGTCACTTTGCAGTATAGCAGAAATTAACATGTAAATCAACTATATGTCAATAAAATAAATTAAGAAAGAGATAGTAGTTTCGGCAAAGGAATAAAGTAGGGTCAACAAGGAGAGATGTTGTCTTTCGTTGTTATGATTAAAGGGAAAACAAGGTAGAAAATACCCAATGATTTCATTTCTGAAAATTTATCCTAAGGAAATAAAGGAAAAAATTATAAGATGGTTGTTGAAATAGTCTTCTTTAGAGAAAAATGACTACACATGTGGATTGTTTACACTTAAAGAATAATTAAGTTGTGGTGCATCATCTTCCAATAAAATATTAAGCGGATGTGGTTTTTATGAAGACTCAATCTGAATATGAAAAATATTGTCATTAAAAAGCAAAAAATTAAATCAACTCTATTTTTATAGAAACCAATGCTAGATGAGAAATTGGAAAAATATAACCATGTATTGTGTTAGGGTGGTAGGATTTTAGCTGATTTGTCTTTCTTTGTGTTTGCATTGTGGTTCATAATGATGCTCATACAATCACAGTCAGAAGAATATAAAATGGGAAAATCAGAGAGATTCACTGAAGGAGATTGGATTAAAAAAGTGTAGTCATTGCAAACATATGGCCAGGAAAGGCCAACAACAAAAACAAGTTTACAACAACTGTGAGATCAGAGGTGAAGAGGTTTGGTACCACTCCTCTGCGAGGAGGCAGAGGAGGAATTGTGAAGGAAATTGATTAGTAGAAAGAGATGATGAGTTTAAACATTTTATTATTTATTTATTTATCTTTTTGCCAGTTCTTAGGCCGCTCCCGTGGCATATGGAGATTCTCAGGCTGGGGGTCGAATCGGAGCTGTAGCCACTGGCCCATGCCAGAGCCACAGCAACGCCAGATCTGAGCCGCATCTGCGACCTACACCACAGCTCACGGCATCGCTGGATCCTTAACCAACTGAGCAAGGCCAAGGATCGAACCTGCAAACTCATGGTTCCTAGTCGGATTCGTTTACCACTGAGCCACGACGGAAACTCCAAGTTTAAACATTTTAGAGACAAGTGAATGATGTGCAGACCCTAAAATGAAATGACCTACAGGTAGCTAATGAAATGGGCTCCCAGAAAGTGAAGACCAGGGGAAGAGACCCAGGAAGCTGGAGTCACTTCCTGAGTCTTATAGTCCTTATAGTCAAGGATGTGAAGCTAGAGACAGAAATGGAAATCCATGGTATGTACCCAAGGAGATGCTTTAGCAAAAAGAGTGAAAAGTGGCCTTTGTGGAGATGAGGAGGTCCCCCATATGTGGACAACTTGGAAAGGAGCAGGAAGAAGCCAATGGAGAGAAAATCCAAGGGAGCGGACCCATGTGAAAGGTGGCGCTTGAGAAGTGACAGGCTCTCCATAACAGAAAAGGGGTGAGAAATAGCCTGGGACCCCAGAGAGAGGATGGGGGAAGAGCCATTGTAGGGCAAGGAGCATGTGATCTAAGTGAAAGAAGACACAGGAGGTGGGAGGGATGGGGAGGTGAATACCCACCTCGGGGATTTGGTATTTGAAGGGCATTTTCTAACACTGCCTGAAAGGAGTTAGCCAAGAGATTAGGGGGCTGGGGGAGAATGTAACCAGACAGGGTGCTAATCAGAGAGCACAGAGCTCCAGAAGGCAGAACTGAGATGGGGGTTTAGGTGACAGGCCTTTGGAGCTAATTCAGATGGCCTCCCTTGATAGGTGACACCTCAAAGGCCCTGCAAGCTTGGACTCCTGCCCCACCATGTTTGTTCTTCAACCCTAAAGCAGCTCCAGCTGCTGGGATGAGGGTCTGGGCTCTCGGCTGATGGGTGGGACCTTCCCCTAGAAGAAAATAGATCTAGAGGCTGGGGAGAAAGGGGAGCAAAAGGGGTGATTGGGAATAAAACAGGAGGGCCCAAATTATTAGGGTTTTGGAAAGAGAGGTATGATAAAGAGGATTTTCAGGAATAAAGAAAGAAATCCACTGAAAGAAATCAAGTTGTTTCCCCAAAGCCACCCAGCTTTGCCAGACTGAAACCCAGACAAATGCATCTGTTTCTAGAGCCTGTGCTTCCAGCCTCACAGCTGGGATGGAGAGTAACAAATGAGAGTCCTTAGTCAGAAAAAAAAGAGAGGGATCTATTTCAGGCCTTGAGATGCAGAGGAGGCCATGGGCTATTTGTGCTCTCTTCTGGCAGTCAGCATCTCAGCATCTTGGCAAGATAAAGATGAAGAAAAATGTTAGCAGAGTCGATGCGAGGGTGGGCATGTGCTATGGTCAGAGGGCGGATGGCCAATTTGTTGCCAGCAGTGGTAAAATCTTTTATTGTATCCGAGTGATTCATTTGCTTCCTAGGAATTGAATAAAATGAACATGCCAATTGTCAGGCCTGTGCTTTCTTAAAGATTTACCAAAATTGCCCCCTGATTTATCTCACACTTACCAAGTAAATCACTTGGAGAAGCCAGATGCTTAGGAGAAGGTCCTGGGGCTGGGGCTGGGGTCCCTCCTCCACCAGGACACGAGGTCCCTTAAACACAGGAACTGTATGATTATTATTATTTTTAGCAGAGAGCATATTCATTTAGAAATCCCCATAGTTCTGCAGAAAAATAGGGTGTTCTTGGGGTGTTCATCAGGGAAGAATATAAGACCCCATATTTTAGCCCTGTCTTGTTGAATGACTCTCAGAAGACTATAAGAAGAGAAACAAAACAAATTGAATTTTAGCTAGCTTCCCATTTAATCAGAGGCTCATCTGTTTGGCTACTAAAATAAGAGATCAGTGATTCAGCATTTAACCAGAATTCTGCTAAGGTCTGCTGGCCATGGCTTGCAAGGATGAAAGGTCAGGGAGGTTCACAAGTTGATACAATCTGATCTGCCCTCTGTCCTTTAACTTTTGCTTCCTTTAATTAGGAATTAGCCTCCTTTGCAATTAGAGTCAAACAGGATATTAAGCTTTGTTGAAATTTTTGTTTCTGGATTATTTTTAGTCTGTGTTCCAAAAATGTAACAGACTGTCTTTCTCTCTCTCCTTTTTATAGCTTGTTGGGAAGGTGAGTTTTCTTACCATATTATGTTTCTTGCCGAAATAATTCCTATATTCTGACAAGTCTATATACACACTACTATATATAAAACAGATAACCAAGAAGGACTTGCTGTATAGCACAGGGAACTCTACTCAATATTTTGTAATAACCTATAAAGGAAAAGAATCTGAAAAAAATAGATCTGTACGTATATGTAACTGAATCACGTTGCTGTACACCTGAAATTAATACAACACTGTAATAAACTAGACTTCAATAAATTAAAAGAATAAAAATAAATTGGCAAAGGAGTTCTCTTGTGATGCAGCAAGTTAAGGATCTAGTGTTACTAACTGCAGCAGCTGGAGTTGCTGCTGTGGCACACAGGGGTTTGACCCCTGGCCCAGGAACTTCCACATGCTGTGCACGTGATCAAAGTTTTTTTTATTTGAAAAAGTAAATTTTTCAAATTAAAAAGAAAAAAAAAAGGAAAGGAAAGGAAAGAAAAAAAAAAGGAAAGGAAACATAATATAACACCTGGACCCCACCGCCCATCATCAGTCCGCTGTTTAAAAAGAGGGATAGGAGTTACCATTGTGGCTTACTGGGTTAAGAATCCAGCTAGTACCCATGAGAATATAGGTTCGATCCCTGGCCTTGCTCAGCGGGTTAAAGGATCCAGTGTTGCTGTGGTTGTGGTGTAGGCCAGCAGATGCCGTTCACAAAGGAAAAAAAAAAAAGGAAGAGAAACACTCACCCTCAGGGAAAAGAGACTTCTTCCTTCTGTGCGGACACTTAGTATGACTATTATTGTAAATGTCATGTACGGATCTGACAGTAAAATGCCAACCCACAGCCCCTTTACACTATTTTTCTTTCCAGATTCTGCCACAGTTTACAGCTGAACCTATCCCTCTTTTTATTTGTTTTGCTTTTTTTTTTAATGGCCGCACCTGCAGCATATGGAAGTTCTGAGACAAGGGGTCTAATCTGAGCTGCAGCTGCTGGCCTATGCCACAACCACAGCAACACTGGATCCTTTAACCCAATGAACAAGGCCAGGGATAGAACCTGCATCCTCATGGGTACTAGCTGGATTCTTAGGCCAGTAAGCCGCAGTGGGAACTCCCATCCCTCTTTTTAAACAGTGGACTGGTGATGGGCAGTGGACTCTGGGTGCTACGTTGCCAAATATGACTGCTCTGTATTCAGGTAACACCTTCCAGCTAACAGAGCAGAGTCCTTTCCTTCCCTACCTCTGAGTTCCTCTGGTTCTAGAGCTTATGTTAGGAAACACTTGCATTTTCTCAGATCTCAGAGTCAACCTGTCTCACTGGAGCAAAGGGAATGGGAAAGGCTTTTGATCCAGTGAAACGACATAATACTTCTGCTTCTTGTTTTTGTAGAAAAGTGTCCAGTGTATCCAACGGAGCTAGTATTTGCTCTGGACCAGTCCTACGATATCACAGAGCAGAGATTTAATGAAACGAGGGACATCATCACTTCTATTGTCAATGACCTTCACATCTGGGAAAATAACTGCCCTGTGGGAGCAAGAGTTGTCGTGGTTTCCTACAACTCAGGCACCAGCTACCTCATCCGTGGGTCCGACTACCGTAGCAAGAAGCAGCTCCTTCAGCTTCTTTCCCAAATAAAATATCAGAACTCCGGAGAAGTCCGAGATATGGGTAATGCGATGAGGTTTGTGGCCCGGAATATCTTCAAGCGGACATTTTCAGGACCCAATGTGCAGAGAGTTGCTGTGTTTTTTAGCAATGGACAAGCTACCAGTAGTTCGTCCATCATCACAGCCACCATGGAGTTTAGTGCCCTGGACATCAGTCCTGCAGTCTTTGCTTTTAATGAAAGAGTTTTCCTTGATGAGGCTTTTGGGGTAAGTTCTTCCCTTGGCAACATCTTTATTTTGAAGGTGGTGTTAGTACTGACAAAATGAGGATCCTGTGAGTAGGGGGAGAGGTGTGGCCTCTTGACGTCTTTTGCGGTTTTCACAGCTGTATTATTGCTAGTGTCCAGGAAATTCAGTTTCTAAT
The DNA here is from genome assembly GCF_016906955.1 of Phacochoerus africanus. NCBI lineage: Eukaryota > Metazoa > Chordata > Mammalia > Artiodactyla > Suidae > Phacochoerus > Phacochoerus africanus. The sequence continues at coordinate 82,521,254 of NC_062544.1, read as the reverse complement.
AACCACAGTGGTCAATCAGTAATAGCAGCAATCTTTGCTCAGCTTCTGCTGAGCACCAGGCACTGTCCCGAGAACCTTACATACACAGGCAAGCATTCTCCAACCCTCTGAAGTGAATGCATGTCCCTCCATTTAAAAATTGGGAAACTGAGACCCAGAGAGTTTGAGGGACTTCTCACAGAGACAATGTTGGGTCTTTAACCTGCTGAGCTACAATGAAAATGCCATAAGTGTCTATTTTGATACAAATATATATATTTCTGCTGTAAAGAGAAAAGCCCTCTATAACAGGAAGAGAATCAATGTGTTCATAATACATCTATGAATTTTTTTGGAAATAGTCACAGGGAGAGTCACAGTAGATCCTGACAGAAAGTATTGTAGGAAGTTGAGGTATTTTATATAAAAATAATTACCTTCCAACTAAAATTTTATTTATCTGTTTTGTTATGGTGCATGTCCCCCCATTGGAATATAAGATAGGGATTTTATCTGTTTTCTTCACTTCGGTATTCCCAGCACCTAGAACAGTACCTATATTACATTGTAGACATTCAGTAAATACAATGAATGAATGAGTGAGTGAACGAATTAATTCATTAAAGAGCATGTGGCTTACTACTGTGAAAAAATTTCCTTTATTTACCAAGTCAACATTTAATCTTTACCTGGGGATCAAAAAGGTGAAATACAAAGTAACACCCAAAGCATTCAGTTTCATAAAAGCAGAGAGCAGGAATGTATTAGATACTTTCAAACTATAAGGCTAGAATGATTGTAAATATTTCCAAATACTTACTTGGTACTTTACAGAAAAATGGAGGGTGTGGCTTTTCTAAACTTTTAATTTCCCAAGGAAGAAGGAGCTCAACCATGAGCATCTTTGTGGACTGAGAGAGCTCTTCACCTGGGAATAATAGATTTCTTTCATTATAATCAAAGTGTTTGGTTTTGTGATTGGGGAAAACCACTTGACATGGAAAAGATGTGCCTTCTTCTGGATGGTGTGATTGGGATGGAAATAGAATCACTGCTTAAAAGGGACCAAAGGAAACCTATGAATGTAAAATTTCTGCAGGATCCAACTTCAGAAGCTTATGTATAGTACATAATCAGCTGGTACATATCAGATGCATATAAAAGTTCAGTATAGAATTGCAGGTTTGGAAGTGAGACTTGCCCCAGTGGGTGAATCTTGTGGCAATTTTCTCATTGTAAAATGGAGATGCTGATACCTGTTCTATATGCTTCTTTGGGTTATGTTTAGGATAAAAGTGGGATAGAGTATGTCTGTGTGTGTTGGGGTGGGTGTGTGTGCACACATGAAAATGCACTAATTAGTGCAGTGGGCTATAATGCAAGATGATGATGATTAGTTAGGTGTTTTTCAAATCTTACAGTGGGTGCACAGTGCATTCCTGATGATGACTAAAGAAAATGAGCAAGTAAGCATATACTTCTTTTTTTGATCCAGTTTGACAACACTGGGACATTTCAAGTGCTTCCTGTTCCTCTAAATGGAGAATATGAACCGTTAGAAAAACTTCGGCGCTGTACCCTTTGCTATGGTAAGGCTAATGAGAAGAACTTATTGTATTGAAACACTTAAGTGTCCTTTGGGTGAGTTATTAAATCTGGATTTCTCAAATATTTCTATTTTGGATTGTAGATTCTATTTTAATTTTTTCAGTCTTTCAACACCATCTGTCAGGATTTCAATCTCTGTAATGTTTGAAGTTTCCACAGAATGCGAACATTGATTTAGAAGATTATCCCAATTGATTTGGCTTTTCTTGGGGACAGTTTGATAGTTTGTATCAAAAATCTCTAAAATATTAAAAATATTTTCTAAACGGGTATGGACAGGACTTGTAGACTTCAGTGTACATGCTACTTACATCTGATTTCATCAAAGATGTTCCCAAATTAACTGCTAATGGCCACAGAAATTATGGGGATGTTGAAAATTCCTTATTAATTTTAATGACGTAAAATTGAAGAGGTATTGATCAGATTTTTATATTAATTCTTGGTAATCAGTCCCTTATTACTTGAAAATCTCAAACAACACTGTCTTTTTATGTTGACATTGGGCCAATGATGAGTCTCTATGTGTTTTCAGATAAATGTTTTCCAAATGCCTGCAGCAAAAAGATTTCCTTACCTGAAGATACATATATGGATGTAGCCTTTCTCTTAGATAATTCTCGGAATATAGCAAGTGATGAGTTTAAGAATGTGAAAGCCTTGGTGAGCTCAATGCTTGATAACTTTGACATTGCTTCATACCCTTTAATCTCCGACTCTGGTGATAGGATTGCTTTGTTGAGCTATTCTCCTTGGGATAGGAGAAAGAAGGATGCAATAAAAACAGAGTTTGAGTTTACAACTTATGACAATCAAGTTCTAATGAAGAACCACATTCAGAATGACCTCCAACAGCTAAATGGAGAAGCCACCATTGGCCATGCCCTACTGTGGACCATGGAGAATCTCTTCCCAGGAACACCCAACCTGAGAAAACACAGGGTCATCTTTGTGGTCTCTGCTGGAGAAAACCATGAGAGAAAGGAATTCTTAAAGAAGATGGCTCTGAGGGCCAAGTGTCAAGGCTATGTCATATTTGTGATTTCCCTGGGCTCTACACAAGAGGGGGACATGGAGGAACTAGCCAGCTATCCACTTGATCACCATCTGATACAGCTTGGGAGAATTCATAAACCAAATCTGGATTATATTGTGAAGTTTTTAAAGCCATTTGTATACTCAGTTAGACGTAAGTCATTATTTTGTTTTTCTGTTTTGTTTTTAATAAAGTAGTGTTTGTTAATAGTATTGATAACCTAACATATCTTTGTATCTATAGGTAACCCAAACATATGATTTAGATGGTAAAATGGGGACAGGAACAGGACACGTCTTGATTATGCCATTTACAGTTTGATCACAGTGCAGTGAGATCTTTTTCTTTACTTCTTTTTATTTTTGGCCGCACCTGCAACATATGGAAGGTCCTGGACCGGGTATCGAGCCAACAATACAGTAATGACAACACCAGATCCTTAACATGCTGAGCCACCAGGAAAGTCTACAGTGAGACCTTTTTTCATGATAGAGTATCTCTTAGCCAGACATTAGTGTCTCAGCACTAGAAAGCACAGAGTGACTGAAGGTCTCCTGGACCACACTCACTCAACTTAGAGAAATTCTAGCAGCTCTTAGGTAGTCTCCAGGAAGAGCATTTAAATAAAAACCTTCCCTACTATTCTTGGTTTATTTCCAGGGTTGGCACACCCTGGAGATCTGCATGAGGGTGAGGGTGCCATCCTCTACTATTCCCAAAGAGACTAAGGGTGTGGACCCCACAGAAATCTTGCTAAAATGCAGATTCTGACTCAGAATGTATAGAGGGGAGCCTGAGATTCTGTGTTTCTAACAACCTCCTCAGTGATGTCAGTGTTTCTGGTTCATAGATCACACTTTGGGTAGCAAGGTTCTAGGCCATTCATTGTAGTTCATCTACAAGGTGTTACCCATTGGACTGGTCTTAGACCATAAACTGATCAGTAAAGAAGGACAGAAATTGAGGGTAAGCATCTAGAAATTTTTTATTAAGTGGCCACACCTGCAGCTTATGGAAGTTCCCAGACTCGGGGTTGAATCAAAGCTGCAGCTGAGGCCTATGCCACAGCCAAGGCAACAATGGATCCAAGCCACATCTGTGACCTACGCCACAGCTTGTGGCAATCCTTAACCCACTAAGCTAAGCCAGGAATCAAATCTGCCTCCTCACAATGTCAGATCCTTAAACCACTGAGCACAATGGTAACTCCACATCTAGAAACTTTTAAAGAACTTTGACGTTGCCACATCATACAAGGGTATGAACAGTGGACTCTGTCTTATTGAACAAGATATAAACCAAAAGTATCAGTCTGAAAAGGACTAGAAATAAAAATGCCTTGTCCCTCACTGCCAGTGATTTGAGAAACACTCTTTATAGAGCAGTGGTTCTCCACTAGGGATGATTTTGCCCCCCCAGATGACATCTGGAGATGTCTGGAGACATTTTTTTTTTTGCCATTTCTTGGGCCGCTCCTGCGGCATATGGAGGTTCCCAGGCTAGGGGTCGAATCGGAGCTGTAGCCACCAACCTACGCTAGAGCCACAGCAATGCAGGATCCAAGCCGCATCTGCAACCTACACCACAGCTCACAGCAATGCCAGATCCTTAACCCACTGAGCAAGGCCAGGGATCGAACCCGCAACCTCATGGTTCCTAGTCGGATTCGTTAACCACTGAGCCACGACGGGAACTCCTGGAGACATTTTTGGTTGTCACAACTGAAGGAGAGGATAACTACTAGTTTCTAGTGGGTAGAGACCAGGGATGCTGCTAAATATCCTCTGTGCACAGGATGCCTCCCTCTTCCCTTCCCCCCCGCAGGAAGGAATGATCCAGTACAAAATGTCAACAGCACTGAGGTTGAGAAACCCTGCCCTAGAGGATCCCACAGATCAGAGCTGAATCTATTCTTTCTGGCAATCTGACAAGCTTAGAGTTAGGTTCAACTGGAACCAGTTCCACAAGCCTAGAATTCCAAAGTTGCTCTGATATTCAAGGAACCTCCAATACCACCATAGTGACAATGTCTTGAACATTCACTCTTCATTGCAAAAGGAACTTCACTGTTCTCCTACAACTCATATTCAGTTGAAGAGTCCAATAATTGCCCCTTTGGGAATACCACGTTATTTCTTTAACTCTAAATGCCCTCCGTTTATAATGCACCATTGTATTTTGTAAAAAGAAAGAAAAAGTACTTCCAGTTAAATGTTGATACCAACTTTCTCGTCAGAAGTTTGTATTTTATGATAATCAAAAAGTTCTTTTAGACAGACTATGATGTGTCACTCTTATGAATACATAAAATATGTACAATTTTATTAATATGTGTGAAATAGACTGCTTAAGGCATTCCTAAAACTTCTTATACAGAATTGGACTCTTGTAAGCTCTTTCTTAACTCAGAGTCTTTGATAGCCATCTTTTCTGTGCAATGTTATTCTTTTGCCATCAAGATTGATAATGATGCAATGCTTTAATAAGACTCTGTTGAAAAAAACCAAAGCTGGTTTTGCTGGGCTCTTAAGTTAGACTTTGCAACTATTAGAGCTAGCTTATTTTTTTTTTTTTACATTTTATTTATTTTTTTCTATCGTACAGCATGGTGACCCAGTTACACATACATATATTCATTCTTTTTTTCTCACATTATCATGTTGATTTCTGCCTGAGCAATGTTGTTAAATGCTGCCTTTTGGCACTGTTTAACCCTCCAATTTTCTGCCTTCCCATAAGCACTTGGTTTGTAGAGGTTAAAACCTTCCTCTATCAATACTAATGGGAATTTTTTCTAAACTACTGCCCCCAATTCTATGCTGGAATGTTTGTTGTTACCACATGCATAGGTGATAACAATGGCACCACAATTCCTGCCTCAAAACAGCAAATGTCAACTGCAATTGACTACAAGGCATCGTCTCATTTTCAGAGAAATAGAAAAAAGTGTTCATCTTAGAACCAAAGAAATATGATTGTTATAAAACCATAAACATTCTGTGAGATGTTTTCATGGAGTATTTGATCACTCAATGGTCAAAGATCTCCTTTCACTAAAAACAATTTATTTTCCAGAATGAGAAGGAAAATATATACTTCTCAATATTCCACAGTTTATAGGACAACAGTAGGAAAGGGTAAAGGACATATTATTTAGGTCAGTAAGCTAAAATCTTTAATGTGATTATATTCCTCCTGGAAAATCAGTGTTAATTGATGCAGAAGCACAGAAATTGCACCAGGTAATAAAATATTACTTTTTCTTTGTTTGAGCTATTAGCATAAGTCTGAGTGAAAAAGCATTATCGAATCAGAGTAAAACTTCCCTTAGATTATGTTAGCCTGAGCACATGGAAATCAAGTGCCTCCGCATCACAATTAACCCTTAAATGAACAATTTAAGTCCGTTTCCTTGATCCTGGTAGTTCTTTGGCTGCAAAACACTCTAAGATCAAATTCTGAATGATATTTCTAGTTGTTACTAGTTTTCTTTTTTCGCACCAGCCAAATCGTGCTGAAATATTTTAGTGACATTATTGCTTCAATAAGATTCCTGTTGTGGTACAATATTGTAAATCAACTATACCTTAGTTTTTTAAAAAGAAGATTCCTGTTGGGATTCTCTTCCCCTAGCAAACACAATTTCTAGTTCAAAAATCTAACTATACCTTTTGTCTCTCAATAGGAGGATTCAATCAGTACCCACCACCAATGCTTGAGAATGCCTGCAGACTCATTGATTCAGAAGAGGATAATCAAAATACTGGTCTCCTGTGAGTTCGAAAGCTCTGATATTTACAAGTGACCATTCATTGGCTGAGGGGTGTGTAACTGGCTGATGGCAGATTATTAGGGGGAGGAAGCTGATAAGATTCTTTGAAAGGAAAGCTCTTCACATATTTCATTTTCTGTTAGCAGAAGTTACATGTCAAACATGCTTTCTGGGTTGATGCTTTTATAATATCCTCATGCTTGCTTACAATTTGCTTTAAAATTCATAGCTTCCTCAGGAATTCTCGTATTGAAATTTACTGTAAATAAAACTCAGAACTCAGCCTCAACCCACCCCAACCTCACTTCCCATCTCTCCCCATAAAAGTGCTAAGTTCTGGCCACACTGGACTCCTGTCTGCCTTGTGTGAACTGTTGTTTCATCCTCCTGGACCTCTGGTCACACTGCCTGGGACCCTGTTCCTTCCAGTGAAATCATATCCATCCTTCGTGGTCCTGATTGAAGCTGCCTCCTCTTTGAAGCCCATCTTTATTTTCAGTCAAAATCTGCAGTTCTTCCTTTTTATTTTCTTACTTTTTATTTTTTGTCTTTTGTCTTTTTAGGGCCACACCCATGGCATATGGAGGTTCCTAGGCCAGGGGTTGATTCAGAGCAACAGCTGCTAGCCTACGCCACAGCCACAGCAATGCCAGATCTGAGCCATATCTGCAAGCTATACCATAGCTCACGGCAACGCTGGATCCGTAACCCACTGAGCAAGGCCAGGGATCGAACCCACAACCTCATGGTTCCTATTTGGATTCATTTCCACTGCGCCATGATGGAACTCCTTCTTCCTTTTTAAATACTTTTTATACCTCTGAAGCAGTAATTACAGTTTATACCAATGTCTTGTCTCACTGAATACTGGCGTTCTATATGATCCAATGCTTCATTCCTAAAATGTAGTATGAAAGACCCCCAACATCATTGCACATGTTAATAATTTTCTTTCAAATTTTATCCTGAATGAAAATATAAATAATTATAATTAATCTGAATGATTCTTGAACCTCAAGAATGATCCAGGGTGAGGCTCATAATGACCCTGTCCTATTAGAGTGCAATTAAGCAAGAGCTTCTCAGAAGAGATACAGTCTCTCAAATACTTCCAGAAACAAAATGGTAGGATGAAGGGTCCCTCAGAATTCATGCAAGTATGAGTTTCTCTAATGTTGAGTTTCATTTACACTTAGTAGTACAACAAGGAAGAAGCCCACACCTTCTGAAGGACAACATGGCACTAATGTCCTGTGAGGCAGTGTTTCCCAACATTGAATAAGCAATAATCTTATTTAAAGAAAAATTCATTCTTACAGAACTGCATTTAAATATGTTACATGTATAAACATAAATCTAGCTGCAAATACCATATGCTTATAGTTCTTAGGCAACTATAAAACCCAAACAAATTTGTATATTAAATTCAAGGAAACTCAATAAGACACAAATTTAAAACACTCATTTAGTGTAATCAATGATTCTGCTTTGACAGAATTCCTAAAAACTAAAAACAAAAAAAATCATAGCCAAGACATGGAAACAACCTAAATGTCCATCTACAGATAAATGGATAAAGAATATGTGCCATATATATATATATATATATATATATATATATATACATAATCAAATAATACCTAGCTATAGAAAAGAGTGAAATAATGCCATTTGCAGCAACATGGGCAGACCTAGAGATTATCATACGAAATGAAGTAAGCCAGACAGAGAAAGACAAATATCATATGATATCAGTTATATGTGGAATCTAAAAAAAGTGATAGAAATGAACTTATTTACAATACAGAAAAAGACTCACTAACATAGAAAACAAACTTATGGTTACTAAAGATGAAAGGAGGGGAGGGATAAATTATGAGTTTGGGATTAACATAAACACACTACTATGTATAAAAGAAACAAACAAGGAAGTACTGTATAGCACAGAGGACTAAATATCTTATAAAACCCTGTAATGGAAAAGAACCTGGAAATAAATGTGTATAACTGAATCACTTTGCTGTACACTTGAAACTAACACAACATTATAAATCAACTATACTTCAAATAAAATGTTTTTAATATGGTACATATTGGAAAATATGTAAAATATGATGCATCCTTCAGAGATATCTCTGCAGGTTATCTCAGCTTGCTTGCTCAGTTGCCTGAGTGCTTGATTCCCTAGCACTTGTCCTTACCTGTGCTACTGCAGAATGATCATTCCCCTTTATATTATCATATCATTTGGCTTTTGCTTGGTGTAAATATATTATTATTATTATTTGCTTTTTAGGACCACACCCATGGCATATGGAGGTTCCCAGGCTAGGGGTCAAAGCTACAGCTGCCTGCCTACACCACAACCATGGCAACATGGGATCCAAGCCGCGTCTGCAACCTACACCACAGCTCACAGCAATGCTGGATCCCTGACCCATTGAGTGGGGCCAGGAATCGAACCCACATCCTCATGGATACTAGTCAGATTCGTTTCCACTGTGCCATAGCAGGAACTCCCATAAATGTATTATTGACATAATGATAATGTCTGACTTTCTTTCCTTTTTTCTTTAATTTTCAACAAAGTAGTACCACTGTGTGCCAAACACCAGTATCAATGCAAATGTAAACATGGACATTGAAAATGCATAAAAGTGCATTAATAGAATAAGAATAAACTTATTTTGAATATGTTCTCCATCATTATCTAAATAGAAATTCAGTACTCTCAATAGCGACCTCTTTTTCCAAAGAATATAAATATAGACACCATATTAGGAGGCATGATGTCATGAGATATGTTTTATATAGTCTTTTTCTTTTCAGAGTAGATGATGGTAAATTAAATATCTATTTTCTATATTTTTCTTTGGAGATTGATATCAATCTGAGACACATTATTTGATTGTCCCAAATAACCAATGATTGTGTTTCATATCATTTATCTAAAACTCTGTGGCAAACCACTTTTGATTTATTCCAAAGTAGTATTTCATAAGCTAAAAGCAGATGGGCGCATAAAGGATAAGGGAATTTAAAAAATATATGTCAGTGTATGTTTTTAAAAAATTGAAGTATAGTTGATTTACAACGTTATATATTTCAGAGGTACAGCACAGTGATTCAGTATTTTAACATAGTCAATTAAAACTTATTATAAGATAATGGCTGTATTTCCCTGTGCTGTACAAAATATCCTTATTGCTTTTCTATTTTAGACATAGTAATTTGTATCTCTTAATCCCATACTCCTAACCTGCCCATCCCCCATGTATTCTCCCCTCTGGTAACCCAGTTTGTTCTCTGTATCTGTGAGTCTGTTTCTGTTTTGCTATATATATTCATTTGTATTATTTTTCAGATTCCACATATAAGTGATATCATACAGTACTGGTCTTTCTCTCTCTGACTTACTGCATAATATCCTCTAGGTCCATCCATGTTGCTACAAATGGTAAAATTTCATTTTTTTGATGGCTGAATAATGTTTCATACACACACACACACACACACACACACACACACACATATATATATACACATACATACATATATACACACCACATCTTTTGAAGCCAATCATATATTGATGGGCACTTGCATTGCTTCCATGTCTTGGCTATAAATAGTGCTGCTATGAACATTGTAGTTCATGTATCTTTTCAAATCAGTGTTTTCCTTTTCTTCAGATGTATACCTGGGATTGGAATTGCTGGTAGTTCTATTTTTAGTTTTTTAAGGAACTTCCATAATGTTTTACATAGCGATTGGAAATTTAGATTCCCACCAACAGTCTACAGGTGTTTCCTTTTCTCTACATCCTCTCCAACATTTGTTATTTGTTAACTTTTTGATGATTGCCATTTTGACAGGTGTGAGGTTTAAGTTTTGATTTCTCTGGTGTTAGCAATGTTTAACATCTTTTCATGTGCCTGTTGGACATCTGCATGTCTTTAGAGAAATGTCTACTTATATCTTCCTCCAATTTTTTGATTGGGTTGTTTGTTTGATATTGAGTTATATGAGCTACTTATCTATTTTGAATACTAACACCTTATCAGTCATGTCATTTGCAGATATTATCTCGCATTCCTTTGGTTGTCTTTTCATTTTGTCAATGGTTTCCTTTGCTGTGCAAAAGCCTTTAAGTTTAATTAGGTCCCAATAATTCGTTTTAGCTTTTGTTTCATTTGCCTTAGGAGACAGATCAAAAAATTAATGCTACAATTTATGTCAAAGAGTGTTTTGCTTATGTTTTCTTCTAGGGACTTTATGGTTTGTGGTCTTACATTTAGATCTTTAATCCATTTTATTTGTGTGTATGGTGTGAAAAAAAGGTTCTAATTTCATTGTTTTACATGTACCTGTCCAATTTTCCCAGCACCATTTATTGAAGACACTATCTTTTCTCCATTGTATATTCTTGCTTCCTTTGTCATAGGTCAGTTGACCAAAGATGGGTGCATGGGTTTATTTTTGGGCTCTCTATACTGTCCCATTGGTCTATGTGTCTGTTATGCCATTACTATGCTGTTTTGATTACTGTAACTTTATATATTATAGTCTGAAGTCAGGGAGCATGATACTTCCAGCTTTGTTCTTTTTTCTCAAGATTTATTTGAATATTCAGTATCCTTTGTGGTTGCAGATGAATTTTTCAATTATTTATTTTAATTCTGTGAAAAATGTCATGGGTATTTTGATAGGGATTGCATTAAATCTGTAGATCACTTTGAGTAGTGTGGCCCTTTTAACAATATCAATGCTTCCAATTCAAGAGCACAGGATATTATTTATTTATTTATTTATTTATTTATTTATTGTTATTTCCCAAACACATTTTTTCCCACTGTACAGCATGGGTACCCAGTTACACATACATGTATACATATTTTTTTTTGCCCATTATCATGCTCCGTCATAAGTAACTAGACATAATTCTCAGTGTTACACAGCAGTATCTCATTGCACAGGATGTCTTTCTATTTCTTTGTATCATCTTTAATTTATTTTAGCACTGTTTTATTGTTTTCAGTGTACAGGTCTTTTACTTCCTTGGTTAATTTATTCTTATGATATTTTCTTCTTTTTGATATGATTTTGAACAAAATTTTTTCTTGCTTTCTCTCAATAGTTCATTATGAGTGTATAGAAAAGCAATAGATTTCTGTATATTAATCTTGAGTCTTGCTATTTTGCTTAATTCACTTATTGATTCTAATAGTTTTTGGGTGGAGACTTTAGGGTTTTATATATAAAGTATCATGTCATCTGCAAATAGAGACAGTTTTAATTCTTCTTTTACAATTTGGATGCCTTTTATTTATTTTTCTTATCTGATTGCTATGGCTAGAACTTCCAAAACTATTTTAAGTAGAAGTGGTGAGAGAGGATATCCTTATCTTATTGTTGAATTTAGAGGAAAACCTTTCAGCTTTTCACCATTGCATATGAGATTAGCTTTGGATTTGTCATACATGGTCTTTATTATGTTGAGATATGTTACATCTATACCCACTTGATGAGAGTTTTTTTTTTATCATGAATGGATATTGGATTTTGTCAAGTGTTTTTTCTGCATCTATTGAGATAGTCCTATCATTTTTGCTCTTTCTTTTGCTAATGTGGTGTAGTACACTGATTGATTTGAACATATTGAACCATTCCTGAATCCCTGGAATAAATCCAACTTAATCATGATGTATGATCTTTTTATATAATGTTGGACTCAGTTTGCTAATATTTGTTGAGATTTTTTGCTTCTTATTCATCTAATATATTGGCATATGATCTTTTCTTTTTTGGTAGTATCTTTGTCTGGTTTTGGTGTCAGGGTAATGGTGGCCTTGTAGAATAAATTTGTTCCTCCTCTTTAATTTTTTGGAATGGTTTGAGGAGGATAGGTATTAGTTCTTTTTTATAAGTTTAGTAGAATTCCCCTATAGTATAACAAATCTAGTGAATTATTTGCAATAAATTTAGATTTTTACCACCCAATTTTTCTCTTCTAAGAAACAATTGAGTAACCATAACAAATTGTTGGGATATTTTATTTGTATTCCCAAAAGTTATTTATATTCACCTAAAACTTTTTTTATATATTCTAGATTTACCTCTGAGGCACATGAGATTTCTTCAGGAGAAGACAGCTTCTTAGGCCAGGAATTAAGTGCTGCAAAAGATTCACCTTTTGTGATGGAGGACAGTGGAAGTGACCATATGATTTATACTCCAAGTCAAAAGATTGTGCCACAGAAATTAATGACTAAATATGAAAAATATCAGGATTCTGAAGTTATTGCAAGTCTCACTTCTGGTAAGGAAATTAAAAAATTATAATGGTAATTTTAAAATAGCTAGATCCTCATGTTTTAACACTAGTAGAAAATCAAATTAATAAGGCTGATATAAAAAGAAACTTTTCTTCTAGTCTAAGATGATAGCGACAACTACTGTTTTTATTTGAATTGAAGGGTTTTTTTTCTTTTTCTTTTTTCTTTTTGAGGCTGAACATGCAACATATGGAAGTTCCTAGGCTATGGGTTGAATTGGAGCTGCAGCCACCCACCTACCACAGCCACAGCCGCACTGGATCCAAGCTGCACCTGTCAGTCAACACCAGATCCATAACCCACTGAGCGAGGCCAAGGATTGAACCCACATCCTCATGAACACTGTGTCAGGTTTCTAACCTGCTGAGCTACAATGGGAATTCCCAAATTGAATGTTTAAATGGTCACAGCTACCACTAAGGAGATTGATGATACAAGCTCTAAGAAATGTCCCTGGTATTCTTACCAAACTTAAGATTTCTCTGAAAGCTTCAATTTAGAAGATTAGTGTGATATAGAAGGAGACAATATAGAGATTATCAGAATAACAGAGGGATTAAACTAACTTTTAAAAGTTGACCTGGACAGTGACCCAGAATTTGTGATTGTGTGAGGTGTTAAAGTTTTTTTCCCATTGGAAATAAACTACCCCACTGTCTACCCTATATATTTAAATGGCAAAGAAATAACGCTTTTTGTTAGAATATAATAATTTCAAACAAATTAGACACATAGAATTTCAACTCTATTTTCATTTAAAAGGGTAACATTCTAAACAAACTATTCAGCTATTCCGTCCATGCCTCTAGAGTCTTTCAAAATGCTCATTTGGTCAGTATGCCAGTATTTAAAGCATTATGTCATAAGTATCATGTGTGTTGTTATAATATGCAAGTTTAAAATAAATATGGTCAATCTCATGCCAATTATTCATAAGAATGAATAATATTCATTCTTAGTAACTTCTTGGATAAATAAATGTTCTTTTCCTTGGGTTCAATACTCATCTTTCCCCCATTTCTGAAATATGCATATTTGAATTTTATCTTTATTTATTTTTATTATTTATTTTTTTCCCACTGTACAGCAAGTTATCCTTACATGTATACATTTTTTCCCCACCCTTTGTTCTGTTGCAATATGAGTATCTAGACATAGTTCTCAATGCTACTCAGCAGGATCTCCTTGTAAATCTATTCTAAGTTGTATCTGATAACCCCAAGCTCCCAATCCCTCCCACTCCCTCCCTCTCCCGCTGAATTTTATCTTTAAAACAGCTACATTTTCCTTTATAGAAGCTAGAATTAGGTCAATCAATCATTAGTTTAAAAACAAGACTTTTTTTAAAAAGGTAATGAAGTAAAACCAGATATATGTAGTATCTTGCCATTAAGGCATTCAAAGTGTGTGTATTTCTTATTTAAAACATTTTTTAATGGTTATGTAGACATAGCTTACAGAAGAGAACAAAATATTTGTTCTTAATGAATGCAGTCAATTTGGGATGTTCAGTTTAATGATATGGGAATTACAACAGCCCTCGAGGCATAGGAACTTATTATGGTTTGGTTTTAAAAGAAGAAAAAGAAAAAGAGAGGTTCTTTTGGCAGTGCTGGAATACCAAATTGTCATTTGTGTTAGTATTGTTAGGCATTAACATTCTGAAGTCTAACAATTTAGAAGTGTGAGCTTTTTCAAGAAAGAACTAATTGGATATTTAAAAGAAAAAAATCATCTTAGCAGCTATCTTTAATGGCCGTTATCCAGTAATAATAGGAAGACTTTTCACTTGGTTTTTCAAATGTCTGAGAATCAAGGTAGTCGTAACCAGATTAAGGCCCAGTTTGGCGGAAGAAATAATTATGCATGGCTCTATAGAGGAAAATATCAATTTTCTGTCACCCTTGCCCACCCACTTTCTCTTGCAATGGGTTGAAGTGTATTGGGAGTTCTGTGGAGGATTATGTTAGATTGTGATATCCTGGAAACAGTGTCTCAGACATAAGGATAATACATATTTTTAATCCTTTAAAATAAATCTGAGTCTTAGATCATAAGTGTTGTCTAGGGACTTTGTACTATTCCTTCCATTCTTTTTTAATCATCTTCACCTGGTTGCCAAAAGTTGCTGAGAACTTTTGTATAATGTTCCACCCTTGTGGAGGGTAAATTGTGGTTTGGATATTTTATTCAGTCACTAAGAGATGAGCTTTGATATGTTCCAGATGTATTGCACAAATAAAAGGTTGATAACTTCCATGAGCATCTCCATATGCTATGTATACTACTCATTTATAATGTGATTCTTATGGCTGATGACTAATTTTTGTGCCCTTGAACTTAGAGACTTGGGAAAGTCAGGAATCTTAACCATTTATAAATGTTTAGAGGTTCCAGAGTACGGTGGGCTGGCAATGAGTCGTGTGTCACTCTTTTTCATAAGAAACACAACCACCATCTCTCTCCCTATAGCTCTCCCTCTGCTTCTTCCTCCTTGCTCCAATTTCCAGGTTCATCTTTAATTCCATCACCTTTCCTGGCCCTCCCTATGCCTTACAGCAGCAACTCAAGGATGATCTATCTCAGAATCATCTGGCAAACTTTACAAGCACAGATCCCTAAGTCCTCCTAAGTACTACTGTTTCCTATTTAGGGGTCTGAATGGCTAGGAAAAAGCCATAAGCTTTAAAACCACCATAGGTGATTTTGGTATGTCTTTATTTTTGAGATCCGCTACTGCAGATTCTCAAAGTGTGTCCTAAACCAGCAGCATCAGCATTACCTGGTAACTCATTAGAAATGCACTCATCCCAGACCTACTGAAGCAGAAGCTGGGAGTGGGACTCTGTCATTTGAGTTTTAACAAGCAACACAGGTGATTCTGATCCAGGCTGAAATTTAAGAACTGCTGTGCCTGCTACCCTTTGGTGTCCCAGATTTTCTCTGTGCTTTTAGCTAAAATCAACTGGATAACTAGTGCCACAGAACAGAAATAAGAACTCCTATTTCCAAAGGGTTTCAGGTGAACTGTATTATAATTTTCTTTCACTCATCCAAGAACACAGAGAATATATCCACTCATCTAATATCTAACAAAGCATTTTTTGTAATTTATTTTATTGAAGTATAGTTGATTTATAAGGTTGTATTAATTCCTGCTGTACAGTGAAATAATTCAGTTGTATATATACATATATGTATATACATATTCTTTTTCATATTCCTTTCCATTATGGTTTATCGCAAGTTATAGAGTTCCCTGTGCTTTACAGTAGGACCTTGTTGTTTATCTATTCTCTATATAATATTTTGCATGTACTAATTCTGAATCCCAATCCTTCCCCCCTGCTTCCCTCCCCTTGGCCACCACAAGTCTCTTCTCTATGTCTGAGTCTGTTTTTGTAAATAAGTTCATTTGTGTCATATTTTAGATTTCACATATAAATGAATCATATGGCATTTGCCTTTCTCTTTCTGATTTATTTAACTTAGTATGATAATCTCTAGGTCCATCCATGTTGCTGCAAATGGCATTTTCCATTCTTTTTTATGGCGGAATGGTATTCCATTGTATACATGTACCACATCTTCTTTATCCATTCTTCTATTGATGGACTTTTAACTTGTTTCCATGTCTTGGCTATTGTAAATAATGCTGCTATGAACATTGGGGGGGGGAGTGTATCTTTTCAAATTACAGTTTTGTCCAGATTTATGCCCAGGAGTGGGATTGCTGAATCATATGGCAACTTTATTTTTAGTTTTTTGAGGAACATTTATACTGTTTTCCATAGTGACTGGACCAATGTACATTCTCACCAACAGTGTAGGAAGGTTCCTTTTCTCTACACCCTCTAATAGGATTTGTTACTCGTAGACATTTTTTTTTTTTGTCTTTTTGCTATTTCTTTGGGCTGCTCCCGCGGCATATGGAGATTCCCAGGCTAGGGGTCTAATCGGAGCTGTAGCCACTGGCCTACGCCAGAGCCACAGCAACGCGGGATCCGAGCCGCGTCTGCAACCTACACCACAGCTCACGGCAACGCCGGATCGTTAACCCACTGAGCAAGGGCAGGGACCGAACCTGCAACCTCATGGTTCCTAGTCGGATTCGTTAACCACTGCGCCACGACGGGAACTCCTTGTAGACATTTTTAATGATAGCTATTCTGGCTGGTGTGAGGGGGTACCTCATACAATCAGCTTTTTTGAAAAAGCCAAAATATCTTTGATTTTGAATCAATTATAAGATATAGAGAGGGAAAAGCATTTACTGATCACTTCTTGCAAATTCACTTGGGGGTAATTCCACTGTACCTGACCCTAGAGATGTATTGCAATATTTAGAGACATTTTTGGTTGTCTTAACTGGAGAGTGCTACTGGCATCTAGTGTGTAGAGGTCAAAGATGCTGCAAAACATCCTACAGTGTACACAGGACATGCCCTCACAGTAAAGAATTATCCAGTCAGACCGTCTATAGTGAGAGGAAACTCTGTTTTAGAAGACACTTCATGCCCCTAAAGTCATGGAACTGAAAGATTCAGTATAAGGACTCATGATTTCTATCCACATCCTGTCCACTGTTTCCCATGACACCCTTAGGATTCTGCTAGTTTAAAATATGTATATAAAGGTGCTGTCATACCAGGTCAAATTTGAATACAAAAACTCACAAATCAAAAAATTTAGCAAACTGAGCTATTTGTGGTGTGGAATACATTCTTTGGCTTTTCAGCAGGAGAATAGATTTATATAACTTCATTCAATTATATATCCTGCTTTTCACATACTATGTTATACATTTTTTGTATTGCCACAAGCTTCATACTGATTTTTCTGTGTTCTCTTAATGTTACTTTCAATGAATGAATTTTAATTTTTTGTATTTTTGTATTTTAATTTTTACCTCTGGTTGAACAATCATCTTCTAATTTTTGCTGTTATATGTTCAACTTGAATATATAATAGTTTCTGCTACATTTAAAACTGTACTGGAATTAAATGCTGCAGAATTGGTTTCTGAGTCACCAGTTGGAATAGTCCTCCAGCTAAAGTTCATATACTTACATCCTAAAGAGGTCAGTAATAGAATTGGGATCATATCTGAATATTAATGGCAAGTTTCATGATTGCTTTAGAAAATTTCAACCCTCTGTATGCTGTTTGAGAGAGAACTGAATCTCCTGTTTATTTTAAACTGTAGACTGGGGTTGTGGCACTTACTTTTGCTTGGGAATTTATTGTATACTTATTTAGGTGTCTTCCTTGAAGATTTCTTCCTTCCTTAGTGTTTAGGTGTCTTCCTTGAAGATTTTGTATGTGAAAGAACTAGTGTGAGCTGCAAATTGAGGGTATCTGAATGGTTTGACTTCCTGGGGGGTGTTTCTGTAGGTCTCATGAAATCATTGGTCACAATTAATAAAGCAATATTCTAGAGTATTAGTGCCAGTTTTCCCACATGGATCCTTTTACAATGGACTAAAACTTGGGTAGTTGAAGTAAAAATTGAGTGATGGTGGTGGCAGTGGAGGGGGCAGTGGCAGCAGTCATTGAGGGCTTCCTATAGAAAAGGACTCTGATAAGCATTTACATGGATTTTTCTCATGAATATCCAGATATCCTTTCATTCAGCAAATGTATTTTTGGCTCCTGTTCTGAATTAAGCGCCATGCTAGTATTTTGGGGGGTGAGGGTTAGAGAGATTAAATAAAAAATTCAGGAGTTCCTGTCATGTCTCAGCGGAAATTAATCTGACTAGGATCTATGAGGACGCAAGTTCAACCCTTGGACTTGCTCAGTGGGTTAAGTATCCTGCGTTGCCATGAGCTGTGGTATAGGTCACAGACGTGGCTCGGATCTGACATTGCTGGGGCTGTGGCGTAGACCAGTGGCTACAGCTCTAATTTGACCCCTAGCCTGGGAACCTCCATATGCCACAGGGTGGCCCTAAAAAAAATATATTCAGACAGAGGTTCTGGCTTCAAGGGGCTTATAGCCTGAGAGAGTATACTCTGTGTGTGTACAAACAAATGCCTAATACAAGTCAGAAAGTATTCAGTTCAATTAAAGTGCAGATAGAATGCTTTTGGGGCCATTTATTTATTTAATGCAGTTCAATTCTCAAATATTACATGCACTGTCTCACATGCTAAGCACTTCATATACATGGTTTCATTTCATCTTTACCCCCAAAATGTATCATTATTATTATAATTACTATTACAGTTTATAGATAAGGACACCGATGCAAAGGTTAAGAACCTCAAGCAACATCACACAGGTTATAAGTGGCAGACTCATATTCAAACCCATGCCCATCTCCACAAAAACACTGACTTCTAACGATGTAGGCTGTGTTGTTTGGCAATAGTATTGCCTGCATTTACAAATGAGGAAATTTATCCAATTGCCAAATTTGAGAATAAATTAAATCACTTCATCACTGGTAGAGTTATTTTAAATTATTTTAGTAGTACAATTCTATTTTGAAACTTTAATTTTTAAAAATTCCTGTTTATAACTTGGAGAACATAAAGCCAGAATAAATTGGCCTTATAAACTGTTTATAAACTCATCCAGGAGTCAGAGCACAAAATATCACCATTAAAACCAAAGTGCCACTATTTACAATGGAAGCAAACTAAATGTCCATCAGCAGAGGAATGGGTAAAGAAGATGTGATATATATACAATGGAATATTTCTCAGTCATTAAAAAGAATGAAATAATGCCACTTACAGCAATATGAATGAATCTAAAATTGTGATACTAAGTGAAGTAAGTCACACAGAGAAAAACAAAATATCATATGATGTCAACTACATGTGAAATATAAAAAATGATACAAATTAACTTATTTACAAAACAGAAATAGACTCACGGAACTAGGAAACCAACTTATGGTTACCAAAGGGGAAAAGGCAGGGGAAGGATAAACTAGGAGTTTGGGATTAACCTATACAAAGTACTTTATGTAAAATAGATGATCAACAAGGATCTACTGTATAGCACAGGAAACTATATTCAATATCTTGTAATAACCTATAACGGAAAAGAATCTGGAAAAGAATATCTATATCTATATCTATATGAAGCTGAATCACTTTGCTGTGTAGCAGAAACTAATGCAGCATTGTAAATCAACTGTATTTCAATAAAATTTTTTTAAAAGTGTCAGATCCAGATGGTCTGGGTATAAGTAACTACTAAAGCATGCATCACTTTTCTCAGTGTGCTGGTACCTTTCTGTAGAATGTTGTTTCAGAGTGTGAAATTGATGGAACAGTGGCAAGTAAGTCTTGCGAACCAAGTACTACCTAGAAAAGTCTAGGCCAAGAAAGATATTTATTTATTCTATATTTGGGGAAAAAGATGAAGTCTGTTTTAAGACGGTGACTCCTACTTGTTCAGACAAACGAGGGAGAGAACTCATCTAACAAAACAAGAGAAGTTTAAATGTGTCTCCATTCCTTTGGCATAAAATCAGTAACATACAGTCAGAGAAACTCACTTGCTCCTGATTCTCTTGTGCCCCAGCCTAGAGCTTGACCAGGAACTTAACCAGACAGGCCTGGGTTGGCTGTGTGAAATGGAAAGATGAATAAATTATTACAACTCCTCTGTAGCTAAGCATGCGTAAACACACAGAATGAGCTTGTATGCATGACTATTGTGTCCCACTAGTGCCAGCTGACTTTGCTTTTTTTTTTTTTTTAATTCTAGTTTATAGAATGTAGTATCATGGGTAGAATTTTCAGGTGCCAGAGACTTTTCTATTTGTTTCCTCTAAATTACATTTATAAAGTACTCAGGATATGCTAGGCATGGTGAAAATTTTATTTAATTCTTTTAAAAACCTTATAAGATTGTCACTTATAATTATAAATTTTTAGATAATGAAACAGAGGCATGAGAGAGACTCAGCATCACAAAGCAAACAAATCATAGACAGAGCTCAAACTCATAACCACTGCTCTATAAGTCTAGCGAAAAAAATAGCAAATTTTATTTAATTCATATAACTGCCTATTTTGGGAAGAAACCTTTCTTTAGGAGCTCCGATCAGAAGGACTAACATTGACCTGGAAGTTTCTGCACAGTGGATTAAGGATCCGGAATTGCCTCAGCAGTGGTGTAGGTGGAAACTGCGGCTCAGATTTGATCCCTGGCCTGTGACTTCCATATGCCTTGGGTGCAGCCAAACAAAACAAACAAACAAACAAAAAGAAACAATGACTGGGACTCTGGTTCTTCAAACTAGGACCTGGGACCTTTGGTGAGGAGGCTAGTGTGTCCCTTAATGGATCTGGTCCACCCTCATATCTGATGACCAGGAGGAGTTACACAGACCTGGGTGCAAATCTTGCCTCTACTACTTCCAGGCATCATTTCTTGGACAAGTCATGTATCCTCTCCAAGCCTTAGCTTGCTCATCTGTAAAATGGACACAGTAAAATAACTCCACCTTCATGGTGCTGCATGGGAGTTAAATGAGACAAGATAGGCATGGAGCTGAGCACAAGATGTGAAGCATCTGGTATGCTTAATTCAATACTCATAAGATAGAAAAATGGAAAAAGAAAACACTGCCAGCCTCATGGGAAGTCTTATTTAAAAAGGTTAACTTGAAAAATATCTGCTCCTGTTCATGTGGACAGAAATGTACACATAAATATCCACAATTGTCCATGTGGCTCACCTATGGAGACATATGGCTAATTTTGGCACCTGGGAAAATTCTAAGGCAGACCACAAGACAACTCTTGCATCAGATATAGAGAGCAGACTTGTGGTTGCGAAGGGGGAAGGGATGGGGAGGGATGGATTAGGAGTTTGGGATTAGCAGATGTAAAGTATTATGTTCAGAATGAATAAACAACAAGGTCCTACTGCAGAGCGCAAGGAACTCTATTCAATATCCTATGATAAGCCATAATGGAAAAGAATATGAAAAAAGAATGCATAATGTTTAAGTCACTTTGCTATGTAGCAGAAATTAACACATTATAAATCAACTACACGTCAATAATTTTTTTTAAAAAAAGATAACTCATGCTTAACTTGAGACTTCCCACAAATACCATGAAAGGCAGTGTGGCTCCTTCACAGCATCCACAATTCCAGTCCAATTGGCTTGGTTCTTTAGATTCTCCCTTTTCCTTAAATTCCCTTTCCACCTCTGCTTCTCCCGAAGGTTACTAGAGTGCACTTTGCCCTGTGGCTTAAGTCTCAGCCAAAATAGGCTTCCCTAGAAATCCAACTGGATCCCTCATTCATTTCCAACCTCTTCCATCCCTTCCCCTCTTGCCATTCTAAGGAATTTCTTCCATGTGTTGGAAATGGGAATTTGGCTTGGTAATATTTTCAGATAGCTGGTGAGCTATAGGTATATTATCCATACTTTGCCAGATTTTCTTGAAAAATGTTTTTGAAGATTTGGTCTCTCCAATAAGATGATTTAGATTGAAAGTAGAATAATTATAGGATATTTTTCAGTGTTTGACTGCATTTTAGAGTTTAGCATTTAGCTTCTTTGATTCTCATGCTAATCCTGTGAGTAGGTAGAGAACATATTTTTAGAGATTTTAGAGGTGAAATATACCTCTTTAGAAAATACTTCTGCTGCATGCTTTGGAAAAGGATTGAGACTTTGCTCATTTATAGAGAGAAAACTGGTAAAAAAAAAAAGGTAATATTTTGGTGTGGGCAATGTATGAAAATATATTTTACTAACATGGTAAGTCAACCCTTCCTCTTTTTTTATCTTACATGAAGAACAGTTTATTTATGATATTACATTAGTTCAAAGTATACAACATAGTGATTCAATATTTTATAGATTATATTTCATTTATAATAGTTTCAACTTATTATAAATTATTTGCTGTATTCTCTGCACTTATTTACTTTATACATAGTGGTTTTTACGTCTTAATCTTATATCCCTATATTGCCCTTCCCCACTTCTCTCTCCTCACTGGTAACTACCAGTTTGTTCTCTGTAACTGTGAGCCTGTCTCATTGCAATCTTTTTTGTAAATTTTTTGGATTCCACTTAAAAGTGAAAACATATAGTATTTGTCTTGTCTGACATATTTCACGAAGCATGATACCCTCCAGATCCATCCATGTTGTTGCAAATGGTAAAATGTCATGGTTTTTTATGGCTGACTAATATTTCATTTGTGTGTATGCGTGTGTGTGTACATATATACATACTTACATACACATCACATTTTTATCTATTCAGAAGTTGATGACATTGAGGGTACATGTATTTTTTCAAATTAATGGTTTTATTTCCTTTGGCTATAGACACAGGACTGGAACTGCTGGACTATTTAGTAGTTCTATTTCTAGTTTTTTGAGGAACCTCCATACTATTTTCCACAGTGACTGCACCAATTCACATTTCCACTGACGGTGTATGAGGGTTCTCCTTTCTCTACATCCTCATCAACATTTGTTATTTGTAGACTTTTTGATGATGGCCATTCTGACAGGTGTGAGGTGGTATCTCATTGTGGTTTTGATTTTTATCTGATGATTGGAAATGTTGAGCATCTTTTCACATGCCTGTTGGACATCTGCATGTCTTCTTTGTGAAAAGGTATATTGAGATATTATGCTATTTTTTGATCGGGTTGCTGTCATTTTGATATTAAGTTGTATGAGCTGTTTATATATTTCAAACATTAACCCTCTCATTGATCATATCATCTGCAAATATTTTCTCCCATTCCATAGGTTGTCTTTTCATTTTGTCAATGGTTTCCTTTGCTGTGCAAAAGCCTTTAAGTTTAATTAGGTCCCAATAATTTGTTTCAGCTTTTGTTTCATTTGCCTTAGGAGGCAGATCCAAAAAGTTAATGCTACAATTTATATCAAAGAGTGTTTTGCCTATGTTTTCTTCTAGGGACTTTATGGTTTGTGGTCTTACATTTAGATCTTTAATCCATTTTATTTGTATGTATGGTGTGAGAAAATGTTCTAATTTCATTGTTTTACATGTACCTGTCCAATTTTCCCAGCACCATTTATTGAAGACACTATCTTTTCTCCATTGTATATTCTTGCTTCCTTTATCATAGATCAGTTGACCAAAGATGGGTGCATAGGTTTATTTCTGGGCTCTCTATACTGTTTCGTTGATGTATGTGTCTGTTTTTTTTGGTTACTGTAACTTTATATTATAGTCTGAAGTCAGGGAGTATGATACTTTCAGTTTTATTCTTTTTCCTTGAGATTGTTTTGCCTATTTTTTTTCTTTTTATGGCTGCACCTGTGGCATATGGAAGTTCCCAGGCTAGGGGTTGAATCGAAGCTGCAGCTGCTGGCCTACACTACAGCCACAGCAATGTGGGATCTGAGTTATATCCGTGATCTACACTGCAGCTTGCAGCAATGCTGTATCCTTAACCCACTGAACAAGGACAAGAATCAAACCCACATCCTTATGGAAACTCTGTAGGGTTCTTAATCCACTAAACCATAACAGTAACTCCTGCTTTGACTATTCAGGGTCTTTTGTGGTTTCATATGAGTTTTAGAATTATTTGTTCTAGTTCTGTTAGAAATGTCATGGATATTTTTATAGGCATTGCAGTGACCTCAGTTTTCATCTTAAGATATCAGAAAAAGAAGAGCAAGTTAAACCTAAGGTAAGGAGAAGAAAGGAAGTAACAAACTTAAAGAAGAACTCAATGAACTAGAAAAGAGAAAATAAAAATAAGGCCAAAAGTGGTTTCTTCAAGAAGATCAATAGAATTAATAAACTTATACTCAAACTCACCAGGAAAAAAAGAAAACACAAGTTACCAATATCAGGAATGAGAGAGGAGACATAGTTTACAGAATTAAAAGGATAATCAGGGAATATTATAACGAGGTGAGGTTTTTTGGTTTTTGTTTTTTTTTTTGCCTTTCTAGACAAATTAGACTTTTTAGGTGAAATAGACAAAATTTTTCAATGAACAATTTGCCAAAACTCACCCAAGGAAAGAAAAGTAACCTATATTCATTCATAAACCTATTAAAGAAATCACATTTGTCACTCAAAACTTTCCATAAAGAAAACTCCAGGCCCAGATGACTTTGTTGGTGAATTCAACAAAACATTTAAGGAAGAAATAATACCAACTCTACACAAATTCTTCCAGAATATTAAAGAGACAGTAATGCTTCCCAACTCATTCTTTGAGGCCAAAACCAGTCAGACATTATATGAAAAGGAAACTGCAAGCCAGCATGCCTCACAAACATAGATGTAAAATTTTAACAAATCAAATCCAACAATAGTAGCTTGACTGTGGCTGGCATTATAGAAAGTATATTTATATTGAAATGCCACATTGAACCCTTTAAATATATACAATTTTTATTTATCAGAAAAATATTTTACAATAGATAAAAAAGAGAATGTGAAGTTTACCCCAGGAATGCATAGGTCATAGAGCATTCAATGTCATCTAATTGTATTTTCCCTGTCAATGACATCACCCATGGTGATGTTATTTGTATTCTATTTCAATATTAAACTTTTAAGGCATTTATACAGGTTAATTGATTCATTTGTGAGGATGGTTGTTGTGAGGATTAAATAGGTATAAAGCATTAATAATGGATCCAGCAGAAATGGAGATTAATAAATTTTGGCCAGTTATGAATCTACTTCTTGTTTGATTAAGTTCACAAACACACTTCTTTCATAGAAAAAAAAAAAAGAACATTGACTACATCTTCCTGTTTACCTGTCCATCTCCCTGTTTTTCTGAGCTGGTGTTTCCTTTGTGTCCTTACCAACCAGCCATCGTCCTTAACAACTTCCTTTAGACTTAGAACTGTACTACTGGAAGTGATGGCCTGCAACAAGATACGTTAGCATCAGAGTGTAAATTGAGACGGTGTTTCCTTCATTGTGGAAGTCTTACTAACAAAATAAAATAAAATCATATGAATTAATCAGAGTGCTTAGTAATATAGTTGACTTACATTACAATGCAAGCTCCTTATTTTATCGTGGGCCAATAAACTGCTTGTGGACTGGCACTTCGAGTACAAAGGTCTTAGAGCATATCATGTCTTACACAGAATTTGGATTCTGAAGTCACTATTTATACTTGCTCTCATGACATCACACTATGGTGCATATTTCTAATATGTATATAAAGACACATATGTTTCTGCCATCAATGTGACTTTGACATATTTACTTTTCTCTTGGGGTCATTACATATAATGAAATCTCTGTACTCCAAATTTTAGTGTGAAGTTCACTAAAAAATATATATTATAAAAAGTTATATGTTTCTCATCTTGTTTATGAAAATATCTGGAGGATCAATCAATTCTTTGACAAAGATTGGAGATGGGGTAGCAAATAGGTTTCTTCACATGTGATGATACCTGTCAAATGGTAGTGGCTCTTCATGCACTCTGTAGGGACATACTTAGAGAATGCCTCTGGGAAAAAGTACTGAGTTTAATGATATCTGTCGTGAGCATGGAAATTAAGCATAGCAACACCCCATTCTATATATCTGCCATCTTGGCTAGGAGTTCCAAGTTTATCCTTCTACTCAAAACAGTGACTTGACTTATTCTGTTGCAGAACATGAGACTGGTGGCAGAAGAGAAGAACCAGGTCTTACTTCTGAACTTAGAGATGCTTCTCTTCAAGAATATTACATGGATGTGGCTTTTCTCATAGATGCTTCTCGAAAAGTAGGAAATGATGAGTTTAAGGAAGTGAAAGCTTTTATATCCTCAGTGCTTGATTACTTTCACCTGGCCCCAGATCCACTAACCTCCACCTTGGGAGACAGAGTGGCTATCCTGACCTACTCTCCTCCAGGCTATATGCCCAACACAGAAGAATGTCCTGTCTACCTGGAATTTGATTTGGTTACTTATAACAGTATGCAGCAAATGAAACATCATCTCCAAGACTCTCTTCAGCAGCTCAATGGAGATGTTTTCATTGGCCATGCTCTACAGTGGACAATTGACAATGTTTTTATAGGAACCCCCAACCTGAGGAAAAACAAAGTTATCTTTGTTATATCTGCTGGTGAAACCAATCCTTTAGACAAGGAAGTCTTAAGAAATGTATCTCTGAGAGCCAAGTGTCAAGGATACTCCATATTTGTGTTTTCCTTTGGTCCTCTACACAATGACAAGGAATTAGAACAATTAGCCAGCCAACCACTGGACCATCACTTAGTCCAGCTTGGCCGAACCCACAAGCCAGATTTGAACTATATCATCAAATTTGTCAAGCCATTTGTTCATTCAGTCAGACGTAAGTCATTAAAGTTTTTCTCTTCTGTTTCCTTTACAATAGATTTAATGTCTCTGTACAATCCATCAATTGACTTAAAAACATGATCCTCACTTCAGTCAAGACTGATGGAGTCTAAGGTGTGAGTTGGAGGCAATGAGAAAACAATAGAGAAAATTCCAGGTCTTAGTGACCTTGTGCTTTGTTGCTGCACTGCCAAGGTCTTTGCCAGAAAGTGAAGTATTTCTTAGTCTTAATCTGTGAGTGTTTACTATGTGCCAGGTTTTTGTTTTAATGATTGTATTATTTAATCCCCAGGACAGCCCTCAGAGGAAAGAAGTAATAGCCCCCTTTTACAAATGAGAAAACTAAAGTTCAGAGACATTAAATAAATTGCTCAAAAGGTCACAGTTAATAATAGATGCCAAATTCTAGATCAACTCCATGCATTCTGATCCCAGAGCTGTGCCCTTGTTCTTTAAACTATACTTTAGTTGTTAAAGCTTTAGCAAGGTACGCCGCTGTAGTAAATAATAACCTCCACCTACTCCAAGGACCTTGTTTTCATCTTGTCACTGTAAGTCAATTTACAGTGATTCTGACTTGAATTCTTAAGATCCATGGGCACAGATCTCTTCTGGAGTCTCTCAGACAGTAGACTTAAACACATCCTGGCAGAGGGGTTAAGAGTGTCTTTTCACAGTGGGCATTTGAGAGATGCTGCCGAGCCTCTGCCCTATGGATGTAATTCCTGCCGTGACTGTGGTAGCAAACCCAAGAGTTTGTAGCATCAAGCAAATCCTGGCATGTGCTGGGAATTAGGAGTGCAGCAGAGACTACAATCAATGGTTGTCTGTAGCTCCAGCAAGTTTAGTGGGGAATCATAGGGATGCAGATTTTCTGGCACCCAGAAAACCCAGGGCTCACAGAACCCTCAGAAATCTTGACACTCTGGGTTTATATTTAGTAGCAAGCCTATCACTTGCAAAAAGTGGTGCCTTCTTTCAACCTAAAGATAGATAAGGTAGACAATTTCAATAGTTAATACTGTTTTCCAGAAAGAGTCTCCTCTTAGAGGGAGAGAAACAGATGATAGAAGGAATTGAGAGATATTCTTGAATTATATCACAAGCCTGTGATGCACAGACTGTGAGAATTTTTGACTCAATTGTTGCTATATCTCATTGACTTTGCCAGTGGAGTATTGTAATGCCAGAGGGCGCCTACTTTGCTGAGTTCCTTACAAAATTAATTTGCTCTCGAAAACACATCCAACCACATTGGGTGGTAGTCAAAATACGGAAGTTTAAAATCTAGACTGACCAGCCCTCTCTCCCCAGGTGCCATCAACAAATATCCCCCTGCAGATCTGAGACCCAAGTGTGTTAACATCACCTCTCCCAACCCAGAGAATGATGACACAGAAAACACTGTATTGTGAGTTGACAAATCCAGTTTGAGTAACACTGCCACTGGAAACAATCCTTAAGAAAACAATGTGAAATAAATGGCATTTTGTTTTCAGGATGCAAGTTTGGTTGTGGGGTGTGTATGTATGTATTTTAAATGCTCCTGATTTGTGACAACAGCAAAGATCTGATGGTAATAGCAGATGGAATATGATCCATATCAGAACCATGTTTCCATTTCCATATCTTTTATGAAAAAAGAGGTCCTTATTAATATTTTATTAGTAAATATACAATATTATTCAAATATAAAATACTGCCAAAACAAAAAAAAACTTATAATATTAAAGGTTAGATGTAATAGTTTTAGAGCAAAAGAAAAACTTACAAAGCAGCAACAAAAAGTTTGCCATTTATAAAACAGGACCCATGTGGATACCGGTAGGAAGGATTCTTTTTAAGTTTGATTTTGCAAAGTCTAACCACAAGTACTCAATAAAAATTTCAGTAATGAAAATAATATTGGTTTGGAGCACAAATCTTTAATTTCCATTTGGAATATTTAAAAATTGCTCCCCAATCAAATATCCACAAACTGCATTTAGACTATTCTGATCACATGCATAAAATTGATTCTTGTTATATTATCTGGCTGTATCTACACTGAATCCTGCAAGGTACTTGGCTAATATATTTTTTGCCTTTCTCTGTCACCTCAGCCTTCTTCCTGAGGTATATGAAATAGAGACGGAGAACAGCGAGCCATGGGGTGGATTCGGTTCCCAGCAGCAGCATTTATTTGAATTAGGGGACAGTCATGGTAATGGTTCTGGGATCATTGATGATTTGATCCAGAAGTTAAGAACGATCTTTTCAACTGGGGAACTGATGATGAAAGACGAGGAAGAGGCACATTCAGAAGAAATTACAGCTGCAGAAAATGACAGACAATAAGACAAGAAAGGTAATCTTGAGTGCAACAGAATTGATGACCCTGAAGTACTCTTGTTTGTTTGGATTTTCCGTGGTAGAAGATAAGCAACAAGAACTCACAAGGACAAGTGGAGATTGTAGAACAGAGTAGCTTATAAACTAGGGAGGGGTGCAGGGGTCTCCAACACAAGGGAGTGAGAGTGATAAAGTCCAGAAGAGCAAAAAAGGGAGCCACTGGTGTTGGAAAGACCAGAACTAGATATAAATGACTGGTGTGGGTCAAGGAAAAGAAATGTGAGAGAGACAAGAATTAGGACCACAGGTCTGGGGGAGGGGAGTAGGAGGAGCCCTGCACTGCTGTAGTAATGGGAGGAGGAAGGACCTGTTTGAACACTCAGGGTGTGCTTTCTCCATGGTGACCAGGGCTTTCCTGGTCTGAGATCTAGGCTCCTGTCCAAGCCCAAGCTCAGTGGACCCTGGAGAATGAAAGATTGCTATGGTTCTAAGATCTCTGTGAAGGCTGAAGGTGGCTTCGTAGGCTGCTTGGAAAAATGGCTGTGGAATACAGCTAAAGAGAAAATAGGAGATGGAGAAGAGGCAGCCATAGGAGGTTCTGTGTAGCTGTGTAGCAAAATCATGGGAGAAATTATTTTAAAATAAATATTCCTGGGTATCCACTAAGACTGAAAAACTGCATATCCTATGACCTAACAATTTTACCCCAATGTATAACCTAAAAGAAAAATACAGGACTTCCTTCATGGCTCAGTAGATTAAGTATCTGGTATTGTCACTGCTGTAGCTTGGTTTGATCTTTGGCTCAGGAACTTCCACATGCCATGGGCATGGCCAAATAAATAAAAATTTATATTCACTAAGAGTCATGTACTAGAATGTTCATAACAGAACTATTTATAGTGGATTTGAAGTGGGAACAAAATGCCCAACAAGAGATATGATAAACAAATATTGGTATAGTTATACAATAAAATATTATATATTTATGCAGTATGTATGTAAAATGATATATATATATTTAGTGTGTGTGTATACTTCATATATATACATGTGTATATAGATATAGAATTAAATCAGCAAAACAATGGAACGAGGAGATGAGGATAGGAGAAATATGAAAAATATAGATAGACAGGAGAGGGAAGATGTCAGAAAAGGAAAAATAAATATAAATATGATGAAATAATTGGTCTTGTCAAAAAGGACTAAGCCTACTTTGGACTCAGGATGGAGTGAGCCCATACTATCTCTCTCTTCCACTGATTATAACTGAAACCTCTAAAAAAATTAAATACAAAAAGCAACCTGAAACCTGAGAACTCTGAAGAGTAAACAGAAACAGAAGCTGTGAAGGTGCATGAGTTTCCTGTTTTCTTTTCTCATTTCTTCTTTGGCTTCATGAAGAGCCCCAGTCCTAGAACTGTGTGGTGGCAGCAGAGCAGGTGGCTGAAACCCAATAGAAACCCCATATTTCTGTCCAGAAGAACTAGGAAAATGGACCCCTGTATATCGAAAATGGTGGAAGAAATCCCCATTTTTTCCTTTATTTTCTCTCACGGTTTTGCTCTGAAGGTGGGCACCAGTTTGGAGCTGAATGGAAGGCTAGACAGCTAAAATTAAAGAGAACCCCTGTCTTTTTGGGCAGAGGAACCAAGAAGAGAGGCCCAGTTGGTCAGCATTTGGTGGTAGCCTCAGAGAAGAGAGCAGGAGAAAGTTTGTCTAATTCTAATTATGGGAACTGAATAAGCCTCAGGTTCTTCCTTGAGCTGTATATGGATGGGAAATACACATAGCAGAATAGCAAAGACTTTGGACACTAAATTGAAACTAGAACCACTGCCCACATAAAGTAAGACACTGATGTCCTGAACCTGCACTTTGATTGCCTGCTTAAAAAAATTAAAATCCTGCAAAGAATTATAGTAGACTTAGAGTATAGAAAGCAAAATATTCAAAGAATATGTATTTATAAATATATATATATACACACACACAACGGAATATCACTAAGCCATAAAAAGAATGAAATAATGCCATTTGTAGCAACATGGATGGACCTAGAGATTGTCATACTAAGTCAGAGAAAGACAAATACCATATGTTATCAATTATTGTGGAATCTAAAAATAAATCATACAATTGAACTTATTTATGAAACAGAAATAGACTCATATAGAAAATGAATTTATAGTTACCTAAGGAGAAATGGGAGGGGTAGAGATAAATTAGAAACTTGGGCTTAACCTATATACTTTACTACATATAAAATAGATAAAAAAGGACCTACTGTACAGCATAGAGAAATCTACTCAATATTTTGTAATAACCTATAAGAGAAAAGAATCTGAAAAAGAATATATATATTCATTTATATATACACACATTATATATATAAAATAGGTTATTACAAAATATATGTATTATATAAAATATATATAACTGAATCACTGTGCTGTATACCTGGAACTAATACAATATTGTAAAACAAATATGCTTTAAAAAATGTATATATTTAAAAAACAAGATACCTCAAACCTAAAATTTTTTTCAGGATACAATCCTAAATTATGTAACATAACAGAGAACAAAGAGATATGAATTATGAATGGTCTTCGAAGGCAAAGACAACAGATGCCAACTACAAATTGACTCAGATGTTTCAATTATCAGATAAAGACATTAAAGTAGCGATTATAGCTGTGCTCCATGAGACAAAAGAAAACAATTTGAGCAGAAGAATAGACATTCTCGGCAGAGAACTAAAGATTACAAAAAAAGACAAAAACGTTTAAAAGTAAAAAATACAGTATCCGAAATTTTAAAAATTTATTGTATGGGCTCAATAGCCTAGAGGAAAAAGTCAGTGGACTTGAAGGCAGATGACCTGAAGAGATGAAAGAGATTTCCTAAAATAAACAGAACCTTGGAGACTTGAGGAACACACCAAGATCTCTAACATTTGTTTCATGAGAGTTCTAGAGGGAAAGTAGAAAGAGATTCACTCAGAAAAAAAGGAGGAAATAATAGCCCTCAAATTCCCAAATTGGTAAAAGAGATAACAGTACAGATTTTAAAAGCTCAAAGAAAACCCCACTCATACACATCATAATCAAATTTCTGAAATGAAAGATAAAGACAATCTTGAAGCAGGCAGAGAAAAATTACATGTTAAAAAAGAAAGGAACAATTACTAAAATGATGGTAGATTTCTCATCAGAAACTATGAAGGCCAAATGACTGTAGAATACAGATGTGATAAATTCATTTGAGTAATAAAAAAAAAACCCAAATGACTGTAGAATAATATCTTCTCTTTAAGTGCTGAAAGAAGAGAAACATGAACACAGAATTTTATACCCAGCAAAAACTGCCATCCAGAATGAACACAAAATACAGATATTCCAGATAAAGGAAAACAGAATTTCTTGCCAACAAAATTTCTTTTTATTTATTCTAAAGGACAACTATGATAGGAGAAGAAGTAAATTGGAGTGAGGTCAAATGACTGGTGACTGGATGGGGGAGAAAACATATGCAGCAGGTGACACTGAAGAAGGGACACAAATGAGAAGTCAAATAGAGGGCTGGATGGGAAGCTGGTTGAATGAGAGAAAGTAGCAGGTATCAGATGGAGCTCACCCATGTATGGAGCTCTACATTTATAAGGAAATTTCATAAACCTGATCCCATTGGACCCCTTCCAAAACAGGGAGACAAGAATTAATATCTTTTCTATGCAAATGGAGAAACTGAAGCTCAACAAACTTTAGTGCCTTTAGTTGCCTGGTCTGGCAACTCCTGATTAAATGTGCTTTCCCAACATTGGAGGAAGGAATTGGGGTAAATCAGAGACAGAGAGGTGGATGTAAGAGGGATTGTCTAGTCAGCTCAGGCTGATTCATATACAATAGACTGGCTGGTTTGAACAACATAGTTTATTTTCTCACAGTTATTGAGGCTGGGAAGTCCAAAATCAGGGCACCAGCCAATTTGGTTCCCCATGAGAGTTCTCTTCCTGGCTTGCAGACAGTCGCTTTTTGCTATGTCCTCATAGAATGGAGAGAGAACGCTGGTGTCTCTCACTCTTCTTATATCGGCACTTCTATCAAACCAGACCTCCACCCTTAGGACCTCATTTAACCTTAACACCTCCTTAAAGGCCCTATTGCCAATACAGTCACATGGGGGGGTTCAACAAGTGAATTTAGGGGGACACAATTTAGACCATAGCAGGGGATGGAATTATTAATGCAATCACAGGAATAACCATATAAATCTTCATTTAGAACCCTATAAATCTGCATTTCCCAAATGTGTCTATACCATATAATCAGCTGGATATCCACTGACAATTTCACAGTCCACCCCACACTCCACATCATTTAAAGCACATTCTCTGGGGCTGAGACACATGCATCCATGTTTTTTGAGGGTCCATAGGTGATTCCAGTGTGCATACAAATTTGGAAAACAGTACTCTAAATCTTGATTATATCAGTCCTCTTAGATCTTTCTAAAGGTAGTTTACAGCTGAAAATGACAAGTTTAGTAGAGTCAAAAAGATTATTACCAAGTGGGTGATTCCAATACCTTTATCATTTATTGTAATTTTTCATAATTTCTTTCCTTCAAAAGTTTTCTCCATTTTTCTATTTAATCATATATCATACATATGGAAGTGATTATGGCTTTAATCATTTCCCTTAGAGAGTTCTAGTCAACAGCTTGATTTTGTAACTTGGACAGCCTGCTGCTTGAAGTCAGTCTGAGTCTCTTCAGAAAATGTCTTGGCCTTAGAATTATGAAAGGTTAGAACTGGAAAACTGGAATGACTTTAGAAATCTCTGAGTTGTTCTGTAACTTTTTACAAATAAGAAAATGGAAGCTACAGACATCCAAAGTGTCTCACCAAAGAACACTCACAGCATCTAGTCCAATACTGTTTTGTCACAGTGATTCTTGCTCTCTAATTATGTTTATAGAACAGAAGTTCACCTTAAAGTTTTTCCATGAAAAGGGGATAACAAAACCTACCTCTAGGTTGTCAGAAGGTTGATGATCCCTATGAAGCTCAGAATACATGCTGTGTCTGGTACATAATCAGCTAGTCTTATCTATGTCTTATAGTCTTATATATGACTTATCTAGGTCTGGTAATATGTTTGATAATTAGAAATAAAAATACATTGTGAAGAATGATCACCCTTTATATTGATTTGCTTCCCTTTTATTTTTCCAAAGAGAGTGGGCTTTTCTTTTCATCTGCCCATTTTTCTGATATTTTCATTTTACCCAATCTACTTAATGTACACATTTTGTGTTTGCTCATTATAATGTACATTTTTCAAGATTTTAATGTACATTTTTAAAAGCATAACTGTATTCCTTTTCCTATTATGCCAACCCAAATCTTGTTTCTTGGTCTTTATTTTTCCAACATCAAATGCAGTACTTCTCAAAGCATGGTCCCTGGATAAGCAACATCAGCATCATCTAGAAACTCATTAGATTTTCAGATCCTTGGATTCCACCACAGGCCCTCAAAATTCAGGTTGGGACCCTCTAGATGATTCTGACTTGGGCTAATATTTGACAACCCCTTACATAGTGTTATAGACATTGAACCTAAGTTAGTCTTCTTAATGAAGTTCCTGTCACTGGATATTAATAACTATTTGGGAAAAAAAACATTTTTCTGTAAAACACTAACAGGTAGGTGTCCTTTTTACAAGACTTCTCAGTGAGTTTAATGGGCTAATGTTCATTGTTTTTTAGCCATACCAATGGAATGAAGAAATCCCCAGGTTAAGAATCAAAGCTGTGCCACTGTAATGACAGCATCTAATCCTTAACTGCTAGGTAGGCCACCAGGGAACTCCTTCATTGTGATTCTGAAAGAAGCATTAATAGTCAAACCAATTTGTCTGAGCGTCTTGTGTCAGGGAGAGTCTTATAGGGCTAGTGTTCTATAGACACTACTTTGGGAAACTGGATTTGAAAGAGTGAATCTAAGGGTCATACATAAATTTGAATTTTATTTCTGCAGTCATTGGTCATTTGATCTTGGGCACATCATTTTGCCTGTCTTAGCTTCCATTTTCCCATCTGTAAAATGGGGATGATAACAGATCCTGTATCATAGGGTAATGTGAACAGTTAATGAATGTAAAGTGCTTCAAACAGCACTTTGCGTAGAGTAAAATCTTCATAAATATTAGCTACTGTTTCAGATGATGATGATGATGATGATGATGGCCGTGGTGGAAAGAAGGCCAAACTGGGAAGGAGGAAATCCAGAGGCTAGTTTTCATTCCACCACTAACTAGGTTTGTGATCATGAAAAGTCACCTGATTGCCCTGGTCCTCAACTTTCTTACTTGTACAATGAAGCACTTGGGCAAGGCCAGTGTTTTTTATACTGAGAGGCACTGGGGGGACATGTAAAGACTTTCAAATGCATGGGTTTCTGTTGTTGTTGTTATTGTTGTTGTCAAATGCATGGGTTTCTAAGAACTAAAGGACTCTGCCTGAGGATGTTTATGTCTGAGGAATCATGGATATCTCCTTTCCTGCATCCCCCTTTACAAGTGCCCCTCACCTCGCACATAAAAAAATGGCACATTTATCAGCCGTTCTGAATCTTCTTCTGGTGCTTTGCCCAGATGTAAAACCCTCTTAGGGATGCACAGGAAGGAGAACATGTTGTCAAACAAAATGTCATTTTAAATATTAGATC
This sequence comes from Phacochoerus africanus, assembly GCF_016906955.1. Classification (NCBI taxonomy): domain Eukaryota; kingdom Metazoa; phylum Chordata; class Mammalia; order Artiodactyla; family Suidae; genus Phacochoerus; species Phacochoerus africanus. The sequence goes on along the minus strand of NC_062544.1, from coordinate 82,485,147 downwards.
TGAAGCCCTCCTTTAAGACTTCAGATATTTCCTATCCTGTACATGTTTCTGTTACAGAAGACATATGTTGCTGTTATATAGGTATTTGACTTCATGTTTGGTTGTTCTGAATCCATATATGTTACAGAATGAGCATGACAGGAGTTATAAATTTCCCAACTTTTGTCAAAGGATGCATCTCTCCTGAGTGAGAATTCTGTGAGAACAAAGAAAAGAGAGCATACAGAGAGCAAGAGTAACTTACTTCACACTTAAGTAACATACTTATTTTAACTGAAAGATGAAATCAGACTCTTCCTAAGGCCAAAATTGGTCTTACAGTAAGGATTGGTCGATTGGCTTTACAGTAAAGACTAATTCTGCCAATTAGGCTATATGGCAATATGTCCTATAAAGCAAATGAGCTAAGCTGCAACTTCAAAATTCTGAAGGAAAAAAAATGTGTAAAATAGATTATAAAAATATTATTTTATCAGAGAATATAATAATAGTACATGTCTAATGGATTTATTTATTACTTACCCGGAGGTTGGTACCTCTTAATCCCCTCCGTCCTTTCCAGCTACCTCCATTTGTTCTCTGAATCTATGAGTCCGTTTTCATTTGGTTTTGTTTGTTTATATTGATTTTAAATTCCACATGTAAGTGAGACCATGTGGTATTCATTTTTCTCTGACTCACTTCACTTAGCATAATACTCTCTAGAGCCTCCCACATTATCACAAATGGCAAGGTTTTATTTTTATGCCCAAGTAATATTCTGTTCTATTATATACTTCACATCTTCTTTATCCATTAATTATTGATAGACTTTATTCCTTCCATATCTAGGCTACTGTAAATAATGTTGCTTTGAACATTGGAGTGTATATATATCTTTTGAATTAGTGTTTTGTTTTCTTTGAGTAAATAGCAAGAAGTAAAATTGCTGGATCATATGGCAGTTCTATTTTTAATTTATTGAGGAACATATATACTGTTTTTTATGCAACAATATACAATCCCACTTAAATTTCATGGTATTTCCCTTTTCTCCACATCCTCACCAAAACTTATTTGTTGAGTTTGATGATAGCCATTCTGTGTGGTGTGAAGAGACAGCTCATTGCAGTTTTGATTTGCATTTCCCTGATGATTAGTGATGTTGAAGATGTGTCTGTTGGACATCTATATGTCTTTGGGAAAATGTCTATATATGTCCTCTGTTCATTTTAATTGGGGTTTTTATTTATTTGTTTGTTCATATTGAGTTGTATGACTTCTTTGTGTGTTTTGGATATTAACTCCTTATTGGATATCCTTTGCAAATATCTTCTTCCATCTAGTAAGTTGCCTTTTCTTGTTGTTGGTAGTTTTCTTTACTGTGCAAAAGGTTTTTAGTTTAATAAACTCTAATTTGTTTATTTTTGCTTTTGTTTCCCTTTCTAAAGGGGTGATCCTTAAGGAAAGTATACTGCCTATATTTTCTTCTAGGTGTTGTATGGTTTCACATCCTAGCCTTTAATTGATTTGAGTTTGTTTTTATATAGTATGAGAAAGAAGTCCAGTTTGATTTTTTTTGCATGTACCTGTCCACTATTCCCAATAAGATTTATTGAATAGGCTGTCTTTCTCCATTGTGTATTCTTATCTCCTTCACTGTAGATTACTTGACCATATAAGTGTAGGGTTATTTCTGGGCTCTCTATTCTGTTCCATTGATCTATGTGTCTGCTTTGTGCCAGTACCATATTATTTTGATTACTGCAGCTTTGTAGCATAGTCTGAAATCTGAGGGCATAGTACCTCCAGATTTGTTCTTTTTTCATAAGATTGCTTTGGCTTCTGTTTTTATACAAATTTTAGAATTATTTGTTCTAGTTCTGTGAAAAGTGCCAATGGTATTTTGGTAGAGATTGCATTGAATCTGCAGATTGCTTTCGGGGGGGGGGGAATGTAAGCATTTTAATAATATCAATTCTTTCAATCCATGAGCACAATTTATCTTTCCATCTGTTGTGTTATCTTCAATTTCTTTCATCATTATAGTTTTCCAAGTACAAGTCTTTCACCTCATTGCTTAGATTTATTTCTATGCATTTAATTCCTTTTGATGTAATTGTAAATTGGTTTTCTTAATTCCTCTTTCTGATAGATTGTTAGTGTATATAAATGCAGTGGATTACTGTATGTTAATTTTGTATCCTGCAACCTTACTGAATTTATTGGTTCCAATAGGTTTTTTTGGTGGTGTATTAAGAGTTTCTATATATAGTATCATGACATCTGCAAGTGGTTACAGTTTTATTACTTCTTCAATTTGGTTGTCTTTTACTTCATTTCGTGTGTTTGTTTGCCATGTCTAGGACTTCCAAAACTATGTTAAATAGAATTGGCAAGACTGTCCATCCTTGCTTTGTTCCTTATCTTAGAAGGAAAAGCTTTCAGTTTTTCACTGTTGAATATGACATTGGCTGTAAGTTTATCATATATGGCTTTTATTATGATGAGGTACATTTTCTTCATACCCACTTTCTGGAAAGTTTTTATTATAAATTGATGTTGAATTTTGCCTAAAGCTTTTTCTGCATCTATTGAAATTATTGTATGATTTTTATTCTTCAGTTGTTGATGTTTTGTATCACATTAATTGATTTGAAGATATTGAACCATTCTTGCATCCATGGGCTCAACCCCACTTAATCATAATTTTTTAATGTATTATTGGATTTCATTTGCTAATATTTTATTGAGGATTTTTGCATCTGTGTTTTTAGTGATGTTGGCCTGTAACATTTTTTTTTCTGCTGCCTCTGCCTGGTTTTGATATTAGTGTGATGCTGGTCCCATAGAATGATTTTGAAAGCATTCCTTCTTCAATTTTTGTAATAGTTTGAAAAGGATAGATGTTAACTCTTCAGATATTTGGTAGAATTTATCTGTGAACCTGTCTGATCCTGGACTTTTGTTTCTTGGGAGTTTTTTAATTACTGATGCAATTTCATCCTGTTAATCCTTCTATTCATATTTTCTATTTCTTCCTGATTCAGTCTTGGAAGATTGTACATTTCTAGGAATTTATTCATTTCTTCTAGGTTATCTATTTTATTGTTGTCTAATTGCTCCTAGTAACCTCGTATGATCCTTTGTATTTATGCCATGTTAGTTGTAGCTTCTCCCTTCATTTCTGATTTTATTTATTTGGGTACTCTTTTTCTTGATGAGTCTGGCTAAAGGATCACCAATTTTGTTTGTCTTTTTAAAGAACCAAATCTTAGTTTTGTTTTTGTTTTATTTCATTTCATTTTATTGTATTGGCTGCATCACTGCTTATGGAGTTCCTAGGCCAAGGATCAGAGCTGAGCCACAGTTGCCACCTATGCCTCAGCTGCAACAATCAGGATCCTTAACCCACTGTGCCAGGCTAGGTATCAAACCTATGTCCTAGAACTCCAGAGATGCCACTGATCCCATTGCACCACAGAAGGAACTCCACTATTGTTGTTTTTCAGTCTCTATTCATTTATTTCTGCTCTGATCTTCATTATTTCTTTCTTCTACTAACTTTGACTTTGTTCTTTTTATAGTTTCTTTAGGTGTAAGGTTATATTGTTTATTTGAGATTTTTCTTGTTTCCTGTGGTAGGTTTATATTGCCTACCCTTCTCTCTATAAACTTTCCTCTTACAACCTCTTTTGCTGCATTCTATAGGTTTTGGATAATTGTGTTCCCATTTTCATTTATCTCCAGGTATTTTGTTTTTACTCTTTGATTTCTTTCAGGATCTATTGGCTGTTTAGCAGCATGGCATTTAGACTTCATGTACTTGTATTTTTTTGCAGTTTTTCTTGCAGTTGATTTCTAGTCTAATGTGTTGTGATTGGAAAATACCCATGATATGATTTCAGTCTTCTTAAATTCATTGAGACTTGTTTTGTGGCCTAGCATATAATATATCCTGGAGAATGTTCCTTTTGCACTTGAAAAGAATATGTATTTTCCTTTTGGAAGGAATGTTGTGTGTATGTGTGTGTGTGTGTCCATCAGATCTAATGTGTTGTTTAAGTCAAATGTTTCCTTATTGTTTTTCTGTATGGATGATCTGTCCATTGATATAAATGGCTTATTAAAGTTCTCTATTATTTTGTATTACTGTTCATTTCTTCCTTTACATTTAGTAATATTTGCTTTCTGTATTTAGGTGCTCCTAAGTTGGGTGCATACATATTTACAATTTTTATTTTTAAAATTTTTTTGTTAGTGTTTTTATTTTTACCTTTCTTTTTTTTTCTACTCTATGGCATGATGACCCAGTTACACATACATGTATACATTCTTTTTTCTCACATTATCATGCCCCATCATAAGTGACTGGACAGAGTTCCCAGTGCTACACAGCAGGATCTCATTGCTAATCCATTCTGAAGGCAATAGTCTACATCTATTAACCCCAAGGTCCCAGTCCATTCCACTCCCTCCCCCTCCCCCTTGGCAACCACAAGTCTATTTTCCAAGTGCATGATTTTCTTTTCTGTGGAAAGCTTCCTTTGTAACATATATTTACAATTTTTATATCTTCTTCTTGGATTGATCCCTTTATCACTATGTAATATCCTTTGTTGCACCTTATTATAGTCTTTGTTGTAAAGTTTATTTTGTTTGATTTAAGTTTTTCTGCCCCAGCTCTCTTTTTGTTTCCATTTACATGGAATATCTTTTTCAATCCCCTTATTTTCAGTCTCTGTGTCTTCAGACCTAAAGTGTGTCTCTTTTAGACAACATATAGATGGGTCTTGTTGTCTTATCCATTCAGTGACACAAAATTTTTTGATTGAAACATTAATCCGTTGACATTTAAAGTAATTCTTTGTAGGTATGTGTGTATTGCCATTTGTTAATTGTTTTCTGGTTATTTTAGTTCTCTTGGTTCTTTTTTTATTCTCTTTTTCCTTGTGGTTTGATGACCATCTTTATTGTTGTTTATATTCCTCTCTCTCTTTGTATATATCTTATAGATTTTTACTTTGTGGTTACCATTAGGTTCATATAAAACAACATATATAAAACTTGATAATCTCTTGAGTTTTAACACATTTTTAAAACCCTGAATTTTTACTTCTTCCTCCATATTTAATGTTTTTGACATCATATTTTACATATTTTGTTTTGTGTATCCCTTAACTACTTATTGTGGCTATAGATAATATTACTACTTTTGTCTTTTATCCCCCCCTACTAGCTTTGTATGTGGTTGATCTTCCTTTATTAATGAGATTGGCTTTATCAATGAGATTTTCCTTTTGGTGGTTTTATATTTCTGGTTGTGGTATTTTTTTCCACTTAGAGAAGTCCCCTTAACATTTCTTATAAAGTTTGTTTAGTGATACTGAACTCTTTTATATTTAGCCTGTCTGCAAAACTCTTCACTTCCTCTTTAAATTTGAGCAGTAGCCTTGCTGGGGTAGAGTATTCTTGGTTGTAGGTTTCTTCCTTTCATCACTTTGAATACATGGTGCCACTCTCTCTGGCCTGCAAAATCTCTGTTGCAAAGCCAATTGATTGTGTTATGTAATTTCCCTTTTACATGACTAGTTGCTTTTTCCTTGCTGCTTTTAAGATTCTGTTTTTAATTTTTAATTTTTCATCCTTAATTATAATGTGTCTTGGTGTGGATCTCCTTAGATTCATTTTGTTTGGGACTCTGTGCTTCCTGGACCTGGATGTCTGTTACTCTTTCCCAGGGTAGGGAACTTCAAATAAGTTCTCTTCCCCTTTCTTTCTTTCTCCTTTGGGACCTCTGTAATACAAATGTTAATATGTTTGATGTTGTCCCAGAGGTCTTTTAAACTATCCTCACTTTTAAAAATTCTTTTTTTCTCTTCTTCATCTGGGGTGATTCCACTGCTCTGTTTTCCAGTTTGCTGATCTGTTACTCTGTATTGTCTAATCCACTGCTGATTCCTTGTAGTGTATTTTTTATCTCACTTATTACATCATTCAGCTACTTAGGTCTTTTTCATATTTCTAACTTTTTGTTAAAATTCTCACCATGTTCATCCATTCTTCTCCCAAGTTATTGATCATTGGTATGATCATTGCCTTGACTCTTTATCAGGTAAAGAGCTTATCTTCATTTAGTTTTCTTCTTGAGGTTTGTCTTTCTTTGTTTAGAACATATTCCTCTGTCTTCTCACTTTGCTTAACTCTCTGTGTTTATTTCTATATATTGGGTGTCTGGTTATGTTTCACGAGCTTGTAGAAGTGGCCTTATGTGGGAGATGTCCTTTGTGGCCTAGAGAATATTCCTCTCTGGACACCAGAGCTATCTGCCCCCTACATGGGCTCTATGGGCCAACTATCTTGGGTGAGGCTCAAGGTAGTTGTGGTGAGACCAGCTACCTTGGGTGTGCTGGTATGTGGGGGTGGCCTGGTTGGCTGCCAGGCCTTGCTCTGTGTGGCTGCTGCTGGCTAACTTAAGGGAGGGGCCAAGGCCTGGTGCAGCTGTAGGTCCTGGGGTCTGGGGCCTGGGCCTGGGGCTGGTGCAGACCTATTGGTGGGTAAAAAATCTCCTGGCACTAGTAGACTAGAGAGAAGAATCCAAAATTATGCTTACCAGCATAGTGTTCTCATGGTTGGATGAGCTCCTAGAAATGGTTGCAGTAGTGTCTATGTCCCCAGGGGTTTCCCTGTCACTTTCTGTCTCTCCAGAATGCTCTCTAAGATCAGCAAGTGGGTCCCACCCAGGCTCCGTTCAAATTACTATGTCTTTTATGGGTCTCAGAATGTGTGTTTTGCACACAACCTTTGAAAACAGACTCTGTTTCTTACAGTCCTCTGTCTCTCTTGTACCCAAGCCCTGCTGGTCTTCAAAACCAGATGTTCTGGGGGCTCATATTCCTGGCAGGTCCCCTGGACTGGGAAGGCCCCTGTGGAGTTCAGACCCCTTATTCCTTGGGGAGAACCTCTACAATTGTGATTATCCTTCTGCTGTGAGTTACCTACCCCAGGTGGTGGATCTTAAATATATTACATCTTTGCCCTTTCTACCTGTCTTGTTGTGGTTCCTTCCTTATATCGTTTTATAAAGTTGTGAAATTCTTTTCTGCTAGTCTTCAAGTTGTTCTCATAGATAGTTGCTCTATAAATAGTTCTAATGTTGGTGTGCTTGGGGTTAGGTAAGCTCAGGGTCTTCCTACTCTACCTCTTGGCCACACCTCTCTTATTTATTTATAACTGAAAGCTTGCATCACTTAATCTCCTTCATCTATATCACATACCACCCCCTACCCTGCCAAGAACCACTAATTTGTTCTCTGTATCTGTGAGTTTGCTTCTGATTTGTTTTTTTAGATATTTTTAGATTCCACATATAGGTTAAATCATATGGTATATTTAAATGAATAAAGATGGTATCAAATCACTGTGACATTTAGATTCCATTTGGTAAATTAAAAGAGAAATGTGGTAGTTTTATTTTTAAATGTCCATTTTTGCAGTATGTCACAAATTACATCCTTTTCCAACTATTTAACTCATGATTTTTTAAAATATAGATTTTAACTTTAAAATATACAAGGTAAGGGAGTTCCTGTCGTGGCACAGCAGAAATGAATCTGACTGTGAATCATGAGGTTGAGGGTTTGATCCCTGGCCTTGCTCAGTGGGTTAAGGATCTGGTGTTGCCATGAGCTGTGGTGCAGGTAGCAAACACAGCTCAGAACTGGCATTGCTGTGGCTCTGACATAGGCCAGCAGCTGCAGCTCCGATTAGATCCCTAGCCTGGGAACCTCCATATGCTGCAGGTGTGGCCCTAAAAAGACAAAAATACAAATAAAATAAAATAAAATATACAAGGTAAGAGTACATGGTTTTCATTTGAGGTTAATCAAAAGTGTCAAGACAAATAGGCAGGATCAAATCTCAGATGCTATCTTGGGTCAAGCTCCCCAGAGCTTAATCTGAGAGAAGGATTCATATGCATGGAGATGATGCCCACTCAGAAGAGAGCTGGAAGGGGGTGGACGCAGCAAGACAGGCGAGAAGTGGGCAAACAAGAGTGTCATCTCAGAAGAGTGCCACAAGGGGCAGCTTCAGTTCACTCCTTCCAGACCTCAGGTGTGTGTGATGCCAAAGGGTCATCCTGACCTGAGGCTTTCTGACTCCCTCATTGATTACTGATTGGTCAAGGGTTGTCTTGAGTGCCCATGGACTTATGCTGTATGTAATTAAAGTAGCTAGATGGAAACTGTCCAGAGAATAATAGATGCTGATTCTGGAGGCCAAAGCTCAAATGGGGGTGACTGGGGTGAGAATGGGGAAGAGGGGTAGGAGAGGAAGGAATGTTGTCCTAGAAATTAATGCTACAAAAAAGATCAGAGGGATTCTGGTCAGAGTTTTTCTAGGTCTGCACATTCCTTCTAGCTCTGAGTTAATGACACCAGCCACTAAACATGCTAAGTATCAAATTTCACATGACAAATATACCAGTATTTTCCCAGAAAGAATTATATCTATAGTTCTACTTACATGTTGCTCATTTATATGCATTATCATATCACTCTTTTATTATGACTATTAAAAGTGGCAAAACTGCATGTTTTTTTCTGATGTGGCATAAAAAGGAGTAGACTCTAAAGGGAATATTGTGAAGAAATCCAGTGACGTTAAACGCAATGCATATTTTTGTTTTGCAGATGGTGTGGACACAAGAAGTTCATAGCAGAAAAGAACATAGCTCCATGGATGTCTAATTCCATGTGGGTCTAACCAGGAAGTATAAATCATGTATTAGGGGTGGAGTGGTAAGTGGCAGGAATTTTTCATGAAAACAGTTAGCTAATAATATGCCAAATGTGTTCTGTTTCAAATCTGAGGGAAAGACTTTTCTGAGTGAAGACATCAATGAGCAGACCCAAGAAACTAGGAAAGATTTCATTTCTCCTGAGAATTGGGACAACTGACCTTGAAGAATTAACTGACTCTTTTCTTTGACAACTCTGTATGAGGCATCAACTGTGATGATGTACCTGCCTAAAAAATATTTTTTGTCATTATTTTCATCATATCTCAAACTGGACTCAAGTAAAAGCACTTAGAACTGGAATTTCCTAAGAATGTCTTCTGTCTGTTTAGAGAAATAGAAACCCATGCCCATGTCTTCATTTCTGGTATGACCCTAATGTTGCATTTAGCACTGTAAAACCCATCTGTCCAGCTGCTACCAATATAGTCAATGCATGTTCTTTTCAGGACATTTACGAAAGAATAGAATTTGTAAGAAAGAAAAAAGTAAGTTGAAGCTAATTTTATAAACTTCTGTTTTATGCTATGATCATGTTTATGTTTTAGAATGCTTTGTTCTGGGCATACTTGATTTTTGCTAAAAACAAGGCAAAATAAAACACTATGGAAAAGCATGAATACTCTATCTAACCAGAATTATTATTGCAAATTACAATGTTAACAAGAGACAGGTTATAAAATGAAAGCAAGTCTAGCCTGGACACTTGTTCTGTTCATTTTTACTTAACTTTACTCTAACACATACCCATTGGAATACCAGTACAGGATTAAACATATTTGGAAAACATTTTTATGAATGTAAAATAAGCCAATAGTGAATTCCAAAAATTGCTCAATTTGGTTAAGTAATTACCATGTCAATGAATACATGTTTATTTTTAAAGTGATCTGTGTTCATGGAGTAATACTAAAAGCAATATTATACTTTTTCCACCTAATTGTCCCTAAATTACTCTTGTTGTTTGAATAATTTTTAAATAATCCAATCAATAAATTCTAGGCCATCAAAAATTTTATAGTAGCCATTTATTGCTTTCTGGGAAGTTCTTCTTTTTTTTTTTTTTTCCTTTTTAGGGTTGCACCTGCAACCTATGGAAGTTCCCAGGCTAAGGGTCCAATGAGAGCCGCAGCTGCAGGCCTACACCACAGCCATAGCAACACCAGATCTGAGCTGCATCTGCAACCCATTCCATAACTTGAGGCAGTGCTAGATCCTTAACCCACTGAGCAAGACCAGGGATTGAACACACGTCCTCACCAACACTGAGTTGGGTTCTCAACCAGCTGAGCTATAGCAGGAACTTCCTCTGGGAAGTTCTAAAGCAAACCCTACTCATTCCATAAATTAAAGTTTTTTTTTCCCCTAAATCTGAAAGTAACATAGTTTATCAAGAATGTGAGACCAGCTATGGAGAACAGTATGGAGCTTCCTTAAAACATGAAAAATAGAGCTACCATGTGATCCAATAATCACACTCTTGGGCATATATTTGGATAAAACTATAATTCAAAAAGATACATGCACCCCAGTGTTCATTGCAGCACTATTTACAATAGCCGAGAAATGGCTAAACGTCCATTGACAGGTGAATGGATAAAGAAGATATGGTATAGCCCAGGGGCAGAAGCCAAGGCTGTGGCACAAGCAGGATGATGGGGTTCATGGCCCACGTGAGCTGGAAGATCTTGAAGCAAAGAGCCCAGACCAAGTGCTCAGTTTTGAAAATTGCTAGAGTTTAGCCTGCAACATATATGTTAGCGTCAACAATTTGAGATGGCCAACTCACCTGATGTAGTTGTCTCTTCACCAGCTTTCTTATGGTCTGGTTCAGCTTATGAACCTCTTAAAAGCATTAATATTCCAAGAACTGATAATGAAACTCTGTGGGATAAGATGGATCATGATTACAGAATTGCCAAGTCAACATTGCTGCTGTATCAAAGTCTAAACACAGGTCTCTTTCCCACTAAAATGTGGTGATGCTCAGAAAGCCAATGTCCTTGACAGTCTATACTGCACTGCTGGAGCCTGGGCTTTAGCTCCTGCATACAGGTGCATTGATGATGACAAGGGAAGGACCCATGAGCTGGAGCATGCAGCTATAAAATGTATGAGAGAAATTCTCTACTGCTATATGTGTCAGACCAAGAAGGTCCAGCAGTTTAAGCAGGATCCACGCCTGACCACATGACTTCATTCTGTTTTCAATTTGCATACAGGAGATGCGATCCTCTCCTATGAGGAATATGGTCATCTTCAGATAAAGACTGTCTCTCTATCTCCTTTACCTTGTAGAAATGATTTCCTCACAACTCTAGATTATCTATAACACAGATGAGGTCTCTTTTGTTCAGAAATTTGTATTTTGTGTAGAAAGAGTTTACCGTGTGCCTGATTTTGGTGTCCGGGAAAGGGGAAGCAAATATAATAAATGCTGTACAGAGCTGCATTCGAGCTCTATTGGCTTAGCAAAAGCGGCTCTAGAAACAATTAGTGAATTCAACCTCTTTGGCAATCAGGGAAGTTCCTTGTCAGTTATATTTGTGGATCTTGATGCCCACAATCATAGCTGACAAATTCTGTGCTCATCTTTACCTGAAGAATCAAGATCTCGTAACACAGATGCTGCCCTGCTCCCTTGCATCAGTTATCCTGAATTTGCCTTGGGTGATCAAGTTCTGTTTAACCATACATTTATAAAGTGGTTAAAAATTTAAAAATTGATAAAAGTGGTTAAAAATGGAAAATATAGACTTAAGCATTTCTTGAGAAATGAGTATGGTACATCAATTGAAGATCCCAATAGACATTACTACATACCAGCTGAAAGTTAGCTATTTGATGGCATAAAATGTGAATTTCCCATATTTTTCCTTTACATGATGATTCATGGTGTTTTTAGAGGCAAACCCAAGCAAGTGAAAGAATATCAGGATCTTCTGACTCCAGTACTTCATCAGACCACAAAAGGTTATCCTGTAATACCAAAGTACTATTATGTGCCAATGCTCCTGAATGAGTACAGCAACCAGATATTGCAGTTACTGAAAGGTAAAAAAAAAAAATCACCCATGAAATTCTTCAAAAACTGAATGACTGTAGTTGTCTGGCTAGCCTAGCCATCCTGCTGAGTATACAGCTCAAAAGAAAAGGCCCCAAATTCATCACGAAGGAAGGCATTGTTTCTGATTACATTGAGAAAGTCTATAGAGGAGGTGACAGCAAAAAATTTGATCAGTGTTGCACCATGCAGCAAGTCTTTCTTTTTCTTTTTTTTTTTTTTTTGCTTTTTAAGGAAGTCTTTTAAGTAAGCTAGTGGACAGCCTGGACCCATCCATTACTAATTTTTTAGTGCAGGGCAAACAGGTAATTCTGGATGCCTTTGGGCATGAAGGTTATCTCTAATCTTTTGTCTCCAAGAGTGATTAAGAATATCATCTAATTACAAGTGTAACATCATGATGAGTGGGAGGTGGTCATTCAGCAAGAGCTGGTCATCCACATTGGCTGGATCATCTCCAATAACCCCAAGTTATTCAGTCACATTCTTCACTCTATGAAGTATGAGCCACAGATCAGTGGCTGGAATAAGCCAGCCAGAGACTTGTATCAGCTGTCACCTAGTGAAGTTGGCTCAACAGAATGAAAGATCTTGGCTGAACAGGCATCAGATCAGTGGATCTTTGGATAGACCTCCCACTAGGTTCTATGACAGAGTATGGCAGATCCTGGAGCACACACCCAATGGTATCATTTCAGCCAGGAAGCACGTGCCACAGCAACCAACTCTATCAGATATGACCATGTATGAGATGAGTAACTCTCTCTTGTAGAAGACATGTTGGGAAATATTGACCAGCCAAAGAACCGACAGACCATTGTGGAGCTACTAATGGTTGTGGTTGTGTCCATTGTGCTGGAAAGAAACCCTGAGCTAGAATTATTAGACAAAGTGGATCTAGACAATCTGGTGAAAGAAGCATTTCACGAACTTCAAAAAGATGAGAGTAGACTCAAAGAAGTTGAAAAACAAGATGACATGACTTCCTTTTATAACATTCCTCTCCCTGGGAAAAAGAGTAACATGCAGCTAATGTACTAAAGACATTGATCCTGTTCAGCATTCAAGGTTGTGATGAATTTGATGCAGGAAGAAGTAAAGCCAAGCAATGATGACCAATGTCTGGTTAGCTAGTGAGGAAGGTGTAAGAGACTCTGTTGGGACACATTTCCAGCAGTGTGTTCAGTTTTGTTGTGAAGCTTCATCAAAGCAGCCATTAATATCTGGTCTGATGATGCTGGTGAGGTGGTTGCCATGCCCTTGGCAGAGTTATTGGACCTCTTGCATCCCATAGCCAGTCTGAAGGCAAGAAATGCTTATAATCAAGTGGAAAAAAGTTCTCATGGTTAGGCTAGCTACAATAATAATCTTTACTGAACAATAGAAATAGTTTATCAATTGAAAGTTCACCATTGCACGTTTAATGATCACTTAACTCATCGAAATGAGTCTTTACACTTTGGACCAAATTCCCACCTTACTGCCAATTAAATGAATTTTCCAGCTAGTAATGTATACTGGAAATTAAAATATATTGAAAGAGTGGTGAATTTTTTCTAAGTGGCATTGCATGCTAGAAAAAAGATATTAATATACATCATAATAGCAAAGTCAGCCAGCTGATAATTTGATTCCTCAACATTACATTGGTAATGTTTTAGTATACAGAGATACTGTACAATTTTTACTTTATAAACATGATTGTGGTGTAGAATTTGTTCTAACTATAGGGGTTAGACTAAAACACAGCATAATCTATACCTGATCAAATATTCTGTGAGCTCTTATTAAATAGGATTTGTGTAAGATAAAAAAAGAAGATATGGTATACATACACACACATACACACACAATGGAATACTGCTAAGCCTTAAAAAAGAATGAAATAATGCCATTTTCAGCAACATGGATGTGCCTAGAGATTATCATGCTAAATGAAATGTCAGACAAAGAAAATACTGTATAATATCACTTATATGTGGAATATAAAAAAGATACAAATGAACCTATTTACAACATAGGTAGACTTACATAGAAACCGACTTATGTTTACCAAAGTGGAAAGGAAGAGAAAAGATAAATTAGAAGTTTGGGATTAACATATACACACCAATATGTATAAAAAGTTAACCAACAAAGACCTTTTGTATAGCATAGGGAATTCTACTTGATGTTTTTTAATGTTATAAAGGATAAGAATTTGAAAAAGAGCATATATATGTGTACACACACACACATACACTCTTTTAAAGTACATCACTTTGATGTACACCTGAAGCTAACACAACATTGGAAATAACTATACTTCACTTTAGCAAAAAAAAGAATGTGAGGCCAGAGAGACTCACACTCTACTGATGGGAGTGTGAATTGTCCTGCCTCTAAATTGCATCCTTAACAGTATCTAATTAGGTTGACAACGCACATCTAAAACTCGACAACGCACATCTAAATCTCAACAACCCCACATTAGATGTACATGTCTATAGAAGCATTTAAACAAGTACACAGGGGACCAAATACAAACATGTTCACTGCAGCCCAGTGTATTTTAGTAAAAACATGAAACCAATCGAAATATCCTAAATGTAGTGTATTCATAGAATGGAATATGATAACAGCAGTTAAATTGATGAACTAGAGCTGCATCTACAAACACAAACAAATCTCAAAGAGAGTATGGAACTGAGAAGAGTTGCAGAAGGATACATTACAACATCATTCAAACGACATTCTAAAATCTGAGAAGCAATACCACCTATTTTTCATAAATACCCTGAACTAAAGTGAGAGCGTATATGGGGATAATAAATGCCAAATTCAAGACAATGGTCATCTTTCAGTGGGGAGGGGTAAAGTGAGGGTCCAGTTGTCATTAGAATGCTTTATTTCTTAAGCTGGGCAATGGGAAAATAGGTCCTCCTTATATTTTTATACATTTTTAGATGCCTGATATGTTTCATGATTTAAAAAGAATAAACTGGAATTCCTGCCATGGTGCTGTGGGTTAAGAACCTGACTGCAGTGGCTTAGGTTGCTGAAGAGGTATGAGTTTGATCCCAGGCCTGGTGCAGTGGATTAAAAGGATCTGGCATTGCCACAGCTTTGGCG